>NC_092499.1:82281500-82588333 GCF_047511675.1 Marmota flaviventris | reverse complement strand
CTTGTATTTGATTTTTCCAGTTCATTCTTCATGCTTGGGAAATTTTCTATTATCTCATTGAAGAGATCGTGCATTACTTTGGTTTGAAACTCTGTGCCTTTCTTTTTTTTTTATTGGTTGTTCAAAACATTACAAAGCTCTTGACATATCATATTTCATGCATTAGATTCAAGTTGGTTATGAACTCCCAATTTTACCCCAAATACAGATTGCAGAATCACATCAGTTACACATCCACATTTTTACATAATGCCCTATTAGTAACTGTTGTATTCTGCTACCTTTCCTATCCTCAACTATCCCCCCTCCCCTCCCCTCCCATCTTCTCTCTCTACACCATCTACTGTAATTCATTTCTCTCCTTGTTTATTTTCCCATTCCCCTCACAACCTCTTATATGTAATTTTATATAACAATGAGGGTCTCCCTCCATTACCATGCAATTTCCCTTTTCTCTCCCTTTGCCTCCCGCCTCATGTATCTGTTTAATGTTAATCTTTTCTTCCTGCTCTTCCTCCCTGCTCTGTTCTTAGTTGCTCTCATTATATCAAAGAAGACATTTGGTATTTGTTTTTTAGGGATTGGCTAGCTTCACTAAGCATAATCTGCTCTAGTGCCATCCATTTCCCTGCAAATTCCATGATTTTGTCATTTTTTAGTGCTGCGTAATGCTCCATGGTGTATAAATGCCACATTTTTTTATCCATTCATCTATTGAAGGGCATCTGGGTTGGTTCCACAGTCTAGCAATTGTGAATTGTGCTGCTATGAACATCGATGTGGCAGTATCCCTGTAGTACGCTCTTTTAAGGTCTTCAGGGAATAGTCTGAGAAGGGCAATAGCTGGGTCAAATGGTGGTTCCATTCCCAGCTTTCCCAGGAATCTCCATACTGCTTTCCAAATTGGCCACACCAGTTTGCAGTCCCACCAGCAATGTACAAGAGTACCCTTTTCCCCACATCCTCGCCAGCACTTGTTGTTGTTTGACTTCATAATGGCTGCCAATCTTACTGGAGTGAGATGGTATCTTAGGGTGGTTTTGATTTGCATTTCTCTGAATGCTAGAGATGGTGAGCATTTTTTAATGTACTTGTTGATTGATTGTATGTCCTCCTCTGAGAAGTGTCTGTTCAGGTCCTTGGCCCATTTGTTGACTGGGTTATTTGTTATCTTATTGTCTAATTTTTTGAGTTCTTTGTATACTCTGGATATTAGGGCTCTATCTGAAGTGTGAGGAGTAAAAATTTGTTTCCATGATGTAGGCTCCCTATTTACCTCTCTTATTGTTTCTCTTGCTGAGAAAAAACTTTTCAGTTTAAGTAAGTCCCATTTGTTGATTCTTGTTATTAACTCTTGTGCTATGGGTGTCCTATTAAGGAATTTGGAGCCCGACCCCACAATATGTAGATCGGAGCCAACTTTTTCTTCTATCAGACGCAGAGTCTCTGATTTGATATCTAGCTCCTTGATCCACTTTGAGTTAACTTTTGTGCATGGCGAGAGGAGGGGATTCAGTTTCATTTTGTTGCATATGAATTTCCAGTTTTCCCAGCACCATTTGTTGAAGATGCTATCCTTCCTCCATTGCATGCTTTTAGCTCCTTTATCAAATATAAGATAGTTGTAGATTTGTGGATTAGTCTCTGTGTCCTCTATTCTGTACCATTGGTCCACCCGCCTGTTTTGGTACCAGTACCATGCTGTTTTTGTTACTATTGCTCTGTAATATAGTTTGAAATCTGGTATCGCTATACCGCCTGATTCACACTTCCTGCTTAGAATTGCTTTTGCTATTCTGGGTCTTTTATTTTTCCATATGAATTTCATGATTGCTTTATCTATTTCTACAAGAAATGCCATTGGGATTTTGATTGGCATTGCATTAAACCTATAGAGAACTTTTGGTAATATCGCCATTTTGATGATGTTAGTTCTGCCTATCCGTGAACAGGGTATATTTTTCCATCTTCTAAGATCTTCTTCTACTTCTCTTTTTAGGGTTCTGTAGTTTTCATTGTATAGATCTTTCACTTCTTTTGTTAGGTTGATTCCCAAGTTTTTTTTTTTTTTTTTTTTTGAGGATATTGTGAATGGAGTGTTTTTCCTCATTTCCGTTTCAGAAGTTTTGTCGCTGATATACAGAAATGCCTTTGATTTATGCGTGTTGATTTTATATCCTGCCACTTTGCTGAATTCATTTATTAGTTCTAGTAGTTTTTTTGTAGACCCTTTTGGGTCTTCTAGGTATAGAATCATGTCATCTGCAAATAGTGATAATTTAAGTTCTTCTTTTCCTATTTTTATGCCTTTAATTTCTTCCGTCTGTCTAATTGCTCTGGCCAGTGTTTCGAGAACTATATTGAATAGAATTGGTGATAGAGGGCATCCCTGTCTTGTTCCAGATTTTAGAGGGAATGCCTTCAATTTTTCTCCATTCAGAATGATGCTAGCCTTAGGCTTAGCATATATAGCTTTTACTATGTCGAGGTAAGTTCCTGTTATCCCTAGTTTTTCTTAGCCATGCTAACGAAGAGAAGAAGAGAGAGAACTCAAATTACTAACATACGGGATGAAAAAGGCAATATCACAACAGATACTACAGAAATACAGAAGACAATTAGAAATTATTTTGAAAACCTATATTCCAATAAAATAGAAGATAGTGAAGACATCGATAAATTTCTTAAGTCATATGATTTGCCCAGACTGAGTCAGGAGGATACTCACAACTTAAACAGACCTATAACAATGGATGAAATAGAAGAAGCAATCAAAAGACTACCAACCAAGAAAAGCCCAGGACCAGATGGGTATACAGCGGAGTTTTACAAAACCTTTAAAGAAGAATTATTACCAATACTTTTCAAGTTATTTCAGGAAATAGAAAAAGAGGGATCTCTGCCAAATTCATTCTATGAGGCCAACATCACCCTGATTCCGAAACCAGACAAAGACACCTCAAAGAAAGAAAACTACAGACCAATATCTCTGATGAACCTAGATGCAAAAATCCTCAATAAAATTCTGGCGAATCGGATACAAAGGCACATCAAAAAAATTGTGCACCATGATCAAGTAGGATTCATACCTGGGATGCAAGGATGGTTCAATATACGGAAATCAATAAATGTTATACACCACATCAATAGACTTAAAGATAAGAACCATATGATCATCTCGATATACGCAGAAAAAGCATTCGACAAAGTACAGCATCCCTTTATGTTCAAAACATTAGAAAAACTAGGGATAACAGGAACTTACCTCTGTGCCTTTCTCTATCCCAATAACTCTTAGATTTGGTCATATGATGTTATCCCATAATTCTTGGATATTCTGTTCATGGTTTCTTACTATCTTCACTGTGTGGTCAACTTTATTTTCCAGATTGTATACTTTGCCTTCATTATCTGACATTCTATCCTCCAAGTGATCTAGTCTGTTGGTTATGCTTTCTATTGAGTCTTTTATGTGGTTTATTGTTTCCTTTATTTCAAGGATTTCTGATTTTTTTCCAGAGTCTCTATCTCTTTCTTGAAGTTATCTTTTGCTACCTGTATTTGCTCTCTTATCTCTTTGTTGGAGTGATCAGTTTTTGCCTGTATTTTCTCATTAAGGTCATTCTTTAATTCACAGATCATTTTGATATGAACATTCTGAACTCCTTCTCTGACATTTCATCAACTTCACTGTCCATGGTTTCTGTTATTGTAATTTCCTAGTTTGTTTGGGGCATTTTCCTGCCTTGTTTGTTCATATTTTCTAAGTGACTTCCTTTCTTGCTGTGTGGATCTGAGATATTATAGTTTCTACCGTATACTCTTGTAATATCCATGCAGATTATCATACCTCACTTTGATGTTGGGCTTCCAGACCCTGCAGGTGTCCCTCAATGTATGCTACTGCAACTAAAGGTGAAGGTGGCAATAGTGGTGGTATCTCCAGATAGCAGTGGAGGTGCCCAAAGATGGAGGCAACATCTTTCAGAGATGGGGCTGAAAAGGTGGGCCTTACACTGTCTTTGGAATGCCTGCTCCAAGATACAGTTGCTTCTAGGCTCTGTATGTTGTCAAAAGGTAGGGGGTACTAGGTAGGGAAGGCTATGGTGATATCTTCAGTGTCCCAAAATGGATGTGGGTTAGGCCTGTGCTCCCAGGGGAGGGGCATGGTGGACCTACCCTGGACCTGGATCCTGTACAGGTCAGCACAGGCAGTTCTGTGCCAGCACTTGAGCTCTGGCAGGTGTCTGCCAGTGGTGGGATGGACCCAGGCCTACCCTGGGCCTGGATCCCACGCAGGTTGATATGGGCAGATCTGGGCCAGGTCTGACCTCAGGTGGGAATCTGCTGGTCCTGGTCATGATTTTTAATTGCTACTCTTCTCGCTTTTTAAATATAAAATGCCATAGATGTCTTTATCTTATAGTTTGTATGGGGTTAGCTTACAAATTTAATGATGCCATTCTATAAATATTTATTGTAATTTTCCAAACAACAGATTTTAATACATATGCTATTGTGGTTCAAATGTCAATAATTTTGCCCTTATTGCTAAAGCAGGGACTTTATATATAATGTTACATATTTTATATATGAAATTTCCCACAGGATTAATTTTTAGTTGTTAGAGCATGTCTATCAAGTTCATAGTCTTCTCTTATGAAATAAATACAAATGAGTCACATGTTCCCTTTCTGTACTTTGTTTTACATCTGTGGAATTAACTTGAATGTTGAAGATGTCAGCAATGGTGGTAAAACAGTAGGTAGAACCAGAGGCCAGAGAGGTGGTAGTAAAAAAAACGTTGGACACATTGACTAAAAGCGACAAAAAAGAGATTACTAGGACATCGGAAAATAAGATCCATGTTTGAACAAAATTCTGGAAGCATGAGGAGAAATAGGATAATGCTGGCTTCTCATCCTACCATAGGAAAAAGAATATTGTAGAAGGGACTGTCTCCTGGGTTCATAAAAACTGACTTGACTGTAAGTTATAATGGAACTGCAAATGCTTTTATGCTATAAACAATGTTGTTTCTTAACTGTGATTTTCATATTGTAGTCTCACTCTGGCTGTTCTATCTGAATGGTCACAGTAGTAACTACAATTGTTCAGCTTTTCTTCTAATATTAACTTTACACCCAAAGGTCCTAAAGCAAGGAGGACTTACAGGCATTTTCCTGATTTGTTAATCCTAGGATTAACCTGATTTGTTATCTTAGTTGCTACATTTGACTCTAATTGGATCCAGAGCTTTGAATGTTCACATTCAGTTGGAATACTAGTTAGTGTTGCATTTGCCGTTATCTAGGGTTCCAGGTCAAGCTTTGGTCTGTGAGAAAGGGTGGTTAAAAGGAAGTGTATATTCCTAGAAAGGAGTGTTAGAACCAGAAGTTTTTAGTTAGTGATGACACAAATGTTCTTTTTAGCTTCAAAGGAGCTCATAAATCAATAGAATCTGATGTAGAATATATTTATCATTTAAAAGAGACATATGTCTCTTTTAAATGATAAATATATTTATGTTTTTTAGAAGGTTCTGAACAACTCACAGAGAAAGCAAGAAATTTCTCAAAGTTTAAATATGTTTGCTAACATTATATTATTCTAATGATATTAATATAAATGGAACACTTAGAATACTTTGACAGAATGTGAAGTTGCACTGCTGTTTTTGTCATTTGGGCATCTCTCTATAAATATCCCATAATAAAACTTGTTATATAGAATTACTGAAACTTTTACAAAAATATCAATCCTGAATTTAGATTTATGTCCCACAATTATATGTGCACCTGGTCATGGAACAAGAACGGCTACTTGTCAAATAGTGAAGTATGCCACCAACCTCCAGAAAACAGCAAGCAATCAGGGAGTCATTTTCTTGAGCAAACGTTTTGGCTGATTTAAGTAAGAATTTCTGACAAGGAGATTAGAAATAGAACTAATATATGGAAGCTCTAGAGAAAAGAATTTCACCTTCTTGTAAGGAAGAACCTGCTTGGTTAGATAAAATAGACTGTTACTGGCTTGGGCAGGGGTAACTATCTAACAGGATGAGGACAATTAGTCACTTGGTGGAGACTTGGTAAAAGAGAATTTAAGTAACACATGGCTGTGCATTATGACTTTAATCTTGGGATTTTGTGATTCTTTATTTGGAGTGTGAACAGCTGTTGTTTTCAACTGCTTGAGATTTTATTAATAGTGGTTATAGGAAAACAACTATAATTTTTCACATGCCAAGTGAAAAAAGTCTAAACACATATTAAATAGAGGGCTAGCTATGGTCATTAACATACAATATTTAACGTAAAAAAATGAAAATTAAGCAACAATCATTCCATTAAATAGGTCATAACAGCCCAACTGCCCTGATGCAGTGCCTGCAATCCCAGCTACTGGGGAGACTGAGGCAGAAGGATGGTAAGTTTGAGGCCAGCCTGAGCAACTGAGCTCAAAAAAAAGCAAGGGGAAGGGGCTGGAGATCTAGCTCAGCAGTGGAGCACCCCTGGTACCCATAAGTATAAATGGGTTCAATTCTCAGTACCACCAAAGTAAATAAATAAATAAAGGTCATACAACAATTCGCCAAATGACAGCTATACTATAAATTTAGACAGGATGATGGTTCAGAATTAGATTTAGCTATTTGAAAACTTTCTGTGAGACCATAAGTAAATCTGCAAACCTCAGAAATACTATTCTCCGAAAAAGAGCAAAAATAAAAGCCTTCTGTTCTAGATAGAGCTCAGTGATCTTCAAACTTCTAAGTATGCATCAGAATCACCTGGAGAGCTTATTAAACATCACCTGCCTGGTCCCCACCCACGGAGATTCTGACTCAATGGCTCTGGGCAAGGGCCTTTGGCATGTGCACATTTACAAGCTCCATAGGTGATTCTGATGTGCACCAAGTTGAGAGCTGTTGACTGAGAAGACTAGCATTTGCCTTAGGTAATAAGTAGTCTATCAAAATTCTTAGAAGCCAGGCACAGTGACACATGCCTGTAATACCAGAGACTCAGGATGCAGAGGCAGGACAATGGCAAATTTGAGACCAGCTTGAGAAATTAGTTGAGACTTTCTCAAAATTAAAATAAAAAGGGATGGGGATGTAGCTCAGTGGTAAAAGGCCCCTGAGTTCAGTCCCCAGTAAAACAAAACAATACACACACACATACACACACAAAATAAACAACAACAACAACAACAACACCTCTTTAAAAAACTAAATATAAATACTGAGCTTAAACACAATGCTTCTTACATGGCTTAGTCATTAGCAACTTTCCAGAATCAGAAATTAAATGTTCACAATAACAAATTTGTGTCCTGCTGCTACTCAACACTTAAAAACAGTGTAGGAGTCAAACTGGAGTTTGAATCCTGGCTATATCAGTTACCATGGCAGCTTGGCTGAGTGGCTTCACCTTGCTAAGCCTCAGTTTCCTCATGTGGAAGAAGGAATTACTTATTCATGTCTGTAGGGTTGTTAAAAGAATTAAATGAGATCATGTAAATGAAGCAGTTGGCATAAGCTATAGGCAAGTGGAAAACAATCCATAAATGAATGTGCTATTATTATTATGGTGACTAGTCACTAAATTATTTCAGTGTCATCTTGTGATTAATGCAGGATAAGAAATAGGATCAATTTAATGAGCTGTATGTAACTATATATTTTACTTCAGGGGTGGGTGGAGCACACAAGTGTTTCCATTATGCATGCTACAATCAAATATTTTATCTATTTTAAAATAAGTAATTTTACCTGGTCTCTCCTATTCTTCATTTGTTTACATTGCCTACTCAGAAATAAACTCTACTATAATCATATAGCGAGATCATTTTACAGGGGAAAAAAATACCTGAAATGGCCAACTGTGTCACATTCTAGGTCACACAATAGTTACAAGTTATGGAAATCCAAGAGTTGAGAGATTGATTTTATATCCAAGGCCAGAATGCCCTTCTAGAATAAAAATAAAATAGTTCTCCAGTAGTAAAGGCATATGTCTTAATATAAGAAAGAAGTAATCAGCATTAGCCTGTTGTTTCACATTAAATTGAATATGAACATCTTTCCAGATAAAGAATCGTCAGCAATGACCTTCATGCCAGATTTACTGGTATAGATCCTGATGAGCTGCTGGAGGTACTGTGGATATGATTATAATTATCAACCTACATCTCTCAAACAATAAAAATGTAAAGGGTACTGTGCTAGATACCCATATTGAGCAATACATTACATTAATTCTGCAACAAAATATGCAGTCTTATAATTAATGATCCATGTAAGTCAATGAGTCCCTGATGGCAGTAACAGGGTTTTCAGATGTGTTCAGTGACAGCATGGCAGGGTCTTGTTTCACTCCTATTACTAAATGAATCTTCTCTTGATAGAAACACAGATGCTAGTTGGTGGCTACAGCCAAGGATGGATGACTGATAGGAACAGGCACTTAGTTCTTGTCTGAACATTCTGGTTTAGTACAAAAACCCAGTAGCTCTTTTGATTTTTTATTTAATCATTTATTCAACAAATTTATATTGAACACTTATTTAGGCTGTATAGAACTGGGAGCTGGAGACACAATGGTGAGTTTGACAGACACTGGGCCTGCCAAAGAGGCTATGGACATGTAAATAAGTAAAATTAAATGTAGTCAATGCATATTACCATGATGGAGGGTGTACAGGGTACCTTCAGAGCACAAAGGAGAAAAGGCTGGATACAAACCAAAATCGGAAAGAAAAGATAAACTAGATTTGAAGCCCTAAGGAAGTGTTTTTTTTTTTTAATCTTATTAGTTGTTGATGGACATTTATTTATTTAGATGTAGTGCTGAGAACGAACCTAGTACCTCACATGTGCTAGGCAAGTGTTCTACCACAGAGCCACTTAACCCCAGCCCCGTTTTCTTTTTTCTTGGTGCCGGGGATTGAGCTCAGAGGCACTCAACCACTGAGCTATGTCCCCAGCCCTATTTTGTATTTGTGTCTCTTTAAATAAGTTGCTAAATTCCTCACCATTGCTGAGGGTGGCTTTGAATTTGTGATCCTCCTGTCTCGGCCTCCCAAGCAGCTGGGATTACAGGCATGCTCCACTGTGCCCGGCCCATGTGTTATTTTTTTTTTTTAAATATATATATTTTTAGTTGTAGGTGTACACAATACCTTTATTTATTTTTATTTTTATTTGATGCTAAGAATTGAACCCAGTGCCTCATACATGCTAGGCAAGTGCTCTACCACAAAATAACCCAGAAGAGTTATTCTGAGAGTAGGTGGACGGATGGTTGAAAGGAAAAAAGCACAGAGGGGTTTTCAAAAGAGGAACATTAAGTGTTAAGATTGGCAGTGAAATTGTAGTGGACCAGACATTGGCTGGCGAACACTCTGGCACCCAGTGGTGTGTGTGTGTGAGATGTTGAGCTGAGATGAGGCTAGAGAGGAAAGCGAAGCCAAGAACATGAAGGGACTAATGAGTCAGGGTAGGTGATTCAACCTTTATGTTCAGATGATACTATCATCTTCCACACTGAAAATATTCCTCCAATTGTATCTTATAAAGGACAAGAGATGACAGTGACTCTTTTAAACTCCTGCTTCAAAGACAACTTGTGAAATAGTTTTATCATCAACATAGTAGCCTATGGTATTTTCTAATTTACTAAAGCTAGATTAAAGTGCTAGGAAGTTCCAGTTAGGTCACTAACAACAATGAGTCCAGGTCATTAAATCTAAGCAATTCCTGGGCCAAACTGAAGGGAGTTAGGCAATATGTTTCTACTATAGGCTTTGGTGCTTTCATTCCTTTTTCTCTCTCTAAGGCCTATCTATCCCCAACTAACTAAAATATGAGGCACACAGCAGTTTTGTGTACATCAATAATAAAACTCTCCCAATTAGAAGACAATGATGAAGGAATTCTTTCCACAGGAAACTTATGAAGTCTTTGTCTGAATGGATCTGGTATTTGATATATACTGTATGAAATTGCTAGTCCCAGTACAGAGACCAGGTTTTCCCAGATTTTTTCAGACTGAAGTCATCGACTCCTATCCAGCTGCACTCACCAAAAAGAAAAACAGAAACAGCAAAGACAATCTCGTGAAAACTGAAGGGAGAGCAAAGGGATAAAGGGGAAGGACAGGGGGAGGGGGAGAGGGGAAGGACAAGGGGAGCATAAGAGGAAATACTAGGAAACAGTATTGACCAAATTATATCATGTGCATGTATAAATATATAAAAATGAATCCTACTATTATATTTCATTATAATGCACTAATTTAAAAAAAGAAACAACACTTCTACAATTATACCCCACCCAGGGGCTTTATGGAACCTATTTTCACTTTTTTAAAAAACATGTGTGTAACTTTTTACAGAGCCTACAAATTCTGGACACAGCAGGGACATGTAACAGAGTCTTTTTCAATAAATACATTTTTAAAAAATATTTTTTTAGTTGTAGTTGGACACAATACCTTTATTCTATTTATTTATTTTTATGTGGTGCTGATGATGGAATGCAGTGCCTAGCACATGCTAGGTGGGTGCTCTACCGCTGAGTCACAACCCCAGCCCCAAATACATGGTTTTAAATCTCTGTTTATGTGCATAACAATATATTAGCAGCAATACATTAATATATTTGATTAATTGAGAATCGATATCTTTCAATTTATATGTTGAAAAGTAGTAATAAAGTATAATCAGATCAGAGGCTGGGGCTGTAGCAGAGCGCTGGCCTAGCATGTGCGAGGCTCTGGGTTCGATCCTCAGCACCACATAAAAATAAATAAAATTAAGATATTGTATCCATCTACAACTAAAAAAAAAAAAAAAATAAAAAAATTCTAATCAGATCAACCCAAAGGATTTCACCCTCAAAACAGAGAAAAAAAGAGTTGCTAGAGAGTCTCTAATTATGCTCATGTTTCCCTCTCCATCCCAAAATAGTCTTTTAAAATATCTGAAATTATCATTTGTGTCCTTGATAAGTACATGACAGAACCTTGGGCTTCTCATGATGCTGTGGCATCTCCTGGCCTAAGCTACATTCCTTTTCTATTAGAGCAGGTCACATGGGAAACCTAACAAAACAGGCTGGTAGAGGGCTGTCTTCCTGAAGCACAAGAATGTTCTAGCCTTCATTTTCCTGCTGCTTCTCAGGAAGAGATGCATGCTAATAGCTCATTCCTTATTTTAAAACCTCAGTAAAAAAATAAAACAAACCAAGCACAAAATTCTCTTTCGGAGAGAATTCTAATACTATTTCATTTCACATTTTCCTTGTATCTTTCTCCAAAACTCCAAATAGAAAAGCCTGATTTGAGGCATTTTCCCATTTCCTTGATGTAAATATTCCCATGACTCAGTATAACTACCAAAGTGCTGACTCTGAAAGTGGAGTTGGGATGTGCACACCTGGCTGTCTTGGAAGTTGGTAAGAGCTGGTTCTAGTATACTCCTGCAGATGACCAAAGCTGAGCCCAGATAACTCTAGCCAGCATGCACCACCATACCAGTTGATAGTAAATTTTGAAATCAGAAAGTGTTAAGTCCTCCAACTTAGTTTTTTTCCCAAGACTGTTTTCGGTTCCCCCACATTTCCATATTGTGTTAACCACAAATTATTGAGGTCATCAACTCTAAAAAAATTATTTTATTTCAATTTGGGAGGTTCCAGCCCATGACCAGTAGGTTCTGTTGCTTTGGGCCTGTGGTAAAGCAGCACAAGAAAGAAGTATATGGTGAAGTAAAAATGCACACTCATCACAGGGCAGGGAGCAAAAGAGGGAGTTAGGATTCTACAACTCACCTCAAGGGCATGTCTCCAATAACCTAAAGACTTCCCAATCCTTAGAAGACCCCAATCCTTAGAAGTTCCACCTGCTCCAAAGAGCATCCTGGGGATCAAGCCTTTAACAAATGAACTTGGGGGAGGGGTATGTAAGATCCAAATTACAGCACAAATTTTAGGATCAGCTTTTCCATTTCTGCAAAGTCAACTGGGATTCTGATAGAGATTACATTGACTCTATAGATCAATTTTGGGAATATTACGATCTTAATTGCTTCAAGCTATTTAACATGACCATTTTTATGTCTTCAATCATTTTTTCAAGTTGTTTCCAGAATATTATTTTGTTACATTTATTTCTAAATGTTTTATTCTTGACCATGTTATAAATAGAATAATGTTCTTAATTTCATTTTTGGTTTGCTCATTACCACTGTACAGAACTGAGTAAATTTTTCTATGCTGATCTTGTATTTTGCAACCTGGCTGATATGCTAGTTAAGTTTTAGGACAATAAGTAACTGGAACATCAATCATTCACTTATTCCTACAATGTCCACCTTAACCTCTTATTATGTTGCTTCTGCTTTAGTTCTAGGCCCCAGCCCTATGGCCTGGGTCACCCCCCTCCCCATTTATGTGTGCGTGAGTATGCGCGCGTTCTGGGGATTGAACCCAGGGCCTCATACATGCTAAGTTCTGAGCTAAACCTCCCATATCCCCCATCCCACAGTTGTCTTTTATTTTTGTGGTACTGGGGATTTAACTCAGGGATACTCTACCACTCTACATCTCCAGAGCCCCCAACCCAAAGGTCTTTAGTAGACCTTCCTGCTGCCATGGAGTCCCCTGCAACTCTTCTTTCACATTACTTGTATAAATCAGTTGTCTGAAATAACAAACTTGCACGCAGTTGACCTGCTTTAAATCATTGATATCAACTCCAATATGAAGACTCGAATTACTAATTTTAAAGCTCACAAAAATGTTTATTATCTGGCCTCTCATATACTACTTCTGTTACCATTTGGGGATAACTTTTGCTTCCTAACACAAACCTTCAAGCACTATTTACTTTGCTGGGGTTATTTTTCCTCAACTCCTACTCATCTTTCTTCAACTTGTAGATCTGTTCCCTCTTTGTCTTTTTCCCCACAGTTTGTTTGGATTTTCTACTTTGTGAGTTCACAAAGTCCTATATTTCCCTTTACTACTGAGCCAAACATACTATGCTGAAATTGGAGATTGTGTGAAGGCAGAGACCAAGCCCAACTTATTTTTGTATTTCTGATACCTAGCTTCCAGTAAAGATTTAAAAAAAAAAAAAAAAAGAGGCCTAAAATTCTATCCGAATAAGAGAGGGTAAGAGAATGAGACTTGAAAATGATTTAACTTCAGAATCCAATCTCCTGACTCACTTTTAGGGGATGATCTAGAAGATGGAAACATAATTGATTCCCCTTCCTGAAGCTTCCTGCGATTAAAGGAGGCAGCCTTTAGTGAAACTTGGACTCATTCTTATGAAATGTGTATCAGATTTCCCAGGAAAATTAAGACTTGTGCTCATTTTAAGAATATTACTGGAGATGAGGAGATGTAAGTCTCTAAATTAGGGAATTAAGATTAGGAAGAAAGCCAGTATATCCTCTCTTAATTTTAAATTTAGATTAGCAATCTCATTTTCATTTTGCGATTTCTTACTATGGAGTGCCATATTTAGAAACATAATGAGGAAAGAGTTTTCTGTATACTTTGCTTATAAATGTTCTGCTTTATGGTTACATTTTGAACAATCCATACCTTCTACATATAACAAAGAATGTGCAACAAAACACACCTAATAAACTCTAGTAAAAACAAACTACTTTAGATTTAAAACACTTCTGCAATTAAGGAAAAAAGATTTTGCTAATTTTTTAGTAAAATCAACTTTAAATGGAATTTGTAAATTTTTCCTGCTCTACCTGAAAATGGAGAGGCATGGTTAAAAGAATTAACTAACAGGCATGAACATGTAAGATGTACTGTAGATTGCTATCAAAACACCTGGCACTTAGTAGAAACTGACTAAAACACTCATATAAGACTTAGTGCCTCACGCAAATTAAACAAATATTAGACACATATCCAGAGAGAATAAAATAGGCTCTTTGAAGAATCATGAAACTTGCATGAATATCATATTCAAGGTGAAATTCTGTCAAGACTACCCTACTTCAACTACTTTTTACTCACCTTTTTCTCTTGGATTTGCAGTGATTATACACATATATGTTCAAGCCAAATAATTAGAAAAATATTCATTAATGAAACACCAACAATTTGGGAGAAAAATAAAGGAGGGAGGGGAAAATCACCTCATATTGTAAAGCTCTGACTTAGGCAAGCTGTCTTGGGTACAGGTATAAAATGTTGGAAGAGCTTTTGAGTGAAAATCAAGATTTGAATGTAGAGGTCAAAAATGTGCCATGGGGACACAAATAATAAGTGATCCTAAAGTTCTGAATGGATCACAAACTTAATCAAGTGACTCAGCAAATCCTTTTAGAAGGCAATGTATTTACTGAGTGCTCATCCAAATACAGTGTTGTAATGTTTCTAAAATACAGAAATCCAAAGCTTACAACCGAGCAGTATTATATACTTATTGAGATCTTAAGTATATAAAAAAGGGCAGGGCAGGCCATAGTGAACGCATTTAAGTTCATTAAGGATTAAGGATTTAGATTTGCTTCTGGCTCAGTCTCCAGGAATATAAAAGAGTTTCAGTTGATATAAAATATTGAGTGAATATGTCAAGACAAATTTGATGTAGATTTGTCCAGGTAATTCTCCACTGTAGTATCAAAACAGAAGTTGTATAATACACTGGGAACTTATTAGACCAGGGCTAATTATTATTTGGAATATTGAGGTGAAGTCAGACTTATTTCTCATAATCCAGGAAAATAAAATCTATTTCACCTGATAATCACTCTGAGCCCCAATTCTAAATGCTTACAACTCAGATTACCTGATCTTCCCTAGCCCAATGCTTTGTCTCCTTCTAGCACAATATTTGTGACTCTGCTTATATTAAAGAACATTTCCTTCTGGATCCTTAAGAAAAACTTGGGGCTCCAGGTGTAACTCAGTGTTTTCTAGAATCTGTTTATAATGTGTGAGGCATTAGGTTCAATCACCAGCACCAAAAAAAAAAAAAAAAAAAGAAAAGAAAAACTCAAATTACCTGGGTCATAAGTGACTTTGGAGTTAAAAGTAGACAGTTCAGGGAGTTAATTTCTTCTAGGCTAACCACACCCCTACAAAAGGAGTGCTTCTGGAACAGGCCTTCATTTTGTGTTAGAAATGAAATCTGCAGTAATTGCATAACCACTATACATTGCCAATTTCACTATGTAATGATAATTTTAGTTAAACTAGCATTAAGGAGGAGAAGAGTAGGAACATTTAAAAACTATGGTTTTACATAATTTATATATTTTTTTTCTATAAAGATGATATCATAAACTTTTAAAGAAGCACTATGCTTTTGTGTATCATTTATAATTAAAATGCTAATTTTCCCTGAAGAGCCAAAATCAGCAGTTTAGAAAGAATGTTGCTGCAACAGTACAGGAAAGAAGAAGTGGAAAACTGATATTTAGAATTTACCCAGAGGCCATATATTCAGTATAATTCAGGATACATGCATTTAATAGTATGTAGTCTAACAGGTTTACAATCTAATTACATAGGGAGAAGGATTTTACATGGTATGTAGATGAAAATAAAAATATAAATATCAAAAAGGAGAAAAAAGCAACTTTATTTTAAGCAAAAAGCTGAATTTCAATTATATTAAGTTTCTTTAAAGGAACATTCACCTCTGGTTTCCAAGGAGTAGAATGGTGCATGCCTATAATCTCAATGACTTGGGAGGTAAAGCAGGAGGATCACAAGTTCAAGGCCAGCCTCAGCAATTTAGCAAAGTCCTAAGCAATTTAGTTAGACCTTATTTCAAAAACAAGAAAACAAGAAGTACTGCTGGGGATGTAGCTCAGTAGTAAAAGTGCTTCTGGGTTTAATCTTCAGGCAAGAGAAAAAAAAAAATAAAGGTCTTTTTTTTTTAGTTGTTGATAGACCTTTATTTATTTATATGCGGTGCTGAGAATCGAACCCAGTTCCTCACACATGCCAGGCAAATGCATTACCGCTGAGTCACATCCTCAGCCCAGAAGTAAGTTATTAATGACTCAGTTCTACAAGTCATAATATGTACAGTAGAATTAAAGAATGTAAGACAAATGTCCTTGAAAGTTATTCCTTGATCCATTAGATGCCATTATTCTCAAAAGACACTGCCAGGCATGGTGGCACAAGTTGGTGATCCCAGCAGTTCAGGGGTGGGCTGAGACTAGAGGATCCTTAAGTTCAAAGCCACTCTCAGCAATGGTGAGGTGCTCTGCAATTCAGAGAGACACCGTCTCTAAATAAAATACCAAATTGGGCTGGGGATGTGGCTCAGTGGTTGAGTATCCCGAAGTTCAATCCTGGGTACCCCCCCTCCCTAATGTGGACAACATGCAATATGTAAGTATGAATACCATATATCTAATTAATTTTGTAATTTTTACTAATTTTTTTGTTGTTGTGTTGGGGATAGAAACTAGAACCTTGCGCATGCTTGGCAAGTGCTCTACCACTGAACTCTACCAGTCCATTTACATATGTAACTTATAAGTAGGGATGACCATAATTTATAAAATTCCTATTAAATCTAATTATCACTTGAATTTTGATATAAAGGTCTACTGATACCAGTGCAAAGGATTTTCTTTTTCTGCAGTGAGTCATTTAATAAAAAGCAAATGCACTATATAAAGAAAAACTGATTTTAAAATGTGCAACACATTTTATATTTCAGTACACAATTACTTAGATCTACCTCTTAAAAGAATAGGTAAGAAATAGGCTTCTGAACACTTTCCCAAAAATTTGGTTTTAGAACTATGGCATATCTAGCATTTCAGAAACAATAGCATGAAACAGAACCTTAGACATACTCACCAATGGTCCTTTGGATGTAAAATCATATTTTTAATTTTCCAATAAAACTTTTGAGAAATTTATGACTTTAGAGAATTATAGAACTAGAATGACAGGAGAAAGGAGATCAGTTGAGTCTAGTTTGAGAAAAGTATTCCACAGATTCTAATTGAATTTTTAGCTTCTAATATTTATATACAACTTAATTATTATACAATTAAATCATAAGATACCAAAGAAACATTTGGTTCAACATTCAATAATTAAGTTCTAACAAATGCAGCTCAACTGTATTTGTTACTACTTAATTGTTGAATGCTAAACCAAAGTTTCTTTGTTATCTTTAGCAGCTGGCTTATAATGGTATGGTTCCACACATATATTTCTAAACTCTCAATGTTACAAGTTACTGAAGTCACTACTAATAAACATTACTGGAATGTACTTGAGGAAGCTTTTTCTAGTATACAGTCAGCTGTTGTTTTTTCTTAAAAGATGGAACAAAAGACTGATTGAGATAAAAGTAGCAGAGTAGAAACTCAAATCACATGTGATATAACAAATGGGAGTGCCAGCTGCTACAAGTAGCTCATGGAAGCTGTGTATATTTTATAAATATCATTGAATTAAAGTATTTGATTTCAAAGATATAATGTAGTTTCTCAAGTATCACATTAGTCAACAGCTGCATTAACATTTGAATAAAAGCATTAAGATTTATGTCATTAAAACATAAAAGTTTTAACTCTTATATTAGCTTATCTGAATAAAATATATGGGGTAACACTATTCCAAAACATTAGCTACTCTCTTGAAGAGTACAGGGAGCACATGTCAATTACTATAATCACTACAGCTTTCCCTTTCATTTCAAATTCATGTCTTCAAATAACAGATGACATCAACTACAATTTAAATAATTTTATAAATATATAACTTCTACTTATCATTTAAAAGTTACCAAACTTTTACTATTTCATATTTTGAAGTTATCAAACTTTCACTATTTCATATTTTGAAGAATGAATTCATATACTCACAATATGGAGTCTGACAAAGCAGAAATGGTTAAATTATTAGACTAAGAAAATAATAACGTGAATTTTTTTTTTTTTTTTGTGGTGTTGGGGATTGAACCCAGGGCCTTATGCATAGGAGACAAGCACTCTGCCAACTAAGCTATATCCCCACCCCCTAATAATGTGAATCTTTACCGTTAGATATACTTAAGTTTTAACATGTTAAGTTAATTTTGTTTCAATGGCTATAGTTTTGTGTAATTAGTTACTTTGTTAAACTAATTTTAACTTTTCTTTTAAAAGCTCATAAATAACAAAATTGTAAAATATTTTGATTCTTAAAAATTATTAGCATCTATGCAGCTCCAGGATAGTATTCAGACTTCATGTGTGTGTGAATATTTATACATAATTATTACCCTTACCTCAGTTCCTATTAATCATCATTAACTAATTTTTATTCATTCCTTAGTATAGAGTGACTTTCCTCCAGTACAGAATGAAAGGATTATTTTAAAATTAAGAAGAGAGGGCTAGGGATATAATTCAGTTGGAAGAGTGCTTGCCTTGCAAGCATAAGGTGCTGGGTTCAATCCCCTGCACCAAAAAAAAAAAAAAAAAAAAAAAAGCTAAAATTAAGAACAGAATCTAATGAACACCATTTAGGCAGGGGAAAAAACTGTTGAGGTTAGAAAAATCTTTTAAAAAAACTCTTTGTAGAAAATATTGTAAGAGAGGTCAAGATTATTGGGAGTTGATTTCTTTTAGACAAGGATGAATCCTTAATATTGACTCAATATTCAAAGCATTGCTTAATGCTATGTTATCTTTACACATAAAGACTGAGCTGATGATACTCATTTAGAAAATTGTTGATGGCTTGGGAAACAGATCATGGTATAAGTTGGAATTTGGCTCCCAAATACTTAGGATCATCCTATATGTTACTTCTCAAAATATAAAAATGGCATTATTTTCCCTTATAAGTCTTCTCCCTAATATATATATAAACAGATAAAAATTATCAAGAAAGATAACAGAATCCTATACTAAGACTGCTTCAAAAATTTTTTTCTCAGAAAATTTTGGTCTCCTCCAGTTTCTCCAAAGAAATTAATGGTAACTGCTCAGACAAAATAGTTAAAAAAAATTTTTTTTTGGTAGTTGTGTATGGAGAAAATGTCTTTGTTTATTTTTACTTGATGCTAAGGATCAAACCCAGTGCCTAACACATGCTAGGCAAGCGCTCTGCCACTGAGCTACAGCCCCAGCCCCATACAGTTTGTTTGTTTGTTTTGGTACTGGGAATTGAACTCAGGGGCCCTTAACCACTGAGCCACATCCCCAGACATTTTTAATATTTTATTTAGAGACAGGGTCTCACTAAGTTGCTTAGTGCCTTGCTAAGTTGCTGAGGCTAGCCTTGAACTTGTGATTCTCCTGTCAGCCTCTCAAGCAGATGGGATTACAGGTGTGCACCACCACACCCAGCAGAACATACTTTTTTTTTTTTAGTTGTAGTTGGACACAATACCTTTATTTACTTATTTTTATGTGCTGAGGATTGAACCTAGGGTACCACACAGGCTAGGTGAGCGCTCTACCACTGATACACAACCAGCCCAGAACATACAGTTTTAATAGGCCAAAAAGTTTTCCAGTTACCCTCAAGCTCTTCCAGTGTGTGGAAAGTAGGATACACTATAACAAATATCAGTATGTAGAACATAAAATCATTTGGATTACAAATATATATACGCATAAAAGAAAAATCTGGAAGACAAGACAGTAGTTCCTTTTGGGTAGATTATGGTGTTTCGTTTTCTTTTTGTTAGCCTCTTTTCACAAGTATTCAGTACTTTTGTAACTTTAAAAAGAAACTTATAAGAAAAATAACCACTATGTTCCCATACAATTCTCGTTTTTTTGGATAAAAGCAGAAAACATCCAAGGGCATTCTCAATTGTAAGAAAAGTTATGAATTTCATACATTACATGAAAGTACCTTAATTTTGCACTTTATAGGTTGTCCTTACTTGCATGGATCTCATGTAAAATGTAGAAACCATAAATAGGCACAGAGAATGGTAGTTCAGTGGTACAGCATTTGTGCAATATGCACAAGGCCATGAATTCAATCCCCAGCTCTGTCTTACCATGTGATACCAGCACAGCAACCAAAAGAAACAAATAAATCATATGACAAAAAAACAAATACAACAACCATTAGGGATCAAGGACACTTTAGCTAAGGTTTTATTTTATGGCAACATGAACAAAGTGAAAAGAAAACTGGGGATCTGTATTCTAGAACTACTCATTTCTAGCTGCCCTGCTATCACAAACACCTCTGAATTACTAAATTTATTTTTCTTTTTTTTTTTAAGAGAGAGAGAGAGAATTTTAATATTTATTTTTTAGTTTTCGGCGGACACAACATCTTTGTTTGTATGTGGTGCTGAGGATCGAACCCGGGCCACACGCATGCCAGGCGAGCGCGCTACCACTTGAGCCACATCCCCAGCCCAACTAAATTTCTTTTTTATACAATTTATGTCCAAACATTCCACACCCTTGCTTTACTCAAAAAGAAGAAATGCTAACTATTTGCCAGGCTTTGTGCTAGGCACTGGGGAAGTGAAACAGAACATGGTTATCAGTCCATGAAGACAAATAGGCAATTACACAATGCTGGCAAGTACTAGTACTAAAAGAAGGCTGATGAGTGTATAGCAGAGCACTGTAACAGAGAGGCTACAGACTTTCCAGGGAAACTGAGACCTGAAGACTAAGAAAGTGATTAACTGGTTGAGTTAGGGAAATATTGTTCAGATGAACAAAGCATTTGTATGATTTTTTAAAATTTATTTTTCAGTTTTCAGTGGACACAACATCTTTATTTTTATGTGGTGCTGAGGATCGAACCCAGCACTCCGCGCATGCCAGGCGAGCGCTTAAGCCACATCCCCAGCCCAAGTATGATGTTTTCCACAAATTTACACAAGTTCTGGCAGATGGGGAGATGTAAGCTACACACTATGGTTTAAAATTTCACGTGTTTGAAACCACCCCCAAATTCATAGTTAATGTTATTTGGAGGGAGGGCCTTTGAGAAGGACTTATGATTAGATGAGGTCATTAGGGCTGGTCCCCCTCGATGGCATTAGTGGTTTTATTCAGAGAAAGACTAGAGCTAGCATACTTGCTCTGTCTTACCATGTGATAAAGTCGGCTGTTATAATAGAGGAAGAAGGCCCAAGTAGATGTTGAGCAGATGCTTGTACCATGTTCTTGAAATTCCTTACCTTTGGAACTATTAAAAAAAAATTATACACACACACACGGATATATATATATCCTTTCCTTATAAATTACTTGGTTTCAGGTACTTTGTTAAAACAGAAAATGGACTAAGACACTATACTTTTTAGATTCTCCTAAAAGGCTTTAAGGAATAATATGGTAGGATTTATACTTTACAAATTATTCTGGGGCAGTATGTATAGAGTGCATTGTAGGGATGTAGGACCAACACCAGAGAGACCAGGAGGTCTGCTGCAATAATTTAGGAAAACTGCTGGGTTAATGGCAGGAGAGAAAGAGAGGTAGAAAGATGAGAGAAAATCAGGGGTTGTACCAATAGGATTTGGTAATTCAGAAATGTTTCAAGGATGATTCAGAGGCTTGCAGCTTGACACCTGATAGTAGGACTATTCAATGAGAAAGGAAATCCAGGACCCAGGAGAACTTATTATGTCTGGACAGCAGAATGGATGAAGATGCACGAAGGTGTCGAATGACATTAATTCTGGGTGTACTGAATTTTGGATGTCTACAAGATATCCCAATGGATGCTTTCAATAAGCAACATTTTAGAGCTAGGAGTTAGGCTTAGGGCAAGATATATATTTAATGATAAACATACAGTTTAATGTTTTCTTATTTTTTTTTTAAAAATCCACTTCTATTTGATCAACCAATACACAATTTGCCTTCAATCTCTAAGATGAGAACAATTAATGCAGATGGTAAAGGAAGCCAAAGCAATAAGTGATGTTTTTCAGGGAAATGGTTGTGAGTAGAGAAAGGATCTTATGATAGAAATTTGAAGAACATTTATGTCTAAGAGAAAGGCAGAGAAGCCTTCAAAAGTAAAAAAAAGACAAAGAGAGTTGACCACAAAACTAGGGGTCTATGCCACAGAAGCATAAAATGGAAGGCATTTCTCATAAAGAGAAAACATCAATATGCTGACAAACTATACAAAATGTTGGGTCATTTAAAACTTCTTGGGGGAAAGTCATTTGGACTGCTAAGGGAAAAGGATAAGCTCTCTGAAAGCCCTGTGAGTTCTAGAACTTGCACACAAGGTATCAACCTTCACATCTCCTACTGTTGTTGAAGCTAAGCTGCAGCTGTACAGAAAGAGCCTGGCAAGTGTACTTCAGGGAAAGAGGGGAAAGAAGGTTTTTCACTTATTTGATTTTATCCAAAGACCTAATGAAGTTTTTATTTTTAAATAGAAGTGTAAGAGTAAGTTGATGTAAACTTTATTTATGATTTCTAGAAGGTGAGTTCAAATTCTAATCCAAGCTCCATGTTGCACATTTTTCTTATAAATACAATACAATAATTCTGGAAGCAAGTAATTGTGGTGATTCACTGTATTCCAAGACTCACAGTAACTCCTTCTTATCCTGAAAGACACTTTGGATCAACTCTTTCTAGAGCTTTGGTGTAAATCTGGCAATGTGATGTTGTAAAACAGTCTCGGGAGGGTCCAGAACTTTTTTTAAAAATCGAGTTTAACTATGAATAAGAATACAGAATATTTTAAGGCTAAAGAATCAAAACAAATGCAAATGGAGACTGAATCCTTATTTGGACTCTTAGCATCTCCCATCTGAAAACTTGTTAGTTCAAAGAGTAATAATTCTGTATATCAAAGCAATAATATATAACAAGTTTTGCTAAGAAAAACACATTGTATCTGTGGGTTACCCTGGTAAAGAGCAACTATATCTTTTTGCTTTATGACTAATTCCAATTTGCAAAGCAAAATACTGTGAGATATATATATATAAAATATATATATATATATATAAAATATATATATATATATATATATATATATATATATATATATATATATATATATATATATATATAAATGTTTTACTTGTACTTAATCTTTATTGAAGTTTGGTTTTAAAAGGTACTATTAATGACTCAACCCAGAGAAATTTATAATGAATATTTTAAATAGTATATTACTTAAAATACAGCATTGGAAAATGTTATCAGAACAGTGGGTAAATAATATGCAGTATTTATTTTGATTATTAATAGTTGGTGCTGTTCATCAATCAAATTAGAAGTATATAATGTTTAGGGATAAGCTATTTATTCTATGCTCCTACTTCAGAATAAAAAGGGAGGAAGAATAGTATGCCACAAAGTTTTCTTTGACATCTTTGTGACTAGAAGAATTAGAAATTAAGGGAGAGCCTGGTGTGGTGATGAACTATACCTATAATCCCAGCTACTTGGGAGATTGAGGCAGGAGGATCACAAGTTTAAAGCCAGCCTCAGCAACTTAGCAAGGCCCTAAGCAATTTAGCTAAACCCTGTCTCAAAATAAAATATAAAAGGGGCTGGGGATGTGGCTCAGTGGTTAAGCACCCTGAGTTCAATTCCCAGTACGGGAGGGAGGGAAGGGAGGGAGGGAGGGAAGGAAGGAAGGAAGGAAGGAAGGAAGGGAGGGAGGGAGGGAGGGAAGAAAGAAAGAGAAGAAAGAAAGAGAAGAAATTATGAGAAAAAGAATAATATAGGAGTAAATATCCACTAACATACAATACTATTTCCATCTAAAATAATCTAGAAAATCAAAGTCTGTATTGAAAAATAAGTAGTGTATCCAATGGGTTACTCCAGGTGAACTGAGTCAGCTGCTTATAATTTTAATGTTTTTCATAAAATTAATAAAGGAAATTGGCATTAATTCTTAAATATTAAGATAACTGGGAATGACTGATACAATATTAACTTAAATCTTACTTTCTCAGACTCCTTGACTAACATAATTAAGCACTTAAATATGATTTCTACTGCCAGCATTCTATAGTTAATAGTCAATTAATTATCCATTGATGTTAATTTTATCAACTTACAAAATATAGAAATAATCTGTTTGGGAAGACTGTTTCAAAGGCTAGAAATGGAGCACTGAACATATATACCCAACCATGTTTACCATTAGGACATGATATGTACCAAGTATATTCATAGTTGTTAGAATTTAATTCCTTAGTAGCAGTTAATGTTTACTGACTCCTCTGTGGATTTAGATACTTATATCCAAATATTCACATCTCAGGATTTATAGAAATAATCAGTGCCAATTATCTTTGAAATTACCGACAAAAATTAATTTAAAAAAATCATTTGATAACACCGGTTCCCTGATTTTTAACCCTTATTCTGGTCTTGATCACTCATTACAAAATCCATTCATTTTATCTCTTGTTGATGCAAATTCCTTGATTATAATTCTCTATCACCTCAATAAACTATCTGTCCTGATAATTGCAAAGTTAGCAAAGTAAAGTATAGAAAACTTAAAAGTATAGAAAACTTAAGAAAAGCTAAAAAGGCATAGAGACCTGGGGAAGTTCCTCAGTTCTGTATATTGCTTAGCAGCAGTGCAACAAATGAGCAACTACAGACAGTAATTGTCTTAAACTAGGTCAATACAACAGCTCAAACACTTTGTAAACACTTTATTTGGCTCTTTCTGGAGATTAACACCGTTCTAATTAAATGCTGTAGCACAGAAGAGCTTAAGAACAACAAAAGTGGTCAACAATAGTTATTTATCTAACATCCTTTATCCAAGAATCTTAAAAATTAACCTAATTCTAATCAAACTCAGTAACTGGGAAAGGTAAGTACTAATGCAAACTGTAAAGGCCAAGAAGAGAAATTAGAAATGTGTTTCTGAATATCTCTGTGAGCTAGATTCTGCAATCATCTAGTTCTGAGTATATAAATGAAGTATTATTTGCCTTCAACAAACCTAAATTAGGCATAATAACACAGTATTAAAAGCATAATACTTCTTACTATATTTCATTTGTGTTTGTATTTATATTTTACTGATATTTGATTTACTGAAATTTGATTTTTAAAATACTGCAGTCAATTATCCAATCCAATTATTTAACACTGTGAAATTCAAATTTACAAAAGATTTCTTATTTTGAATATTTTATCTTAATATTATAAGTCTACAGTAGCACACACCAATCATTTTACTTATCTTTCCATTTGAAGGCAATGGTTTATGATAAACTATATATACCATCTTCCTTATGACCTACAGTAGACTGTGAGATGGACACGGAGCGAAGGTACAGTCTGTAGCCATGAAATCATTTTGTGCATGAGTAATTTAACAAACTTATAAAAAGATAAGACACACCCTTAGCCTCATTACCACCATCGTCCAACTATGCTAACTTGTTCAAACTCTTAAATGAGATAATGATAACTGAAGGAAAAAGAACAAAAAGGTTGTACTTCACCATCTTAAGGTTTCACAGGGAGGATGATGCAGGTTTATAATTCAATTCCTACATCCTAAAAAGTGACTTTTCAAGTCATAAAAGTATAGTAATCTGGAATTTTTATAATATAAAGGCTTAATAACCAATTACTACAACTGATATTCATTGTGAGGAATACATAGCTATATGAAATATAGCTTACACTCACAATCGAATTCAGCGAGGTAACCTTTTAAACATTTTTACAGGAAGAAAAATGCTAGAGATTCTTATCAGTAGTTACTAACTAGGTAAATGCTGAAGATCTGCATTCTTAAGATTACTGAAGAGGAATTCAATTTTATCTATGCTCAAATGTCTGTTAGGCTTATTAAAGATAAGATGGATGTATGAACCACCAGTAGTGTATTAAACCCAATCACTTTCAAGACAGGTTAGATATAGAGGTATCGAGATTTCGCGAATTTGGTTCATTGACAGTAAAAATGGAATTTAAAAAGAAAGACTGCATACAGTCTGCTGGCATTTTATACTAACCATTAGCAGAGGTAGTAATATAAAGTGTTGGAATTTAAAATACAAGGTCAGCATTAACTGTAAACAATTTGAAAGTATAAGTAACTCTTCAAAATAAGTAGTAAATAAAGAATCTGTCAGTATACTGATAAAGAATTAAAATTCATGTAAAATCAGAATTAAAAAAGCAAAAAAAATAGAAATATTTAGTGAATTTACTCAAATGAAGAAAGTTTACATGATACAGAAATGAAAAATATTAGAAATCTATATACAATAAAAAGTGAATATAAATTAGCCAACTCCATGAACATTTCCAGTTAAACATTAATACAAATACATATTCACCTTTTTCTTTACAGAGATAACACATACGTACATGACATGAACATTCTGGCCAAAAAAAAAAAAAAAAAAATCAGAGCTTCTAAAAACATTCTCAAGTTTCAAAACTAGTATGGAAAATGTTTCAACAACAGCATTCTACATGAATGTAAACCCCTGATTTAATTAATTTCATGATTTTTATCATGCCAGAACTATGGTTGTTTTTAATTTTTTTTTTTTTTTTGTACTGGGTATTGAACTCAGGAGTACTTTGTCATTGAGTTATATCTCCAGCCCTTTTTAATTACATATTTTGAGACAAGGTCTTCCAAAGTTGCTGAGGCTGGCTTTAAACTTGTGATCCTCTTGCCTCAGCTTTCCAAGTGGCTGAGATTACAGGCATGTACCCACCATGCCTGGTGGGTTTTTTTATTTTTAAAAAACAGATATTGGTATCATAACACATTGGCTTATTAATAATTAAGGCATTTATATACACAGTATCTCAGTGTGGACAAAACATTTTTAATATTGATTATTTACTATGATGTTTTAAACTTTGAAATTTATTCAACATAAGAAAATAGCTGCACACATTCAAGTGTTTTTTTATAAAACACAATAAAAAACTAATAATGATTGGTCTTTGTGGTTCCTAGTAATAAGTCCTGCCTTATTTTTTCACATAGTATAAATTATATTCTTATGCAGGACTGCATTAAGACCAGTAGTTCTTAAACAATGTTACCAGATAACCACATAAATCCCAAATGCAGCAAAGGCGAACAATCTTTGTAGTGCACTTTCACCTCATTGAAGTTGAAGCTGCTCCGTTTGGATATTTTTCCACTTCAATGTGAAGTAGATTGTTAGGTTTTCATTAGTGGTTTCATTACGTGGCTTTTTAAAAGAAAAAATGGTTTCAGTTTCTTCCACAGTTCATAGTTCTCAGAAGAGACTTATTTTTGGAAATCATATAATCCAGGATGTTTTGAATAACCAAATGCTCTTTAGTAGACGAAATATCTCAATGCAACTGTAATAAATAAGCATCTACATCCTTAGAGGATAAAACAAAAACATTTCATTAGCCAGCATGGTAAATACAAATATATAAAACCCATTTTCTCTTCACTTTTGTTGATTGATTTGCCTTAGTTTCTCTTTGTGGCCTGTAGAAGTTACAAGTCAAGTCTTATTTGATATTTTTAAATGCACTTGTTTAGCACAGGGCCTGGCACACAGCACACATTCAAGAAATGCCAGTTAAGTGCTGAGTGAATGTTTTGGTTCCTATGCTCAGACCACTCTGCTTTTGTGGTTAAAACTGATAGGAATTTGACCAGCGCTATGTAAACTCAAGGGCTAGAGCTTGATGATAGCCCTCTGTTTTCTACCTCCAAAAACTTACAAATTAATTGAAGGTTTAATTTGGTTTATTATTGGCCTTTTAATATACTAGCCATATTTCACTCAACAGTCTTCAATAATAAGCATAATACCTTGAGACTATGTTCACTATAAAACTTTTCCTATTGTAAAAAATTAAAATTTAAAGCAAATTTTTAAAGAAAGGATCATTTTTTTCAGTTGTACTGTCTAAAATGCAAGGCTTTCTAACAGAAGTGGATATGTATATTCTTTATGAAACAACAAAACTAAATTGATTTGTTTGTATTATCATTAAGAATTCTATAAAGTAAAATCACACAATGTGATAACACATTTGCTTAATGTCATTTTTTTTTCTGTTTCTGAATGTATCCAAGAAGAATCCATGATATAAATTCTCTTATTTAGACTGTTTTCTTAAACCAATGAATACATTTATAATTTTGGTTAATGCTCACTTATGATAGTAGTATGCCCCCAAACAATGTTTCTTTACAATAATTTCTTCTGTAATATAATTACCAATGATTTATGGAATTTAAATACTGAAATACAAACTGGCAACATACCTTTTCCTTTAAGAGACAAATCAATAAAGATCAATGTCAAATTCATTCTGTGATTTAAACCATTCACTTTTTTCAAAAAGGATGATATAAAAGCAAAGTAAAAATGAACAGTCCAAAACCATTTAATTGTACTCTTCATCTTTTATTTCCTGAGTGTCATTGTCTTTGGTTTGATGTTGTCTTTATCTGAATTTTTAACTTTTTTCAAATATTGCTGTCTGATTGGAACTAGATTATTAAATGCTGTCTGGCACAACATTTCTATGGTTATTTATGAAACATATTCAATGGCTAATTCCTGTTCTTACTGCCTAGGTCACTCATACATCCAGAGGACTTTAAGCATTTGCATATATGAGATTGATTTCAGAACTTCTTAGAATAGTACCAAATTATTTTACCTGAAGATCTGAATAGTTTGTTTATAAATGTACAACAGTATTATTTTTAATGTCTAACATTAAACTTAAATATAGATTACCTTAGCTATATTACCAGTATATCCTGGAACCAAAGTAAGATGGTTTTCTTGTTCCCACAAGCCACTTAATTGTTGTTTTAAAATCTGAATATTTCTAGGAGGGAAAAAGAGAAACAAATAGTGGGATATGAACTTTGACAGTAAACACAATCCAATGAAAAAAATTTTTAATGTTCAATTT
Source organism: Marmota flaviventris (assembly GCF_047511675.1). Classification (NCBI taxonomy): domain Eukaryota; kingdom Metazoa; phylum Chordata; class Mammalia; order Rodentia; family Sciuridae; genus Marmota; species Marmota flaviventris. Next base: position 82,559,437 of record NC_092499.1, on the reverse strand, counting down.
TTACAAGGAGAAAACTACATTATTTAAAGTCAAGTAACTATTTAAAATAGGACATGTCAATCACAGAAATTCAAGGTTATTTAGCAGTCCAAGTAGATAAGAAAACAACTAAGAATTTACAGCATTTGGACAATCTGTTCTTGGGTATGAAATGGGAAATTTTGAGAGCTTATAGTGAAAATTATGGGTGTTAAGGAAATTTTTGCAGCTTCATGACAATCTGGCTCATTTAGTCAATACCAACACATTTTTACAGTAAGGCAATACTCAAATTATGATTATAATATAGTTTTTACAATTGTAATCAACATCAGACTCCCAGGTTAATGTCTAGATAACCAAAGAACCCTGCAGAATTCCTCCATTCCTTATTCCCCTCCCCTACTCACAGAATGGATATGGGGGTTAAGCCACTGTTGTGCTTTTTCTTTCTAAAATGAAGGGTAGGTTCTGCTAGGAGGGATATAGGGGATTACTGGGCTCTGGAATTTAATTTCCATGTGTGATTTTCACAAATGAACAGTGTTAATATTTCTTTGAAAATGAAGAGAATAAATATTATACACTGATGATCATGGGATAAAATTACCACCTTGTTTAAAGTTGCTTTCCTGAAGAAAACTTAGCAAAAAATTATCTTTTTGTTATTTGTAGTGTTGGGGATTGAACCCAGGATGAATTTATCTTCAAAGTCATACTCACCCATCACTTATAATTTCTGTTTTGGATGATAGTTCTGACCACCACCTTTTTATTACAGCTTGAAGCCAGTTTAAACCAACTATCACATATCTGAAATGACATTATATTACAAAATTCGAGTGTTTTCATCCAAGAAGCCTTTATAAAGATTATACTGTCCCCCCAAACACACATACACACTGACCTTGCCCCTTTTAAAAATTTTCAGTACTTTTATGTCATATTTCATAAAACTATATTTTATGTAACTTGTTTATAGAAGCTTCTATAATTGTTCTTCAGTCATTTCACATTCTTTTCCTAATTTACTATATGCTCCTTGAAAACAGAAACCATGGATAGTCCATGGAGCCAAATCCACTACTATGTACTCACAACACACAAAATCAAGGATGTTGAAAGAGAAAACTGAATTAAAATTTAGATTAGCACTTACTCTTCAAATTTGCTTTTAAGTAATGACTTTACAAGAGGCAATAAGTCTACACAGCAGCCAAGTGAGATATATTGTTTTTCTTCCTGTAAACTAAAAGAAATCCTTAAGTTATGAAATTATAAATAGGCCACAAGTTGCCCTTCTTTAAGCTTACATTACTTTTTTTTTCCTAAAAAATACTAATTTTACCTATTAGTGAGTACAGGCAGGCAATCTACCACAACTCCAAGATCTTCTATCCTGGGGGTACAAAAAGGATAGCATTGCTTAGAGAGCCAAATTCCTTATTTACTTTCATATTATAATCATCATACTGGCTTTTAGAAATTCATTAACAAATAATCCCAGTGTCTATGATGAGTCAGATATTGAAATACAGCAGAAAACAAAGAGATAGGACTTGCATTCCACTTCTGTGTGTGTGTAGGAGGTAGGGGTGGGCTTGCAGAGATAATAAACAAACAAGTAGAATATACAAAGTTAGGTTGATGATAATAAATGCTATGGAGAAAAATAAAACAAGGAAGGAGACAGGGAATTAAGAAATAACTATTTTTAAATAAGATAATTGAGGAAGTCCTCAAAAAGGTAACATTTGAGAGACCTGAATAAAATGAAGGTAATATACAGAAGGTTTTCTGTATTCTGATTACTCTTAGACTGGTGATGAATGTAATTTAAACCATACTGTCTCTATGGAAACTAAACATAGAAGTTTTTAGCTGATAAAAGCATAAAAAAACAAGAGGCATTTCTAATATCACATTGAAAATTACTTGTACTGAACTAAGAGCATAAAGGGCACACTTACCTCACCAAATAAGCTACAAGTTCACTTATACTTCTCTTTCTCCAGAAAGTTAAAGCTACATTCAGTCTCAAATTCCTGCTAAACAAAACTTGGGCCATTGTTTCATGATCCTGAGAAACCTGAAAGGCAATAATCTAGTTTGTTAAAAAGCACACTGAAACATGATATTAAACTATTTTTTTCAATGGAAACAGTCGACTTACTGACATAGTTTTAAATTATGCAAAGGTGACTCCTTATACTGGGCTCAAAAAGGAATACTGCAGTTGAACATAGTAAACAAATGATGTGAACAAATATAAAATCTTTTTTTTTCTTGCTACCATTTTTCTTTTAAAACCCAATAATTTATATGACAAATTACTTTTAGCAATTTATAAGTGTGAATAAAAGGAAAAGGTAAACATAGGCTAGACATTAACAACTGAATGGTATAAGAAAGAAACGAAAAAAATTTAGTTCTGTGACAAGCAATATAATATCATTTAAATGTGTCTACTTCTATATAATAAGGCAATACAATTATATTGTGAGAAGTTTAAAACAGAGCTAAATAAGATCAAAACTGGATACTCTCTACTGGCCTACAAAAACATTCAGTTTCATTCCCCAGAAATAATCACAGCTAATAGACTGGCATGTATCTTTCCAAACCATATTCTGACAAATAGGTACATATGATTATACTCTGAAAAAATAAAATAAAAAAAATCTACATTTTTTAAAGCCTTGCTTTTTCACTTATAATATATGAACAATTTCAACATCAAAACATAGATTGACCTCATTTTTAATAGCAAATTCTCCAGTCTTTATATATCATGGTTTGTTTAGATTGATTTTGGTTTTTACTAAGTATCAGTGAACATCCTGATGTATGTAAATATGTGCACTTTTATTATGATTAATTTTATAATTAGAACAGCTAGCAGGTTTGCCTGAATAAAACATCTACTAGGCAATTCTGAGAGCTCAGCAAACTGTGCCTAGATAATGGGCTTTGGTGATCCACTTTTTAGGCAAGATTTGTCTTTTTCCTTTAGTTTACACCTCTATTGGCCAACCTGTCATTCTGGATATTTACAGCAGCTTGTCAAGCATTTCACTAAATCTTATATATTGCTAGATTAGAGAAATGGAAGAAATCATTGATTCAAATTTGGTTAATCTAGAAAATTATCTGAGGGAATTACTATCACTCAAATAAGCCTGTATTCAATGGGTGGTAAATTATTATGATAGAAGAATAAGCCAAACAAATAGCCAATAATATCACAGGAATAAAACTAAACATGATTTAGAAAAATTTCTTACCTCGGAAAAAAACCCACTGTATTTAGATGATGGGCTTTCTGTCTGTGAAGTACCAGAGTCACTGGAGTTAACCAAATATGTTCGACTATCATGGTGTAATTTTTCAGGTAGGTGGCCTGCACAAGCCAGTTCATTTTCTTTATTTGCCATGTCACAGCCCCCACTTATAGGGGACTGTTTTTTTCTGTAACAAGGATTTGGAAAAGGATGCTGAACTTTCTTTCTGCGATAGATCACCTTTCGTAGTTTATCTGGGCTTTTCACAGCTTGTCCAACTGTTCTGTAATAAGAATTTGTTTTCTTAAGTGAAAAAAAATATAAAAACTTTTTAAGTTTTTAAACAGAGAGATTTAATAGGCCATGTTGTGTGACTGTATTCTAATAAAATTAGAAGTAATTAGAATTAAAAAAGTGTTAACTATTGGTTATAGAGGAAAATAAAAAAGAAGTTACAAATTACCTGGAAAACAATGAAAATAAAGACATAACTAGATACTTTTAAAATGAAATAGTAAAAGGCCATTTGGGAAAAAGAAAATTACAACTTTTTTGAGATATCTACTCTTTCTCTGACAAAGTGATAAACTGCCAGTTTGAATATTTTTAACATAATTTTGATAAAGGAGAAGTATATTTAATTTGAGTATGACTGAACACAACAGAGCAAACCTTACATCCTCAAATGTTTGGGTATCAGGATGCCTTGCACTCTTAAAAATTTTCAGGGCTTAAAAGAATTTTTTATGTGGGTAATATGTACTAATATTTATGGTATTAGAAAGTAAAACTGGGAAAATTTAATTCATTTTAAAAATAATAGACTTATTACATATTGTTATGGTATGACTCTTAAAAGTCCCTCAGAGGCCCAGATACTAAAGGTTTGGTCAATAGGCTGTGGTGCTATTAGAAAGACGTAGAATCTTTACAAGGTGGAGGAGCCTGGTAGAAGAAAGGTCATTTGGAGAATGCCCTTGAAAGTGATATTGGGATCCTGGGTCCTTTCTCGCTTTTTCCCTTCCTAACTGCAACAAGACAAACAGTTACTTTTGCCACATGCTTCCCACCATGATGTACTGCTTTGCCACAAACCCAAAGGCAACAGGGCCAAATGACCATAACCTCTGAAATGGGAAGCCAAAACAAATCTCTCCACCTTATACCTTTTTTATTTCAGGTGTTTTTGCTGACCAACATTCATACTAACAGAATATTTTACCAACCCTTCTCCCTAAGCAAACCAAAACAACTATTTTATAAATCAAAAAACAAGTGACAACAATGTTTTACGTTTTTGCAAATCTTTAATATTTGGTTTAAGAGGAGACAGCTGTATTCTCATTTCTGCTTCTGCATTTAGTCTCTTATGATATCAAATGTCATGTCACCTCTAGAAAACTACCATACCATTTTCAGGAGAGTGAATATAAAGAAAAATTTGTTTTAGTATTGTTATAAAAATAGTTTTGACCTCACAAAGTCTCTGAAATGGCTTCAAGATCCCTAGGTTCTTGGATCACACTTTAAAAACCAGTGCTTTTGTAGAAAGGTCATTTTAGAGTTAGGCAGATCTAAAAATGTATGCCATGTTTACCACTTTTTGACCGATCCTGAACAAATCAGTTTTCTTATCTGACCTTAAGTTTTCTCACCATTATGGGTAATGATACTTATTGAGTAGAATGTTTGAAGGGAAAGGAGATAATATTGATATCTGTATTAGTGTAGCCTGGAACAAAGGAAGTGTTTAATAATAACTATTATAACAGAATATTTATTTTCCCCATATTTTCATTGTTACCCAGCTTTTGATATTTGCTGTTGCACACAAACTTTAAAAAAGTTCTTACCTATTTATATAAGCAGCCAACTGTTTTGGAGATTTCTTAACCTGAAAAAAAGAAAGTAAACAGTTGTGGCACATTAAATTCTTTAATAGGTTTATATGTCAACTTTATGACTGATGTCAACAAAATTAAAATTCAATAGATATATTTTTGAAGTTAAAAGCTTCTTCTGTCCTAACAATCATTAGGCACAAGCTGGATGCAGTGGTGCACATCAGTAATCCCAGTGACTTGGGAGACTGAGGCAGAAGGATCATAAGTTCAAAGCCAGCCTTGGCAACTTATTAGCAAGGCCATAAGCAATTTAGCGAGACCCTGTCTGAAAATATAAAAAGGGTAGGGGATGTGGCTCAGTAGTAAAGTGCTTCTGGGTTCAATCCTTAGCACCAAAAAAAAAAAAAAAAAAAAATTAGGTACAACATTGTAGTTAGGTATCCCTGACAAAGCAACACATCCATTTCCCTATTTTTCACACCACTAGTCACATATTATGCTTATAAGGGGCTTAATATGTGAGTTGAGGTTTAGTATGATTTAAAAGAAATTATATCAATACTAACAAACTTTGTAATGGTGAACAAAAGGAATCTCTGAGCTTCCTCTTTTTTTTAGAAAATATATTTTAGTTGTCGATGGACCTTTATTTTATTTATTTGTTTATATACAGTGCTAAGAATCAAACCCAGTGCCTCACCTATGCTAGGCAAGACTCTACCACTGAGCTACAACCATAGCCCTTTTATTTGTTCTTTATAGTTATACACAAGAGTAGAATGTATAATGAATTTTGACATATTATACATACATGGAGCATAACTTCCCATTCTTATGGTTGTACATGATGTGGAGTTATACTGGTCATGTACTCATATATGAATATAGGAGAGTTATGTCCAATTCTGAGCTTCCTCTTATACCAAAATATTAGAATTATAGCATATCAAAACAGTATACTTAACAAAAAGTTTTTAGAGCTTTAGGAATGTAATGGCTATACTTCAATAATTCTACTTAATTCTAGGATATTAAGCAAAATTATTACCCTCCCATTAGTTAAACAATTTAACCAGAACAATCTATAGACCTCACTATTTAAACTGACCTGCCCATTTCTTAGAAACCATGGACTTACCTCCTTCATGTTCTTATTGGTGAAATTAGAGATCTTTTTTCTAGGAAGACCAATGGAATGATCCTCAATATTATTAGAAAAGTTCCGTTTTTTAACATTGTGGGTTTCAGATGCCATAATCTCTTAAATACCTAAGGAAAATAATAGAAAATACAAAAAAGTAAAGAATATGATCATTTCTTGTTAACACATAAACATCAACAGCTTCACACTGTGTAAAAGAGGCATATGAGTTAAACAGAAGACTATCTTATACATTTTAAAACTTTAAACAAAAAGGAAACACAAGACAGGGTATTCCAGGAAATTTTTTCTGTTCTCATTTTTTTTCCCAGTTGCAATAATATTATATACTTTTGCCAAAGCAATAGTCAATCTCCCCATTTCCTATATCACTAGCCATTTTGAAGAAATCAGAATTTAGGTCCGTACATTTAAATGGTATTTATAATATCCAAAGGTATAGAAACCTAAAATTTTGGAGCCCCATGATTGTAAAATAAAAAGAGAAAACCGTTTGCAACCAGAGGAACCAAAATCAGATTACATACATAAAGTTGACCCCCCAAACAAGTAGACAATTTGACTTGCCCAATGCCTAATCTTTAATTTTTTTTTCTTGTATTCTTATAGCCTGTTCTCCAAAACTGTCCTTTTCTTTGGGGGGGGGGGAATCAAGCCTCTATTATTTCCTGAATATCCCAAAGTGGGGGAAACAGATGTTATCACTACATTTATAAAAAGAGAAAATCAGTGATTTCCCTACTTGTACATTGGTTTCACACAGGAAATTTATTTTAGGTCATATCCTGAACATAAACTCTTCCCTAATTCTTTCTTTATATATTAAAAAGCATTCACTATATGCCAGGTCCTGGAGTTAATAGGATTATACTCAGAAATCCTGTTCTAAAGAATCATTTAGGAAGTTTTTTTGAAAACACACCTTATTGAGCCCTAATTTTAAAGACTCTACTCAGCAGATCTCTGGAGCAGAGCCTAAAGCTATAATTTTTAAAAAGCTCCATGGGTATTTCTGATGCACATTCCATATTTTCAAAAAATATGCACACACATCAAATTTTGCGAATAATTTTAGGTTATTGTAAGATATCCTGCAGCTAAAATAATGAACAGCCTTCCCACCTGTATCTCTAGGTTAAGAAACCTTAAGGGTAGTTTTTTAAAAAAATAAATAAATAATTCCAATAATACCATAAGCATTCTGACAGAAAGGACCTAGACAATCAGCAAAGCTGAAATGAGAGGACAAACAACATAAAGAGAAAATAGCATGCATAGAACTGAGAGGTATAAAGGAACATGGTTTATTTGGCAATCACTTAAATAGATACATGTGGCTGGGGCTTAGGCTGGAGGCCCATTGGAGCAGAGCGAGATATGAGGCTAGAGAAATAGGCAGCAGATAGACATAAAGAGTTTCTTGCACAATGCTAGCCTTTTTTTTTTAATAAAAAAGGGTACTTTTGGGGCTGGGGTGGTGGCTCAGTGGTAGCGCGCTCGCCAAGCATACACGAGGCACTGGGTTCGATCCTCAGCACCAAATAAATGTAAAATAAAGATATTGTGTCCACCTAAAACTAAAAAATAAATATTAAGAAAAGGTACTTTTAAGTTAAGTATAATGGATTGAATACATATGATTACTTCTATCCTTTCCTAAAAGGCCATTAAAATAACAGTAGAGTTTTTTTTTTGTTTGTTTGTTTGTTTTTTTTTTAAAAGAGAGGGAGAGAGAGAGAGAGAGAGAGAGAGAGAGAGAGAGAGAATTTTAATATTTATTTTTTAGTTTTTGGTGGACACAACATCTTTGTTTGTATGTGGTGCTGAGGATCGAACCCGGGTCGCATGCATGCCAGGCCAGCGCGCTACCGCTTGAGCCACATCCCCAGCCCCATAGTAGAGGTTTTTTAAAGGCATAAAACCTATGAGGACAAAGAAAACATGAGATGAAAGCAACATTTACAAACTACAAAGCCAAAGTGGTCCTTGACTTGGCAGATCTGAGAAACCCAAATTCTAAATCTGTAAGAAAGGTGAAAAGCAGAATTCCTTAAAGCAGAATTGACAATAGAAGCAGACAGATTGAATATCTATTTAAGACACATTTGAGAAATCCAAATCTTGAATCAGCAATGAGGAAAGGTGAAAAGCAGAACCTCTCAAAGGGTTAGGAATTGGCAATATCTACTCAAGAAGTGAAGAAAAAGGTAACCCTAAAAAAAGTAGATGGATTGAATATTTAATGCATAGTTAGTTTCCTTCTCCATTCTAGAAAAAGACTAGAGTTTTATTCTACAGAAAATGTAAAACAGAGTCCTTGGGATGGGAAACACCAAGCATAAATATGGTTAAGAGGAACATATTCTGAATCAGAGGAATCAAGTAAAAGTTTACATGCTAAATGATCAATCATTTCACCTTCTTTCTATCACTGAAAAAAAAAGAGGGCAGAAGATGCTTTGGGAACTCTGACCAGCCCTACAGGAATGAACACACACACACATACACACACTAAAAAAATTGTCATTATGGTGATCAGAGCTCCCAAAGAACTGCTCTACATCTTGATTATGGTGGTTGTTACCTGTGAAAATTAATAGAACCATACACTAAAGGAAGTAATTTTTTCTTTTCTTCTCTCTCTCTCCTTTTCTTTCTTTCTTCTTCTTCCTTTTTTTTTTTGTTTTGGTGGCTCTGGAGATTGAAACCAAGGATGCTCTACCTCTGAGCCTTAGACCCTACAGCTCAGTGTAATTTTATTTTGAGACAGGGCCTCATGAAGTTGCCTCTGCTGGTTTCATACAAGTGATCCTCCTGCCTTAGACTCCTGAGTTGCTGGAATTTCAGGTCTGTGCCACTTCCTGTAGGGGTGAATTCAAGGATGAATTTTTATTTTGCATAAATTATACTTCAATAAACCTGACTTTAGAAACCCCTTCAAGAGAGAATATGAAAATATATCCATGAGATGGAAATGAGAAAAAACAAACCAACAAAATGATTGTTGGGAAATTAAAAACAATAATATAGTAGAAAAACTCAACAGAAGATGGAAGAGAAAGCCAAGGATCTCTCCTAGAACACAGGGCAAAAAGATTAAAAACAAACAAAATCAGAAGTTGGGTTTTAGGGATCCAATAAAGGAATATGATAAAGAGTAGAGAAAAAACAATGAGAAATTTTAAAAGAAAACTGCACAAGTTTGAGTGACATGAATTTCCCAATAAAAAAGGCACACTTTGAGTCATATAATGGAAGAAAAGGCACATCACTGTCAAATTTCAGAGCACCAGAAAAAGGTACAGAAGGTGAAAATCTATAACAAAATGAAAAATATGCCCTCAAATTCAAACCTGTTCATACATAAGTGATAAAGATAAGGAACATTGACTAAAATTCTCAGGCAACTTAAAATTTTACATATAGCCAAATTATCAATCAAATCTGAGGGATGAAAGAACATATCTGCAGATATTCAAAGCTGGAGAAAAAAAATTCTTCCCAGTAAGCAATAAAGGGTGGGGGACAACAACAAGAAATGGAGGTATAACAGGAGAGATGGAATCGACTTCCCAGGACAATCATAAAGGAAGATCTCAAGACAAAAAGGTTGTTCACCAGGAGTAGAGGACAACCAGTCTATATCAGAGCAGGTTAGGATTAGGAGAGTAGTCGCCACAAAACAACCATCATTAGAGATGGAGACAACTGGGAAAAGTCAAAAGAAAGCAGTACATATTTTTCAAGTGCTAAAAGAAAAAAAATGCAATCCAGAATTCTGTAGGCAGAGAAAATATTCTTCAGGAATGAAGGAGAAACCAAAGCACTCTAAGATGAAAGAAAATTAAGATGACTTCTCACCAGCAGACCGACCTTAAAAGAATGGTTAAAAGAAGTTCTATTTAGTTGAATAAAAACAAAAAGGAAATGATAAAATAATAAATATTAGAACATCAAGGAGGTAGAAAGAAAATGGTAACTGAAAAAATACAGGTAAATGCAACAGACTTCGGTTCTCAAGTTTTCTAAATTACTTTTGATGGCTGAAACAAAATTTATATGATGTGGTTCACAACATAAGCAGATAAAGTATTTAAGACAATATGGTGGAAGGAAAAAGGGACACTTTGCTCAAACTAGTAAAAGGACAAACACCAGTAAATTATGTTAAGATATGCATACATAAGGTACTACCTTATGAATTAATTGTATGATGTCTATAAGAAATTCACTTCAAATATGATTTAAACAGAAAGTAAAAGGGAAGAAAAAAATGTATAGTGTAAATGTGAACTTCCAAAAGCAGAAGTGGCTATATTAATATCACATAAATATGTTAGAGAAAAGAAAATTACCAGAGACATAGAAAAAACTTATCGAATGACAAAAGGGCTTATCCATCAAGCAAGCATAGCAATGTTACATGTGCACCAAATAACGCAGGTGAAATATACATGAAACAAAAACAGGGCTGAAAGGAGAAAGAGACAAATTCACAATACTTGAGGACTTCAATGTCCCCTCTCACCAACTAATAGAACAACTGAAGAGAAATTCTCATCACATAAACCAACAGGATCACATCAACATTTATAGAATATTCCACCCAATACATACACATTATTTTCAAATGTGATAGGACAAATAAAATAGACTATATCCTGAGCTTTAAAACAAACCATAATAAATTTATTTCTGTGGAACATAGCTAAAATAGTTCTGAGGGAAATTATAGGACTAAAATGGATATAAGAGGAAATATCTGAAATCAATAATCTAGGCTCTTACCTAAAGAACCTTGATAAAAGAAGGGCAAAAGAACCATAGGCAAGCAGAAGGAAGGACACAGTAGGGAACAGAAATCAATAAAAGTGAAGAAAAATAATCAATGAAACATAGTTGGTTCATTGAAAAAAAAAAAAAAGAAAACAAAAAAAACTAGCAAACCTCCAGGGAGACTGACAAAGAAAAGTAAGAGATATGAATTCCCAGTGTCAGGAATGGACAAAAGATGTTACTACAGGCTCTACAAATATTGAAAGGCAGTAAGAAAACACTAACTAGTCTACAAACATAAATTTGCTAAGTTAAAGGAAGAGGGTTAATTTCTATTTAAAAAACAACAACTAACTGGATATGGTGGTGTACAACTGTAATCCCAATGACTTGGAAGTCTGAGGCAGAAGGATCATCTGAGGCAGAAGGCAAGCTTCAGTAACTTGGTGACACCCTCAGCAACTCAGCAAGACCCTCAGCAACTCAGCAAGACCCTGTCACAAATCAAAAAATACAAAAGACTGGGGATGTTGCTTAGTAGTAAAACACTCCTGGGTTCAATTCCAAGTATCAAGAAAATAAAGTTTAGAAATAAAATAACTACTACCACTCATATAATTTGAATAGCCCTGTAACCATTAAGGAAACAAACAAAACACACAGATACAGGCAAAAATATGTATGTGTGTATTTTTTTTTTTTTTTGGCGGGGACAGAGTGTGCTAGGGATCAAGCCCAGGGGCTAGGCATCACTCTAACATTGAGCTGTATCCTTAGCCCCTAAACTCATAAATTTAAAAACTATCAACAGAAATCTCCAAGCCCAGATGATTCGGGGGGAGAATTATTCCAAACGCTTAAAGAATAAAAAATGGTTTTATATAATTTTTCAAGAAAATAGAAGAGCTGGGAAGATGTCCCAGCTTATTTTATTAATTTAATATTATTATTCAGATACAAAAACAATACAAAAAGGGAAAACTTAAAATATTAGCAAATGGAAGTCAGCAATACAAAAAAAAAAAAAAAAAGGGCATTACATTGCATAACAAAGTAGGATTAATTCCAAGGATGCAACACTGGTTCTATATTCAAAAACCAGTCTGTTATTTATTATATTAACAAACTAAAGAAGAAAAATTAAATGATCATATCAACTTATACAGAAAAGGCATTTGACAAAATTCAGTTCCCATTCATCATAAATATTTTCAGAAAAATAGGAATAGAGAAGACCTTCCTAAACTTGATTAAAAAAAAAAATAGGTGTAAACCTAATAAAACTATATAACACTTGCAAAGCTGAAAAATACAAAATTCTGAAGAAATAAATCAGAGATCTAGTAGAGAAAAATTATGTTCATGAACTAAAAGACTCAAAATGGTAATCAATTTTCCCCAAACTGAAATATGGGTTTAATGCAACTTCCATAAAAATTCCAGCAGGGTTTCTTGTAGATATCAACAATATTATTCTAAAATTTAGTGGAAACATAGGGGACTAGAATATCCAAAACAATTTCAAAAGAGAAAAAAGAGGAAATAATCAGTCTACCCTATTTCAAGACTTACTATGCAGCTTCAGTACTCAAAAGACTGTGATATTGGTGTGAAATAGATACACAGCTCAATGGAACAGAAAACCCAGAAACACTCAAATAGGTATACTCAACTGATTTTTGAAAGCAGCACAAAAGAAAACTAATGGGAAAAAAAGGAGTCTTTTCAACAAGTGGAGAAAGGAAAACACGTCTACAAAAAAACTTGCACATGAATTTTCATAGTATCATTCATTATTTTTAATAACAAAGGAAACAACCAAATACCCATCAAACAATGAACAGATAAACAAAATATGATGTCCACACAATGGAATATTACTGAAGTACAGAAGCAGAATAACATAGATGAATGTTTAAAACATTATGCTAAGTGAAATAATTCAGTTACTGAAAGGCCATATCGCATGATTCATTTATATAAAAGGTTTAAAATAGACACATCTATAAACAGAAAATAAACAATTGCTTTTCTATGCATTTAAATGTTTAAACTATATGATAAGTGAATTATATCTTCGTGGTTTTTTTTTGGTACAAGGGATTGAACTCAGGGGCACTTAACCACTGAGTCACAACCCCAGCCCTTTTTTATATTTTATTTAGAGACAGGGCCTCACTAAGTTGCTGAGGCTGGCCTTGAACTCACAATCGTTCTGCCTCTACCTCCTGAGCTGCTGGGATTAAGATATTTTCACACTTGGCAAGTGAAAATATCTTAATAAAGCTGTCACAAAATATGGTGAAACTATCTTTCAGAAAAAAAAAGAAGAAAGTATTTGGGATCTTGGACTTTAAAAAAAAGGCAAACTGGTCTTTAAAAAAATTCAAAAGCATGATCCAAGAAAACATGATAAACTCAATTTCATAAAAAATTAAAAACTAAATGAGAAATTATATCCCATCTGATTCAAATGTATGATATGTCAAGATCATTGTACTGTCATGTGTAACTAATTAAAACAAATAAAAAAAGAAAAGTAAAAAAAAATTAAAAACTTGCGGGCTGGGGTTGTAGCTCAGTGGTAGAGGGCTTGCCTCGCAAGCATGAGGTACTGTGTTCAATCCTCAGCACCACATTAAAAAAATAAATAAATAAAAATAAAGATATTGTTTCCATCTACAACTAAAAAAAATGTTTTTAAATTAAAAACTTGCTTGGCAAATGAGAACTTGGTAGGAACATGAAAAGACAAGCTACAGACTGGCAGAAAATATTTGCAAACCACATATTCCATAAAGGACTAGTATCTTGAATATATGAAGAATTCTCAAAATCAACATTAAAACCTCCAAACATTCAATTAGTAAATGGGCAAAGAGCATGCTAATTCTAAATATACATTTTTTCCACCAAAAAGAGGGAAGAAAAAAAAAAGACACTTCACTAAATAGGATATAAACATGGCAGTTAAGCATATTCAATATCATTAACCATTAGATAAATGCAAAAAAAATGACATATTGCTACACAGCTATCAGAATAGCTAGAATAAAATAAAAATAGTGACAATACAAAATACTGACAAGGATACAAAGAAAACGGATTGCTAGTGGAAATGCAAAATGGCATAGCTAAACATTTTAGCTATTTCTTTAAAAAATTAAAGACGTAGCCAGGTAAGGTGGTGCTTGCCTATAATTCCAGCTACTCTAGAGGATGAAGCAGTAGGACTGCAGGTTCAAGGCCAACTTGGGCAATTTAGGAGACCCTGACTCAAGATAAAAAACAAAAAGGGAAGGGGTGTAATTCAGTGGTAGAGTGCCCATAGATTCAATCCCCTGTACTGATAACAAAACAAAACAAAAAAAACCCTGCCTAAAAATGTTAACTACCATATGATCCAGCAATCACACCCCTGAAAATCTATCTCAGAGAAATAAAAATTTACTTCACATAAAAATTCATCATGGCTGGGAATGGTGGCACATATGTATAATCCTGGCTACTCTGGAGGCTGAGGCAGAAGGATTGCAAGTTCAAAGCCAGCCTCAGGACTTTAGCAAAGTCCCTATCCAACTCATCAAGATGCAGTTTCTAATAAAAAATAAGAAGGGGGCTGGGGATGTGGCTCAAGCAGTAGCGTGCTCGCCTGGTATGCGGGCGGCCCGGGTTCGATCCTCAGCACCACATACCAACAAAGATGTTGTGTCTGCCAATAACTAAAAAAAAAAAAAAAAAAAAAAAGAAGGGCTGGGGATATGGCTCAGTGGTTAAGAGCCCCTGGATTCAATTACTGGTTAAAAAAAAAAAAATCATCATGAATGTTTCTAACAGTTTTATTCATAATAGTTTAAAACTTCAAACAACCTAGATTTCCTCTGATAAGTAAATGGCTAAACAAATTCTGATAGATCAATATCATTAACTATAACCCAGCAATAAAGTAGAATGAACTACTGAAATATATAATAACTTGGATGAATCTCCAGAGGATTATGCTGAATGGAAAAACTTAGCCCCAAACGGATTCATACTACATTAATCCATTTATAGAGCATTTGTGAAACAAACAAACAAAATTTACAGAAATGCATTAGTGGTTGCTAAGTATTAAGAGGAAATTTATAATTACCTCAAAATAAAATGGTTAATTAAAAAAGTGAGCTGGGCATGTGGTACACACCTATCATTCCAGCAACAGGAGGCTGAGGCAGGAGGATTGCAGTTTGAAGCCTGCCTAGGCAACTTAGTGAGAACCATCTCAAAAGTTTTTTTTTTTTTTTAATTGTGTGTGTTGTTGTGGGGGGTGCACTAAGGATGTGCCTCAGGGGTAGAGCACTTGCCTATTATGCACAAAGCACTAGTTCAAGCCCCAGTACATCAAAAAATACAAAATAAAAAAGTAATACAAATTGTAATCAGTATAAACTGTTAAAATCCGTTAGTTGAATGTATATTACAAAAAACTTAGAATTAATATACTGACTTAAAAATATTCTGAATTCCCTAATACCAAAACCAAAGACATTGTAAGAAAACTATCAATTCCTCACGAACACTGATAAAATACTCAACAAAATATTAGCAAATCAAATTCAACAATGTATAAAGGACTAAATACATCATAACCACACAGAATTTATCCTAGGCAGAGAAGATTTGATCGGCATTAGAAAATCAACTAATGTAATCCACCAACATCAACAGGTTAGAGAAGAAAAATTACATAATCACATCCAGAGATGTAGAAAAAGCATCTGACAAAATCCAAAAACCATTCAGGACAAAAACTTTTGGTAAAACAGGGGAACTCCCTCAACTTGATAAAGAACACCTAAAAAAACCTATAGGTATTAAGGGTATACATCCTTAATGGTAAAAATTACAGAACTCTTCCACCAGGATTAGAAACAAGGCAACAATGCCCCTCTCACCACAGCCTTTCAATAGTGTATTAGAAGGCCTAGCTAATGCAATAAAGCAAGAAAAAGAAATAAAAAGGCATACAGATTGCCTTTTTCTTTAAACTAATTTCAGTAGCACCGTAGAGAAATGTGACTATCTTTGTTCACAGATAATATAATTATCAATAGAGAAAACCTGAAAGAATCAACCAAAAAAAATCCTGAAACTAATAAGGGATTTACAGCAAGTTATCAAGATACAAGGTTAATATATGAAAGTGATGATTTCCCTATTTACCAGTGATGAACAAAGGGAATTTAAAATTAAGAATCATCACCACTTATATTAACACTCTCCCCTAAGACATCTGAATTCAAACTAGATTTCCTGAGGAATGACAATAATAGTCAAAACTCTGTTCTCTCAATGAAGTAAAAATGAGCAAGGTATTTAGGTACATTGAACCAAAATAATGAAGATAAATATGTTTAACATTATAAGTCTTTGAAACTAAAGAAATTAGAGAAAAAAAATGAAAGGAACCAATGACTCAACTTCCCTCTTCTCTTTCTATAATGTGTGTGAAAGTTATGGTTAAGTGAAAGAAGCCAGACACTTTTAAAAGAGCACATCTTATACTACATGATTCCATTTATATGAAACGTCCATAAAATTAAAAATTTATAGACCAAAATTAGATTAGTAGTTATTTTAGGCTGGAGAGGGAGTGGGTGTAACTGCTTATGGGCACAAGCTAAAACTGTACTGGGGATGATGACTGTAAAATCTGTTCATCTATACAATGAATCAAATATTTAAAACATTAATTTTATGGAATATATGTAATACTTCAATGAAGTTTTTTATTTTAAGTGGAAGAAAATTATCAAAATTTTAATAATAAAACCTCATTGCAAATTCATGTTTCATGAAATCTGATAGCATCTTTTAAGGGCAGTAATATAGGATTATCCTTTTGCTCTCAAGAATATTTACAGTGCTACTGAAATTAGTTTAAAGCTCTCTATGTGCTGCTGACATTCTATCTGGTCATAGAACAAAAAGAATCTGAAATGGTCGGCTGTAGCTGTAGCTCAGTGATAGAGTGCTTGCCTAGCATGTGTGAGGGGCTGGGTAAATGAGATATTCTGGGACAATATTTAGGGTTTGGGATTATTGATTCATACCTCCTACATTCAGGTTGGAGCAGTGATTATAGAAAATATAAAGGATGGTCTTTTAATGAAAAAAGAACAAAAGAAATAAGGTCCTAAGAGAATAAAAACAGACAAGGAGGCTGGGAAGGGACCAATATGCTGACTTAAAACTATTCTGAATATTAAATATTTTCCTAAAGATTATAGTATTTTTCTTGAAAAATAAAACAGCAGTACACAGAAGAAATTGAAAGGATGAATTTTCTATATATAGTAGCTTTTGCCCACCAGAAAGATAGAAAGGAATTTATTCATATAATCTATCCTGATGGCAGCCAAATCAAGTGGTTAAACAGCTTTAAATGTTCAGAAATTCACAAAGAGAAAAACTCATCACATAGGAATGAAATATGTCTGGACTTTAGTCTATATCTTAAGTTGCAACTCAAGATCAAGCTAATTTAACTTTCCTACATTAACATACCACAGTATACTATTTATATTGTACTTAACTTTGTAATTTCACTAGGCAATTTCTTCTTCAAAAGTTAAACATGGTTGTCTCTAAAGACTCATTCTCAAGTCACCACCATAGTCACTCCTATTATTATAAAGGTGTTTTCTATTTACTTCCTTGAGGATAAAGACAGTTTATAAACACTATCATAATAATAAAATAGATAAGAAATAAACGGGTTTCAGAATTTAAAGCTCCAACCAGCTTTTTTGTTTAACCCCAGTATGCTAAGTAACACATCCAAAGATATTGGCCAGTCAGTGATAGAGCATAAAGCATAGGATGCCATTCCATCACATCTGTTTTTGTTAATTGAAACAAATTATTTTCAAATAGAGTTCAGTCAGCATTTTCAATCTGAATAATCAAACATTAATGCTTTATTCAAGCCAAATGAGTACTAACTTTTGAGAAGACAACAAATGGACAGATAAACATAAGCTATAAGCTTTCTCCCACCCTTCCCTCACTTTATTTGGGTAAGCCAAATCTCCTATGAGGAGATTTATAGGGCTTAAAGACCAACAAGAGGCAGCTGCCAACCAAAAAAATGACAGGGAAAGATAAACACAGACTTTTTCCCTCAAGAATTTCAGTGAAGGGGAGAGGAGAGAGAAGGTAAAAATGAGATATTCTGGGACAATATTTAGGGTTTGGGGTTATTGATTCCTACCTCTTACATTCAGCTATCAGAATCATGCTAACTACTATGGTATCTGAAATATTTAACAATGAAATTTGGATTAGGTTAAAAAACAAGGTGATAAAAACAGACTTAGGAAACCAAGGCTGGGGGCTGGGGATGTGGCTCAAGTGGTAGTGTGCTGGCCTGGCATGCGCAAGGCACTGAATTTGTTCCTCAGCACCACATAAAAATAAATAAAGATATTGTGTCCACCTAAAACAAAAAAATAAATATTAAAAAAAAAAAAAAAAGAAACCAAGGCTGATCCACATGGGATCATTGCCTACAATGGAACATTAAAAACACTATTTTCAAAGAATGCTTTTAAAAGTGGAGGAAGGGTCAAACATAATGGTATTTTAAAACACAGGATATAGGGCTAGAAGTGCTTGCCCCTAGATTTGATCCCCAGCACGCAAATATAAACAAACATAAATAAAAATAAAACAGAATACTGAACGCAAAGTAGGATCCCGGTTTTTCAAACAAGATATAGATAACATATATCCATTCAAAAAGCTCTAAAGCAAAGGAAACAAAAGCAAAAATAGATAAATGTGATTATATCAAACTAAAAAGGTTCTGCAAAGGAAATAATCATCAGAGGGAAGAGACAACCTGCAGAATGGCCAGGCTTGGTGGCATATACTGTAATCCCAGCTACTTGTAGGCTGAGACAAGAAAATCACAAGGTTAATGGCAGCCTGGGCAACTTAGCAAGAGCCTGTTTCAAAATGGAAGAGAAAAAAAAGTAGGGCAAGGGATATAGCTCAGTGACAGATTGCCCCTGGGTTCAATCTCCAGTATCCTCAAAAATATAAAAATAAAAAGGGCTAGGGATGTAGTTCATTGGTAGAGTGCTTGCCTAGCATGTACCAGGCCCTGGGTTCTATCCCCAGTACCATAAAGAAAAAAATTAAAAATCAAAAATAGTACTACACATGAACCAGCAATCCCACCACAAGGTATATATCCAAAGCAAATGAATGACAAAAAGATATCTGTACTTCCATATTCATCATTGTGGTACTATTCACAATAACCAAGAGATAACTATTCACACACTAATGTGTCCATTAGTTGGTGACTAGATAAAGAAAACATGAACATATATACAATGGAATATTACATAACCATAAAAAGGATGTAATTGTATAATTTGTCAGGACAGGGATAGAAATGGCGATCATTACAGAAAGACAAATAATGCAAGATCTCATTCATATTTGAAATCTAAGAGTTGATCTCATAGGAGTTGATAGTAGAATGGTGGTAATCAGAGACTGGAAAGAGTAGGCAGCAGGAAGGAACAGGGGAAAAGTTGACCAATAGGTACTAAGTTACAGTTAAATAAGAGTAAGAAGTTCTGGTGTGCTATTTCATAGCAGGGTGACTACAGATAACAATAAGACACTGTACTTCTCAAAAGGCTAAAAGAAAGGATTTTTAATGTTTTCACTATAAAGAAATTATGAATATTTGAGTGGACAGATATGTTTAACCTGATTTCAACATTGTATAATGTATACATGTTTCAAAACATATGACACCTCATTAACATCTAGGGTTTTTTTATATTTTATGTCAGTTAAAATACATATAATTAATTTAAAACTGGGAGAAAGCTCTATCCAAACATTAACCATGGAATGAGGGTGTAGCTTAGAAGTAGAGTGCATGCCTAGCATGCATGAGACCCTGGGTTCAAACTCCTATGTCCCCTTCCCCAAACACAAATTAACTGAAGTTCTTTATTGTGGGTGGGACTACAGGTGATTTTTCATTCATTACAAGTTTCCCTATTTTCTACAATGAACATGAATTATTTTATTATTTTTATAATCTGAAGAAATAAGTATTTTAATGAGATTACTGTTTTAAAAAAGCGACTTAACTCTAAAAGTAATCAAAATAAGATGGAAATACCAACATACAGAGGTAAAGTTTCATTAAAACAATCTATTTTAATTTTTCCAAAATTAGGACAGCTTCATCTAATTTTCTCAATTTTGTCTTCTTACCTCAATTTAGACTTTGCTCCCACTTTTTAAAAAATCTTCAGTTTCTCCCTTTGAACTGATTTCTCCCCATCTGCTTTCAAACATGCTCAGGTTTCCCCTATCAACTCTTATACCCTTTATCTGTTTTCCTTTCCTGCCAAATTTCTACAATAGTGCTTTTTACTTCCAATTTGTATTTAATCCTTTACAATCTTGGTTTTCATTTTACTCTCTCATTTAAAAAGTTGCATCTTCAACATCACTGAAAGCTATAGCCTTTATAGCAGCGATGATGCTCATCAAGGTCAGCCACACCAACTCTAAAGACTGCTCATTATTCATCATCAGCTAGCTCTTTCATCACTCTCTGACTCTTCCCTGATTTTGTTCAAACAATACAGCTCTGCTGACTCTTCTTATTGCTTTACCATTCTCTGGGTTTCTTTTCCTTCAGCAACTCCTCTTTCTATCCTAAAACAGAGGAAGTATGATTTCATGGCTTAAGCTATTTCTCTAAACCCAGTCTTTCCCCTAACTTCTTTGGCCTTGGCTTTCTGGTCTGCCTGCCACTGCTAGGTTCCAGTCAGTGTGTCTAAAACCTATTTAGTCTCTTCAATGTCCACCTGGGCTACCACATTTGAAATTAATGACATCAAAATTCTCTTAGACTAGAATCGGGGAATTATTTTTGTTCCTCTCCATCCTTCTAATAGTCACAAAGTCTTAAATCTTCTTTCAGAATAGTTCATGGATCCATTCATTCTGACTTTCCCTCTTCCACTGTCAGAACTACAGCCCCATCAATTCAAGCCCAAATTGTTGTTTTATTTGCTTTCCTGCAAAAAGTCATCTCCTGGTCCCTACATTATCCTATACAACATCTGCCTTTATTAACTGTGGAAAAACATTACTGAAGAGTTTTCCAAGGTATGTTTAAAGCATCTATATACATTTTAATGGATGCTTTACTCTGTTCAAGTAATTATGGATATGCTGCATGTTAAACTATTTCTTGAAAATTAAATATATTAAAAAGTCCCTATGATTAAATATTTTCAAAAGGGATTCATAATTGGGTACCAACTACTGAAGGTTAAAATTATTAATTTTTAATTAGAGGGGAAAACATAAAGTACTCTTATTTTTTTAAGAGTGGGAGGTTTTATTTTGGGGAGAAGAGAGGATTTCACTGCATATTAAAGGCTGGGGATACAGTTCAGTGGTAAAGTGCCAGCCTTAACGTTCGTAAGGCCCTGGATTCAATCTTCAGCATCACATAACAAAAAAAAAAAAAAAAAAAGAAAAGAAAAAAGTTTACCATAACCCAGGCACAGTGTGCAACACTGCACCCAGCTCCATTACCTATATTCTCCATTGCCTATAATCAATACACTATACTTCCTCCCAACAAATATAAGAGATTAAGGGCCAAATTAATTAATTAATAGATATTGCAAAGACCTTAAGATATACACTGTAGAATATACAGAGCTTCTAGCTCATGATTTTTGGCAGGTCATTTATTCTAATCTGAATGTTTCCTCAAATGCAAAATGAGAATATTGTTGTAAAGATTAAAATGAGATTACATGTTATTACTACTACAATGTTTATATAAAATGTAAATATGCATATTACAGTATCTTGGAAAGTAATTTGGGCAAACTGGAAAGTAAGCAAACTATAACCACATCTTGCTATGTACTCGGTTTAGACTGGAAATATAATTGATCATCCAAACAGGAGTCTTTTGGGAATGAAAGGAGGTACTATTAAAAATTATGCTGGATTGGGGCATGGTGGCACTGGCATGTAATCCCAGTGGTTTAGGAGGAGCCAAGGCAAGAGGATTGCAAAGTTCAAAGCTGGCCTTGGCAATTTAGTGAGGACTTAAGCAACTTATAGATATATTTTGCAATTGAACATAATACCTTTTTTAAAATTTATTTTTATGTGGTGCTGAGGATCGAACCCAGCACCTTGCATGTGCTAGGTGAGAGTGCTCTACCGCTGAGCCACAACCTCAGCCCCGCCCCCAAGGAACCTAATGGGACCCTGTCTCAAAAATTAAAAAGGGCTGGGGATGTGACTTAGTAATTTAAGTGTCCCTGGATTCAATCCTGGTACCAAAAAAATAAAAAATTATGCTGGGATAATAGGCATAAGCCAAGTTCGTCTTAAGCAAAATTAGAATGCATGGACATCCCATCACAGTTCAAATGTTTAATTTCCTAGGTCAATTTTTCTACAGTTTCTTTCTATAAAAATTCCCAACTACTCAGCAATAAAAAAGAACTACAGATCCACATGCAGCAATGGAACTCAACTGCATCATACTACATGAAAGAAGCCCGACTTGGAGGGATACATGCTATACAATTTTATTTGTATGATATTCTGGAAATAGCAAAAATACAGCCTGGGGGGAGGGAAAAATTGACTACGATTGACTACAAAGGGATAAGAGGAAGTTCTCTGATAGAGGGCCACATTTTATATCTAGATTGGTAGTGATTTCACAACTTTGTGCATGTCAAAACTCAAAGAAATGATACCTCAGTAACCTGACTTAAAGAAATTGGGGTCCAGAGCACTAGGGACTTGTTTGACAGAGCTGAGAAATTATGACTCCCTTGGGCCACTCCCATTCCTTTCCCTGGAGGAAACCGGTCCACACTTCAGTCCTAGAGGTTTCAGAACATTCCTTAAAACATCTGGGATATATACTTGTTTTTAATGGCAATCACCAAGACCAGCCCTACTGGTTTTGTGCACTCCACTCAGCTGTGTGGGCTGGGTCAGCCCTGCAGACTAAGCTGGAGATGCCCTAGGTGCCCTGTGCATGCAATAGCTTGAAGTGAGTATTCTCACTTGGAGGCCTGTGGGAGTTAAAAGCTTCATCTGCAAAGGCCTTGGGGGCTCCTGCTGCGTCTCAACTCTCCGGAAAGCTCTGTGCTATTTAGCAGGTATCACAGCTTACTAAATGGTTAAAAAAAATTAAGATTCATTCAACCTTAAAGGCTGGTATAGCTTGAAGATTAGGTCAAACAGACCCATGTTCAAATTCCCAGCTTTCCCACGTATCATAGATATATAACATTGGAAATAGCTGAGTCTCACTTTCTTCATTGATGAAAGCAAAAATGTTTATGTCTACCCAGCCTTACTTCAAAAAGAACGAAAAAAATCTGCAGATAATAAAATAGGATTTTTTTAAAATGTATTTTTTAGATGTTGATGGACCTTTATTTTATTCATTTATTTATATGTGGCGCTGAGAATCAAAACAGTGCCTCACATATGCTCTACCACTGAGCCACAACCCCAGCCCCTAAGACTTTTGATTTTTAATAGAGGAGGAAACCAGGATAAAGAGAAATGGGAGTAAATAAATTAACCAAATTGTTGAAACTTGAGGAGAAAATATTTTGAGTGTCAAAGTGATTTCAAAGCAATAGGCAAAGTTTGGCAGAATGCTAATATTGGTATATCACAGAGATCAACGAAAAAGATGGCAAAAACTTACAAAACTGACACATTAAATCTTTTACAAAAGGAAATAGGAGGAGAAGTGTAAACCATTGTAAGCATACCTGAACTTCATAACTTTGCATCTCATTTTCTAAACTTTGCAATTAAACTTCCTGTCTTTCCTAATGTTTCATTTTTATTGAAACAAAATGTTTTTACTCCCTGAAATACTCCTTTCCTGCCTTTCCTATTCATGAAAGTTTCTCTTATCATTATTGAATTCAAATCTCTCTCTCTGAAGCACTTCTCTTTTCTTTATTTTTTAATAGTACTAGAAATTGAATCCAGGAACTCTCAACCATTGAGCTACCTCCCCAGCTCTTTTCTCTTTATATTTTTTGAGACAGGATCTCACTGAATTACCAAGACTGGCCTTGAATCTGTGATCTTCCTGCCTTTCCCTCCTGAGTCGC
Organism: Marmota flaviventris; assembly: GCF_047511675.1. NCBI lineage: Eukaryota > Metazoa > Chordata > Mammalia > Rodentia > Sciuridae > Marmota > Marmota flaviventris. Next base: position 82,535,184 of record NC_092499.1, on the reverse strand, counting down.
TGGGATTATAGGTGCACACCACTTTGCCTGGCTCTGAAACATTTCTTTTTTTTGAGAGAGAGAGAGAGAGAGAGAGATTGAGATTTTTTTTTTAATATTTATTTTTTAGTTTTCAGTGGACACAACATCTTTGTTTGTATGTGGTGCTGAGGATCGAACCCAGGGTCTCCCACATGCGAGGCGAGCACTCTGTCACTGAGCCACAACCCCAGCCCCACCATCTCTTTTTGTATTTAGTTAATATGGCACAATTTAGTTCTTTCACAAACAACAAATAACTGAGGACCTAAATTGAAGACATGACTGGCTACTAATGAATTTAGGTGTGTCTCTTCTTGCAAAACTAGACTGCAAAACTTCTCACAGGCAGGAATTGCATTTCTCTAGCTTAACATAAACAACCTAAAAATCAATTCAACAACTATTAATGTAAACACATACATACACCCTTCAGTGAGCAAATGAATATCATCACAAAGTACTAGTATTTTAAGATTCATTTTTAAGCTATTAAAAGAAAAAAAGCATATGTATTCAACTCAATGTATTAATTCAGCAAGTACTATTTTTCAGGAGATGAATAATAACTACATGTCTTATTTCTCAAGAAGCTTACAGTCTCGAGAGGAAAAAATGACAAGAAAAGATATATAATGAATGCTATAAATGAGGAATAGATAGTACAGACTAGTAGAAACACAGAAGCAGAGCATCTAATTTGAGTAGAATATACATCTACCAGACCTAAGTCTTTTTTTCTTTTTTTTAGTTGTTTACTTTGTTTATTTATTTTTATGTGGTGCTGAGGATTGAACCTAGTGCCTCACGTGTGCAAGGCAAGTGCTCTACCACTGAGCTACAACCCCAGCTCCAGATGTGAGTCTTGATGACAAACAGGAAATTATAAAAATAAAATGAAGGAAAGCTCTCCAATTAAACAACCACAGTAAAATTCTTGTATACTCAAAAATCAAAATCTAGAGCTTTTTCTATTTCGATATTTTGAGGTGAGCAAGAAAGAGTAAGCACAGCATTTGATCTGGAAAAGAAAATTCAGGGCTGGGGTTGTGGCTCAGTGGTAGAGCGCTTGCCTCGCACATGTGAGACTCAGGGTTCAATTCTCAGCACCACATAAAAATAAATAAGTGAAATAAAGATACTGTGTCAAACTACTATATATATATATATATATATATATACACACGTACACACACACACACACACACACATATGAAAGAAAAGTCAAATTATTCCCCATCTAATTTGAAAAGTATATTAGAAACAGTTGTCCAATCTGGGCCTGAATGGAAAGCAAAAGCAAAGGTGATAGGAAACTTTCAATGGACAGAGCAGGTTGATGAAAACCAAACCACTGATCAATCTTAGCATCATAACCAGACACTATATGCCCCCTGATATAATACAACGGGAAATACACACTAGTAATAAATATTTTTGCCAAAAAAATCTAACCTGAACATAATTACCTGGTACAAGTTATCATCTTAAATAAAATACTGAAGAGAAAGGAATCTGTTAAACACCACCATGGGGATGCAAATAGAAAAATCTAAAAATGGAAATTCTTTGAACATATGACTCAGTTTCCTCAATAGAAATTTTGCAAGAAAAAAAGAAGAACCTATATATTACAAGAGACTTAAGAACTACATCAATTAAATACAATGTAGGATTTATGATGAAAAGCTGTTCTTGAAGATTATTTATATTCCATTTGTGGAATTAGAATGACTGAAACAAGATGACCAAGAGTTGCTGGGCACAGTGGTGCATGCCTGTAATGCCAAAGACTAAGGAGGCTGAGGCAGGAGGATCTCAAGTTTGAGGTCAGCCTCAGCAATTTAACAAAATCCTGCCTCAACACAAAAAATACCAAGGACTGGGGATGTACCTCAGTGGTCAGGTGCCCGGGTTTACACTGGCCCCCCTATCCTGGAGAAAAGTCAAGAGGGCTAGTTTTTAACTGTTGTGCCATGAATCCTCCATTGATAAAAGACCGATAGTTTACAAATATATAAGATTTATTTGTGGCAAACTATTAATGATGATGATATTGCTAGGATAAGGAAATGTCAAGTACACACTCAAGTATCTGGTGATGGACAAAGTTGTACTTTGTGATTAGGTGGAGCATTCAAGGCAGTAATTGCTTAATAGTTCTGAAAGGCTACCAAGTGAACAATGGATGCTTTACTACTACTAGGCAGCATTTTTTATACTGTAAGAGTTGAAAGAATTCCCCACGCAAAGACACTTCGCCGGGAGAATTCCAATTTTATTGCAAAAAGCTGTGTGCTTATATAGAACTAAGGGGGAGATGGTAGAGCTTAGATAAATGGCAGGCAACCCATTTATTGGCAAGTTCTTTCAGATATCAGCTCCGGAGCCCAGGAATTAGTTCTCATTGGGGCTACAGTTCCCCGCCAGCGAGATTTGAAATTGGCGCCGGTGGAGAGGTGGGAGAGTTCACACGGGCGGGAACTTTTCGCGCCACTGCAGAAAAGAAGAAGGTAGGAAGAAGAGGTCCTTAGGCACCATGTTGGGGTTTTTTCTCTGGGGTATGGCTGCCGTTTATACTTTTCCCAACAAGAGTGACTGAACTGTACTCCAGTTGGTTTGTAGTCTGAGTCCTTTCAAGGTACTAGGAGCATTTGTGTGCTACTCTAGCAAGTTTGTCTTTCCCTGACAACTCATTCCTTCACATCTTCACTCATTTCATAAATATTTATATATGTCATGGGCTAATTATAATCCTAGGCACTGGGAAAACATTAGTAGACAAAACAAAGATCCCTGCCTGCCTGATGCTTATAGGCTAAAGAATTTAAATTCCATTCTAAGATTCCTACCTGAGTCTATCATATGGAAATAACTTGTACAAATGCCTCTAAAAGAAATCATCTATAATTAATGCACAGTAAGACATGAACAACTTAACAATTGCCCTATTCTCCAAAGGTTTCCCCTTGAAAAGTAACCATTTCATAGATCCTCACAGCAGGACCTTGAAGATAATTTCAATTTACAGATGAGATTAAGTGACTTGCCTAAGAACACGCAGTTACTAATAGAAGAGCCAGGCTTAGAGCTGTGACTTCAAGTACCAGTGCCTTTCCCACCATAACACCAAATCACAAGTCTTAAATTAAAGTTGGTGAAAAAGGAAGATGCTGGAATAAACATTTCATGATTATACATAGGTGGTAGGTTCTGGGTGACTTGTTCATGGCAAAAAGAATTTCAGGCAGTGTGTAAAACTCAAGAAAAGAGAGGTGGTTACACAGGAAAGCAGCCAAATAGGGTAAAGAGTGTTCTGAAGAGTCCCCTAACTCTACTCTCATCATGCCTCAAAAATAAGAATGGTAAGTTTAATACAAACTTCTCCAAAGTAAATGGATACAACACCGTTAGTGAGAAAATACTTAGAGGTAAGCAGGAAAGAGTAAGCACAGCATTTGATTTGGAAAAGAAAAGTCAAATTATACTCCATGTAATTTGAAAAGTATATACTTCTAGTAAACACTTTTCACATTATGCTTAAGGTATTTTTAAAAAACTTACTTTCCTAAATTTATTTTCCAGAAAGCACCAAATTAACAAATATTATTAATATCTTCAACTATTTTCTGCAGCAATTACAGCATACCAAAGACTGGGTAATTTGTACAGAATTTTTGTTGTTGTTGTTGTTCTGGAGGCTGGGAAAGCCAGGATCAAAGGGCCCCATGGAGTGAGGGCTTTCTTGATACATCATAATATGGTGGAAGGCAACACAAAGTTAAGAGAGAGTGTATGAGGAAAAAAGTAAGCAAGAGAGCAAAAGGGGGTCAGAATTCACCAGAATTTAATCATTAACCTATTCTCATAATAATGGCATTAATCCATTCATGTGAGTGAAGTCTACATGTGCTGCAGTCTGGCTGACCACAAAATAACCGAGCCACCACGAGAAACTTGTAGGTTCAAACAGGAACTACTTTATTGCCCGAACTCTCACCAGCACTTCACGCGCACTCCCCGGGCATTCTCCCAGCCCTCCACGAGGCTCAACGGGAACTCCATGAGAACTCAAAAGTAGCGGTCAAGTGAGGCAGCAGGAGCCGCCCTATTGCTGGACAGCAGGGGTCTATATACAACTGAATACACAGCCTGTTTCAATCCAGCATCCTCCAGTCACAGCAATTATACACAGGTTAACTTAATTATCATCTTAATGGCTCCCTGGCGTCACCTCTCAACCACCCCTTCTGGCAAAATGCCAGGCGCCATCCCGACTTCACTGTGGCTCTCAACACACATGATCTAAATACCTCACATTAGGCCCACCTCTTAATAATCTTACAATGGCAATTAAGTGAGTTGAGGGGATCATTCAAACAATAGCAACCAAGTATAATGACTGATAAAAGATCAATGTAATATTGATTGGCATTTGTAAAAAAATTTTTAGTTGTAGATGGACATGTTACCTTTTAAAATTTTTTTTTTTAGTTGTTGATGGACACAATACCATTATTTTATTTATTCAGTTTTTCAAGTGGTGCTGAGAATCGAACCCAGTGCCTCACACATGCTAAGGCAAGCGCTCTACCACTGAGCCACAACCCAACCCTATCTTTCCTTTATTTATTTTTACATGGTGCTGAGGATAGAGCCCAGTGCCTCACATATGCTACACAAATGCTCTACCACTGAGCTACAATCCCAACCCCTGGTCAAGCATTTTTAAAAGATAATGCCCACTCCCTTGAAAAAGAAGTAAGTTACACTCACTTCGTATTCGTAAAACTGTAGTGCTTTGTACATTTAAAAAAAAAAAAATCAAATTAGTCCTTTAAGCTTTCAAAGTGAAGATTCATGACCAACGAACTAAAACCTTATTTAGGATTTTAACAGGAAGAAAGAGAAGAAGAAGAAGAAGAAGAGGAGGAGGAGGAGGAGGAGGAGGAGGAGGAGGAGGAGGAGGGAGGGAGGGAGGGAGGGAGGAGGAAGAAAGAAGAAAGAAGAAGAAGAAGACAACGACGATGACGACTAATTTAGGAGGTTCAGGAAAAATGTAAGTTGACAGATACCAAGGGTCTTCATTAAAATCTCATTATAGGTTTCTGTGAACTGCAGTTTACATTTCTTTCTTTCTTTTTTAAAGAGAGAGAGAGAATTTTTTAATATATATATATATATTTTTTTTTAGTTTTCAGCGGACACAACATCTTTGTATGTGGTGCTGAGGATCGAACCCGGGTGGCACGCATGCCAGGCGAGCGCGACCGCTTGAGCCACATCCCCAGCCCTGCAGTTTACATTTCTAAAATAAAAATTACCACAAGTATTCTAATTTATTTTAGTGGTTCTATTCTCCTTTTAGCTTTAAATGTCATTATGGCATCTCTGGATATAAAACCTTGGAGATGCCATAATGACATTTAACTCCATTGTTTTTTTATAGTTAATCAATTATTGTGTTTTAATACTTCTTCCTGGGGCTGGGGTTGTGGCTCAGCGGTAGAGCACTCGCCTTGCACGTGCAAGTCCCTGGGTTCGATCCTCAGCACCACATAAAATAAATAAATAAATTAAATAAAGTTATTAAAAAATACTTCTTCCTTTAAAATGTTTATATTTCAAATAAAAAGATACATTATCACTTGTACTCATGCTCTGGAAATTCATCATTCATACTTATCTATAAGCACATGCAAGCAGAGGCTGACCATACAAACAATCAAAATGGGGTTCCTCAACCTCAGCACCAACATTTGGAGTAACCATTTCTCATGGAGGGGCTGTCCTATTATAAGATGTTTATCAATCTTGCCAGATTGCCAATAGCATTCTCTCCCCCACACTGTGACAGTGCCAAATGTCCCCTGGAGGGGAAAAATGCACCAGCTGAGAACCACTGACAAAGTTTTAAAACTTTCAAAATCACACCTTGCTCTTTGCTTACATACATATATTTCAAATGTGTGTCTTGTACAACACTCCTTAGTCTTGCCTCACACAATCTTACTCAACAATAACTTTCCAAATAGACCATACTTACTGTTCCCAAGGAAAAAAAAAAATTTTCATTCCCAATTCCAAATCTCTGAATACTTTGCTTCCTAAAAATCCCCCATCTACCTTTCTCTTCAATGCCCTACATAAATCCTTCAATTGTTGGCTATTTGCTGAGCTTTACTCAGTTCAGTTCAGCATATAGCCAATGTACTAATGAATAGTATCATGTTCTTTTTTTGTTGTTGTTTCTGTTAATCTCATCTCCCAAACTAGACTAACCTCCCTCAAGTTTGTTGCCTGGAATATTTCTTTTATACAATTAATTGGGTCTAACACTGTGCTGGGCACAGAAGCAATCAAAAGTTTAGTAACTAAAAATACAATTTAAAAAGTTCTGCTGTAAATAAGTATAAACTACTAATTTTTTTTTTTCAAGTACTGGAAGTTGAACCCAGATGGTCTCTCCTATTGAGCCACACCCCTCAAGTCTGTCTATTATATTTTGAGACAGGGTCTTGATAAATTATTGAGGCTGGCCTCAAATTTGCAGTTATCTTGCACAGTCTCCCAAGCTGCTGGGATTGCAGGTGTGTACTGCCACGCCCAGCAAACTGTTGATTTCCTATGAAGTGATTGTTCTTTTTTTATTTTCCCCTCCATGGGGTTGAGAATTAAATCCAGTCTTGGGCATGCTAAGCAAGCACTCTGCTACTGAGCTACACCTCAGGCCCACTAAATTGCCCAGGCTGGCCTCAAACTTGTAATCCTCCTGCCTCAGCCTCTGAAGTATCTGGGATTAGAGGTTTGCACCCTGGGGTCCAGCAGGAATATACAGGCTTCTGACTGTTCTCTACACTTGAGAAATGATACAAAGATATTAAAACTATAAGCAACAATACACACATGAATATTGATCAAATCATTTAAGTTAAATTGATTTAATCAATGTTTTGTTTGCACACAAAACATGTACGGTCAACACCAGCAAAGAACTCAACTAAATATTATATGAATTAATTTATGTGTACACAAAGGCACACTCTCACAAATGTCTCCAAAGTTGACATAAATGAAGAGTCACATATAAAGGAGGCAGCATAGCAGCACAGTTAAAAGCCTGGATCCAGTCTGCTTGGGTTCCAGCTGCATTCTCTGTGTAACCCTGTACATGTTACTTGACTTCTGGATGCCTCAGTTTCCTCATTGTCAAAATGGGGATAATATCACTAACAGACCAAAAGCAAAGTTCTTAAAACAATGCTTAACACATAGAAAATGCAAAATATATATTACTTATTATTTCGCTGCCAATTATTAGCCAAGTAAAAGCCTCAATGTATAAAGTGCTGATTCAGTCTGAAGTAGGTTTAACACATACACACGCGCTCACACACACATATCCCAGGATGCTTATTTTATACATAAGTTTAAGCTATTAGGTAAACTAATTTCTCAGATTTTCACAAGTGCTAAACTGGTGATTAACACAGAATTAATTTATCTCCCATTTTTTCCGAAACTGCACACACACACACACACAAAAAGGCATAGATACCCTATTTCCAATGAACTTTATGAAAGAAAACGGATCAACTCTTCATTATCTTCATAGGTAAACTCATTTAATAGGTAAAGTCTAGGTACTGTTACAGAACTATTTTTCAGAAAACACAATGGAGGTTTTTAAAGTTGCAATTAGCAATTCTTATGCAGTTATGTTCCATGGAACAAAAGCTCATCTGTCTGGGAACCAAAGACACATCAGAAAATAAGGAAATGCCTTGGCCAGGCCTAGGCGGCTCTAGGAAAACCTGTCCACAAACAGCTCTCCTCACACGCGTGTCCGGTCCTCCCCGCTCCCCGGGGTATAGATGTCGACTCCACCCGAAGATAAATAAGTGACAGCAGGTTCCGTCCAAGGCTCTCCCCGACCAGACCCCTCGGGCCTAGCCCGGAGCGTCTCAGCGCCGGCGGCCCCGAGCCTCCTCCACCTCCAGCAGGCCCACAGTGCTCCACAGCGAGTCAGCGGCCGCACCCCGGCCCGCGCCCCGCCCCGCGACCCTGCAGCCCATCGGGCCCGGCCGAGCGAGGCCGCCGCGGGGCCTGCAGGTGGGCCCGGGCAGCTCCAGGCCAGCTGGAGAGGCGCTGCCCACTCAGGCAGCGGCGGGCGGGGTCCCTCACGGGCTTGGCCGTCACTTACCGGCGCCTCATGGTACCGCAGCGCCTCACCCCAGAGCCGGCGCTGGCAAACTGCCGCAGGACAGCCTAAAGCGTCCCTCTACTGCAGGGCCGGGCCCCACTCAGAGCCATTCAAACGCCGCCGCGCGCGCAGCCCGCCGGGATAGCGCCCCCAGTGGGCGTCTGGAGGGCTCCGCCCAACGCTAGCTCCGCCCATCTCCGTCTCGGCCTCTCTCCCATCGCGGAGGAAGAGGGAGGGGGAGGGCGTGTGTTCGCGATGCCCTCTGGTGGCCACAGGTATGCACCGAAGCCTTGCTGTGGCTTGACAAGTAATACTGCGATGGGGACTGAGGGTGTCAACAAATGATCCTGCTGGCTAGGGACAGTCCAGTGGGAGAGGACTTGACTCACAGTCTGCTAAAGAAAGAGTAAATAATCTGCTGTAAAAATATGGTGCAGGGATGAGGCTGCGGTTGTGGCTCAGTGGTAGAGCGCTTGCCTAGCATGCGTGAGGCACTGGGTTTGATTCTCAGTGCTACATATAAATATAATAAAGGCCCATCAACAACTAAAAAAAAATTAAAAATATGGTACAAGGAGATATATAGTCATTCACTCCTATTTAAATGCACTGGGGAGGTATTTAAAAGCACTGGACTCTGAGCCAGGCATAGAGGAGCACACCCACAATCCCAGTGACTGGGGAAGTTGAAACAGAGGGTCGCAAATTCGAGGCCACCCTCAGCAAATTAGTGAGATATAGTTTAAAAATATTTTTTTTTTTAAAGGGTTGGGGATGTAGTTCAGTAATAAAGCGCCCCCTAGGTTCAGTTCCCAGTGCCACAGAATGAAATGCATGGATGGATGAATGAATTGCCCAGGCTCTGGAACTATGTGCTCTTTGGCAAGTCACAAAATGGAAGTGATAACGTATCTGCCTCTTAGTGTGGTTGTAGGTGTTAAATGAATTACCATATATAAAATGCTTATAGAAGTATTTGGCACACAGTAAGCACTACATAACTGTTAACAATCACGCTTTAGTTCCCAGACTCTGCTAGTCTTCTTTATTTTATTTTTGTGGCATAGGGGATTGTACCCAGGGCCTTGTTCATGCAAGGCAAGCACTCTAAGAAATGAACTATATCCCTGGCTCTTTTCTAGACTCTTGAGAATACAAAAAATGCATGTGATGCAGAATCTATCCTCAGAAAGCAGGTTCAGTCTCTGGGCTGGGAACACTAGAATATGAGATTAGGATTGGTTCTGTCCCTGATACATTCTTAATTAATGAGGGTAATTCTCTTCATCTTACAGAAGCCAGAGTTTACCCAGCTTCATAGTAAGCCCATGGTCAAGGTTAATCAAAGTGTGACAAAAACAAGTCTGCCAAGTAGTCCTCTCCCTGCCAACAGAACCCAATCAAGCAGGACATTTGAAGGAACTCTTCCTTACTACCTGATTGTGTACATCCTTTGGCTTACGCTTTTTTTTTTGGTGGGGGTGTTTGAGGGGGTAACCAGGATTGAACTCAGGGACACTTGACCACTGAGCCATATGCCCAACCCTTTTTTGTATTTCACTTAGAGGGTGTCACTGAGTTGCTTAGTGCCTTGCTTTTGCTGGGGCTGGCTTTGAACTCTTGATCCTCCTGCCTCAGCCTCCTGAGCCATTGGGATTACAGGCGTGCGCCACTGCACCTGGCTTTTGGCTCACTTTTTTTAGGCAGTCTTTAGAATTCTCCAGGACTTGCCTAAGGAAAAAGTGGGGAGTTTGGTTCAACAATATTTTGAGGGCCCTCTATGTGCCAGACATATCTCCAGGTGCTGGAGATAGTCAGAAGCAGATCACAATGGCTTAGAGAAATAGGGAGAGAGATCATTCCAATACACTACAGTGAATGCAATCATAAAAGGTATATATCCTGAATGCTGTGAGAGTTGAGAACAATGGATGGAGGTAGCCTGTCAGATAAAATATTCAGAGTTAAGATATCATTAGGTGATTATAACAGTGTATTTTTCTTCCCTAGTAACAGGGTCCTTATTTAATCCAAAAAATAGTAATAATGAAAATTTAATGCAGCACTTTAGGGCAGTGGGAACATATTTTTAGAATATTTGCATGAGCAATAGCTTTGAGAACATCTCAGATTGCACCAAGCACAGGCAGGTACATGCCTGTGTGTAGGGCCACACCTACTAACAGTTTCAGCTGGGTGAGTGAGTGGAGGGAGCTAGAGCCCTGAGTTATGAGGGCGTATTACAAAGAATATTTCCTGAGTGTGACTTCTACTAAGTAGGTGTGTTATTTTAAATAAAATTAAACACATGAAGTCACTTTCTATCAAGCTCTTTCTTCATCATCATAAACAGGAATTTCTTGATGGCCTATTATGCAAAAAACATCATTGCTGGACCTTTACCATAAGAGAATGAAAAGAGTGCAAGACATGATTTTTAACTCAAGGATGTGGTAAGACAACGGAGTCCTATGACTCTAGAGAAACTGCTGTGTTAATACAGAAAAAAGCTCAGCTAAAACAAGGCTTCTGGTTGTCTAAAGGCTAGAAAAGAACCTCAATATTCTCATTTCTAAACTTGTTAGAACAGAGTCTCAAGCAGATTCTTTTCCAGACCCAGGTTCTAATGTTTGCTTCATAAGCCACCAGCTCCCAGATCTCATAATTTAGCATAAATCTGCCTTTGTATTGCTACTTTTGAAATATACACAAACATTGCCATTTTAGTGATGAAAACATATTAATACTTTTCCTATCAATAAAGCTGAAATATTTGCCCTTAGGGTTCAATGAAGTTTAAGTTTTTATTTAAAAATCAGTAAGTGCAGCCCATACATATTTTTTTAAAAAATTTTCTGTATGAGTGCTTGTATTCAAAAAGTTCGTTCATCACAGCCCTTCCAAAGGAGTCTTCTCATTCCTTCTGAGTGAATAGGCTAGTAAGTTAGCATTCCTGCCTCTCATCCCGCTCTCTAAGGGGGTGCAGAATTATTCAGGCACTATGTATAGGTATCCAAGACCCATAAACACGCACCAAGAAAAGAACTCTAATGCAAAGTCCTATGTAGTGATCAGAAAAGGGACAGTAAAGGAGGATTTGAGATGGGCCTGACAAGCTGGACAGGATTTTGATAGGGGAAGTATAAAATAAGTTCCAGGACCACTGTGGTGTGCAAAGAGCCTTAGAGACTACCAGGTGCAAAGAATGAAAATGTATGTAGGCATCTGGCAAGTGGTATGAAGACCTGGAATTATTAAGGAACAATATTTGGAGGCAACGAGGACACAACAGGGACCATTAGCAGAGAAGTGACAAAGTCAGTACTTTAAAAAATTGATCTGTCATCAGGAAGGATTCAGGAAAACTAGGGTAAGGGAGGGAAGGAAGATTGATGGCAAGAACCTTAGGTATGAAAGTTCAGACTGGAGGTTCAGGGAACCATAGTATGTGCTGCATTTATGTCACTCTCATACCCTCAGACCCATGCTGGGCCTGATAGATGACGATGCTAGAAAAGGTCTAACTCACAGCAATAGTTCATCTGTTCCATAAGTAACAACATCTACTGCTCACCAGCAGTACCTTCAGAAAATTCCAGACAACTGACTTTGGCAAAATCAATCCCCACCTTCCTGTGCAGACTGTGGAAGAAAGTAATGGCACTTTCAGATAAAGAAGTAGCAGTGGATATGAGCACATCTCACTCCTGGTTTACAGGATCTGCAATTGTTTTTAAACACAACCATAATACTATGCCCTGCTTGGGGGAAGCAGTAGTTTTGTTTGGGATTTTTTGGGGGGTCAGGGTGGAGAATGATAGTGGAAATGGGGTGTTTAGTGTTTGAGGATTCTATCAGAAAGAGTTGTTTCTGATAAATCTACAGCTGTTATAACTCTACACCTGGGAAGGTGAGCCAAAAATACTTGGTTAACCCTTGGAAGTACAAATAAGTACATGTTAGAGGGCCCATTTGAGCCTATCAACATTTTAAACTCTATAATTTCTGTGGTAAGCAATTCTAATTGTATTACTGTCATACAAAACTTTGTTGACAAGTACTCAAGGATGTTCATAATGATGTATTTTTTTAACAGTGAAAAATAGGAACAACCTAAGTGCCCATAAATTGGGGACTGGTTAAATTATCATATACTATACTATGTATCACTGCAGAAAAAGAATGAGTTAGATCTGCATGAGGTGGTGTGGTGCACGCCTGTACTCCCAGTAGCTCAAGAGGCTGAGGTAGGAGGATTGAGAGTTCAAAGCCAGACTCAGCAAAAGCAGGGCAGTAAGCAATTCAGTGACACCCTGTCTTTAGATAAAATACAAAATAGGGGGGATGTGGCTCAGTGCCCGAGCACCCGTGAGTTTAATCCCTGGTACCCCCCCACAAAAAAAGTCTCATGACAGACACAGAAGATATCCAAGAGAGAGTAAGTTAGTGTATTCCTGTCTATGCAATGAGAAGATTAAACACCCTACTTTCCTGTACATGTGTAAAGGGGTGACTTTGTCTTTTAAGTACTAAAAAGTACCTATTGTTCTCCTTCAACTCTTTTGAATCACACTTCATCTTTGTATTAATCTGCTTGAGCTGCCATAGCAAAATACTGAGTGGCTTAAACAACCAAACCTTATTTTCTCACAGTTCTGGAGGCTGGGAGGTTTGAAACCTAGTTTGGGCTTCCCTAGTTAGGGCTCTCTTCATATCTTGCAGATGTTTGCTTTCTCACTTGTGCTCACATATGGGGTTTCGGTGAGGTGGGTGGGGCAGAAAGTTCTTTGATGCCTCTTATAAGGGCACTAATGCTATCATGAGGACTCTAGATTTCACCCAAACCTATTTACTTCCCAGAGGTCCCATCTCTCTAAACACCATCACACCAGGGACTAAGTTTTCAACATAAGAGCTCTGGGGGTACACAAACATTGAGTCCATAAGAATCCTTCAAAGTCTAAGGTTATTAAGCAATGCTTTATATGTGAACTGATACCCAGGGAATTTTTTTCCCAAAGGATCTGGATTGCTCAGATGCTTGATTTAGAGACGGTTTAGTCCACTTTCAAGATAGCTGATATTAATCACTAGAAGGAATGGATGAATCCAGAGTAACCATACTTGGAAAGACCTGTTAGGCCACAGGTACTACATCACTATGACTCATGCTATGGTTGTCATTCTTATCCTTTAATGGGATCTGTGGGAATGGCAATCTTCCCAGCTTCGTAAGCCAGTGCCAGAGGGAAGCTTACTATAATGGGAACCTGTTAAAATGTGAATTGCACAACAGCCCTTCTGAAATAAAGAGAAGGCAGTTGCTAAAAAAGAATGGAATTACTAAATTAACAACTTCTCCAAGCACCACACTACTAGTGCACATCTTTACTGATAGGAGCATTTTATGACACTGCAGATCAATAAACCAAAATTTGAAGAAAAAAGCTATGGAATCATGCTTTATCTTTTACTTTCTTTAATTAACATAATTAATTAATATGCATAGAAATTACATGGCAACCCAATAGTAACTAACAAGGTAGAACCGAACAATTTTTTTTCACTAAATGGGTTTGAAAATACAAAAAGAATAAATGGGAGGGGAATTTCTTCTTGTTAAAGCCCCGCTACTGACACAAAATAAACTTTTCAGAAGGCAATAATGATAGCAGAGTTAAAATATCTAGAATTTGCAATGGAAACCCATTTTAACTGGAAAAGTTTAGGAGATTCCAGAGCCAAATTCATTGGGCCAGGAAGAAGAGCAAAATACAATTTTTATAGAGATAATGTCAAACTGTATAGATCAAGAAAGCCTTTTCTCCCCATAACCAAAAGGGATCTGTTCTTGCAAATCAGATACTTTGAATAAATAAAATTCATTATTCAGGTTTCAGCTCAAATGCTATTTGTCAGAGGAACATGGCATTAAATAGCTTCTTTGATTCCTAGGAAGGAGTATGAGATAAAAAAATAAACACAAAAAATGTGTAAATGGCACAAATAACAAAAGTCAAATGAGGAAATTCATGGGAGCTACATATTTGCTCAAAGGCATAAAATAAATTTAATATTTATTTTAGTTTCACATTCCCATTATCTTCCAATTCATGTTTAATCCAGTTAGGCACATAATGAGGCTCTCAAAAACTGACCATTTGCATGAATTACTCTTTGTAACTATTTGCACCCTGTTATTTTAGAGCAATAAAATGCTTTAGGTGAGCAATTTTAGATCCTTGCTACATAGCAATATCACCTGGAGAGCTTTAAAAAATACTGATGCCCAGCCAGGCATGGTGGTGCATGCTTGTAATCCCAGCCAATTGGGAGGCTGAGACAGAAGGATCAAAAGTTTAAGGCCAGTCTCAGCAATTTAGCAAGACCCTGTCTCAAGATAAAAAACAGTATGATTGGGAATGTAGCTCAATGGTAAACCTCCCCTGAGAAAAAAACAAAACATCTGCTGCCCAGGACCTGCTCTAAGCAAAACAATCAGAATCTCCAAGTATGGCCTAGGTATCAATATTTCTAAAAGCTCTTAAGTTGATTCTCAATAGAGAACCACTATACTTCTGGGTTTAGATTTTTATATAATATAGTTATTTTTATAATATTATAACACCTATCTTTCTATATCCAATAGTGGTACCTGAATAATGTAGAGAACTAGGAAAAGTACTGGAAAGAGCAATTTAAAAAGATGATCTGAAATCCCACTACTTCACTGTGTCTATCATTTGAATCTTTTCTAAGGGAACATATGTATGGAAAGGAAGTAGACAAAACATGTTAGCTTTTAAAAGCAAGAACGGTATATTCTAGAACTAGAATACACCTTTAGACACCATCTATTATAAATCCCTTGTTTTATAAATGAAGAAATTATGAAAAATCATACTAATTTCCTTTTCTTTCCAAAGAACACTGTGCAAAAATTGAATTCTCAAATTTCAACCTGAACTCCATTTTCACAAGAGATTGTTTCTAATGACTTTCTGATAATCTTTTTAAAAGAACAAGCAGCGCTTTATAGGGAGGACATTCATCTTTTTCTTGAAGAATCTGATCATGCATAGAGGAACTGTCCCTATTGTGTCCTGGGGAAGAGTCCATTAAATGAAAACCATTACCCCAATACAATATTAACATTTTTGATGTATATCCTCATTTTTATAGTTTTACTTTACATGTGTAATTATAGCACACTCATATATTGTTATCATATTTATTTTCAATTTAATTACTCACAGTCACTAAACACTTATTCAGTATAGCAGCTCCCCACTACTCAATCCACAGCTTTGCTTTTCATAGATTCATTATCCGTACTCAAACTATGGTTACCCTACTTTCAACCATGTTTGGAAAATATTAAATGAAAAATTCTATTTTTTTCTTCTTCTTTTGTGGTGCTAGAAATCAAATCCAGAGCCTCAAGCATGCTAGGCAAGTGCTCTACCACTGAGCTATATCCCCAACGCTGGAAAAGTCCAGAATGTATGCTGTTCTGGTTAGCATAATAAAATCTTGTGGTGTCCTACTCTATCTTACCATGGATTTGAATCATCCTTTCCCAATGTATTCCTGCTGATTATGCCAACTGCCATTGGTCACTTAGTAGCCTTCTTGGTTATCAGATTTGACTGTTTCCTATCAAAGGGCTTGTGTTCAAGTATCCTTTATTTTATTTAATGGGCCAAAGTACAAGAATCGTGATACTGGCAGTTTAGGTATGCCAAAGAGAAGCCATAAAGTGCTTTCTTTAAGTGAAAAGATAAAACTTTCAGCTTAATAAGAAAAAAAAGTATGCTGAGATTGCAAAGACTTACTATACTGAGAAATTGTGAAGAAGGAAAAAAGGGAATTTGTTAGTTTTGCTGCCACACATTAACTACAAAAGTGTGTAATAAGTGCTTAGTCATTTACCTCACTTAATCTTATCAGGTAGGCATCTTACATCATCACAAAAAGGGTGAGTATGGTCTAAAAAGCTACTTTGAGAGAGGAAGAGACCACATCCACATTTTATTACAGTGTAGTGCTATATTTTTATTTTCATTATTGGATACTATTGTTAATCTCTTAATATTTAAAGTGCCTAATTTACAAATTAAGAATGTGTACTAGGTATGTATATATAGAAAGAAACAGTATATATAGAATTCAGTACTACCCGCATTTTCAGGTTATCTACTGGTGGCCTTGGAATGTGTCCTCCACAGATGGGGGTGGGAGGGACTACTGTACTTTGTAAGTTGCAGGCAATAGGCTGTGGAACCAAAGATAATTAACATACAGCTACTGTGTCCTCAGGTAATTTAGCGTAGGGCATGGGGGTTAGAGGTAAGTGTTCAGGGTGTGACAACACACAACAATGCCAAGTGGTTAAGTGCTATTAGGCAATATATACTGGGACAGAGGAATGTCCAGTAGGGCCAAGGCCCTAGTGAAGCTTAAGATGAATCTTAAAGGTTCATCAGAGACAACGTGGTAAAGCAGAAAAGAAGGGAATCAGGGAAGGCAATCTACATGCTGGGTCTTCCTATGATCAGATGGATACACATTTTAGAATGGATTGAAGGGGGAAAGACTTTTTCTATTTCTGCCTTAAACAGTCTGCTATTAAACTTCCAATTTGTAAAACTGGAAAACAAAGTGGAGGTGAAAATCTTCAGTGTTTTATATTACCATCATCTTCAAGCATCTAAATTCTTTAGTTGGCCAAGGAGGCTCTTTTCAGTCTTACCCCCAACCACACTCTCACTGTACCCCCTTCTGTCAAATTCCAGTTGTCAAGTAATTTACGAAGAAATACAAATTTTAAAAAATACAGTACCATTTTTGAACTGCTAATTAAAAAACTTATAAAGACGGTAGAATGTCAATGATGTAGATTTTACTAATGGGCATTTTAAATGAAAATGAAAATTCTTTTAAAATGTGAAAGCTCTTTGATGTAGCAAACCACAGTCCCTGGGGTATAACCTAAGGAACTAAGACAAGATGTACTACAAGGATGCTCAGTACCATTGGTTCAGAAAAGTGGTAGGGAGATAGGGAAAAAACCTAAATGTTCGTCTGGCGCAGTGGGGCATGCCTGTAATCCCAGCGGTTTAGGAGGCTGAGAGAGGAGAATAGAGAGTTCAAAGCCAGCCTCAGCAATGGTGAGGTGCTAATAAGCAATTCAGTGAGACCCTGTCTCTAAATAAAATACAACAACAACAAAAAAATTATGACATGGGTACACAACTGAATACAGAATCCATTAACCAGGAATAATGATGTAGATTATGTAATGATACTTGAAAAACAAATTAGGCATCTGAAGCAGGTACAATTTAATCTGACAACAAACCTTGAAAATAGGAAGAATTAATTTTTACATACGAGGAAGTTGAAATAATGGACTTAACTTGCCAAAGGTGACAAAATTAGTTAAGTGGTGAAGTCAGGATTCAAACGGAGGTCATGGGAATCCTGGTACGGTGGCCTACGCCTGTAATTCCAGCTACTCGGGAAGCTGAGGCAAGAGGACCACAAGTTTGAGACCAGCCTGGGTAACTTAAGAGAGATCTGTCCTTAAAAAAAAAAAAAAAAAAAAAAAAGGCGGGGGGTGGGGGGCTGGCCACGTGAATCCCAAGCCCCTATACCTTTCCATTGCCACTTTGCTTTTGTGCAGAAAGGAGGCAGATCTACTTAGCAAGGTTACTTACACCATGGACAAGCAGTATTTGGAATCTACTAAATAACTCGCTCAAGGTCACACAATTAGTGGTGGAGCCAGGATTTGAATACTGTGTTACCAGGAGCACGTAGGAATGGAGGTCAAGAGCTTTCCATGACTTCAATTACTAACACAGGAGGTATGAACTTTGCTTGTGCACTGTAACCTCGGAGATCAGAGAACACATAACAAGTCTACCGGAGAAGCTTTCGGAAGCTGTATAAGACTCTCTCCTCTGATTTTCTACATCCAAGCTCCTAGTCGTCAGTCTTACCCGGTGGCCAATTTCTGGGGCGGAAGTGACGTCTATATCCACACGCCGGAAGTGAGCTTGCCGAGGGAGACGCCGAGGTTAGAAGCCGGTGGGCTGCGCCGCTAGTGGGTCCTGAGTTAGGAGTCAGCTTCTGTTTGAGGCTTCGCAACCTTAGGAAGCGGCCGTTGGCATGACGGCCCAAGGAAGCTTGGTGGCCAACCGAGGCCGGCGGTTCAAATGGGCCATTGAACTGAGCGGGCCTGGAGGAGGCAGCAGGTGAGCGCCTGGATCAAGCTCGACTTTAGAGTCATCACCAGCTTTAGAACTTTAGAACTTCCCCAGCCTCATCCTGAGGCGCATTCTCTGAAAAGGCTGGGTGGCAGACAGACGTCACCTGGGGAGGTAGCAGCTTCTCTATCGTGCAGGTTACCTTTCCCTAAGGATATTTATTTTAGTCTTCCCAATTGGCAAAGGGACTGACGAGCCCATCTGAGCACTTGGCCTAATCTGGGTAGTGCATCTGAGGCTCTTTATTATTATGATTGGTAGAACAAGAACTGAAGGATATAAAGTTTGGGAAGTTGCAGCTTTAGTCTCTTGGTTTGGTTCTTCAGGGGCCGAAGTGACCGCGGCAGTAGCCAGGGAGACTCACTATACCCAGTCGGTTACTTGGACAAGCAAGTGCCTGATACCAGCGTGCAGGAGACAGACCGGATCCTGGTGGAGAAGGTACAGAGGTATAGATGTTACCCTAGTCCTGGAGCCAGTCAGGACCTACCCGCCTCTCCCAAGTAGCATTACTGTAGAACCCATTTATAATGAATGGGAGCTACACCGCATGCAGTAAGTATTACAGTAGTTTACATAACAGCTCCAATAGTGCTTAACAGTTGGAAAAGTAAAAGACATTCATTAAGGCAAGGTATTAGGAAATAGTTGCAAAATGATCTGCTGGTGGCAAGGCTTTCCAGCTTAAGTCGTCCTTTTTTATGCTAGTTCCCTGACACCACGCATCCATACTGTCAAGATATTACCTTCAAAACAGATCCCAAATCCTATTACTATTTTTTTAAGGAATTGAATCCAGGGGCGCTTAACCAGTGAGCCACATCTCCAGCACCCCCCCCCTTTTGTTTTTTATTCTAATTTGTTATCATGTCTTCATACATGTACTTAGGTTAACGATGTCCATCTCATTCCACCATCTTTTTTACCCTCTTGCCCCTCCCTTCCCTTTGCCCTATCTAGAGTTCCTCTAATCTTCCCTGCTCCCCTTCCCAATCCCACTATGAATCAGCCTCCTTATATTAGAGAACATTCAGCATTTGGTTTTTAGGGATTGGCTAACTTCACTTAGCATTATATTCTCCAACTCCATCCATTTACCATTTTATTCTCTCTTATTGCTATTTTATTTTTCCTATTTCTCCATATCCAATGCCATGATTTTATTCTCTTTTATTACTGAGTAATATTCCATTGTGTATATATACCACATTTTCTTCATCCATTCATCTACTGAAGGGCATATAGGTTGGTTCCACAGTTTAGCTATTGTGAATTGTATATTGTGAATAAACATTATGTGGCTGTATCCCTGTATGTTGTTTTTTTAAAAAAATTTTTTTTTTTGAGAAACGGCCAACTTAAGTTGCTGAGGCTGGCCTTGAATTTACCATCCTCCTGACTTAACCTTTCTAGTTACTATGATTAACAGGCTTTCACCACCAAGACAGGCCTACTACTTCTTGTCTTTATCATCCTGGTCCTAGCCACTATCTCTCATTTAGATTTTTTTTTTATGTGGTGCTGAGGATCAAACCCAGTGCCTCA
The DNA here is from genome assembly GCF_047511675.1 of Marmota flaviventris. Taxonomy (NCBI): domain Eukaryota; kingdom Metazoa; phylum Chordata; class Mammalia; order Rodentia; family Sciuridae; genus Marmota; species Marmota flaviventris. The sequence goes on along the minus strand of NC_092499.1, from coordinate 82,515,147 downwards.
CACATGCTAGGCAAGCACTGTACCACTGAGTCACAACCCCAGCCCTCTCATCCAGATTTTTGCAAGAGACTAAAAAAAATCAAAGATATATGATAAAATATATATGTACATATAAATTCTTCCAAATTGTAGTTTATGTACAGTAAACTGCATTCAACTAAAGCATGGTTTATCAACCTCAGCATTGTTGACAAGTGGTGGTTAATACTTCTTGTTGTGGGGGAACTGTACTGTGCACTGTAAGATGTTCAGTATCCCTGCTCTACCTATTAGATGGCAGTAGTGCCCTTCCCTAGTTGTAACAATTACACATTTCCAGCATTCTAAATGTCTCCCAGGAGACAAATTGCCCTCAGCTGGGAACCTCTAAAGGGTAATATTTGATGAGCTTTAATAGTGGTGTACCACCATGAAATCACCATCTTAAAAGAGAACATATTTTTCATCTCCAAAAAAATGTCTTGTATTCCTTTTTGCAGTAGAATTCTAACTGGTCTTGTTACTTATACCTAGCCCTCTGTAGTTTATTCTCATCACAACAGTCAACATCATTTTAAAATATAAGTCAGATCATTCCTATTCTGAATCCTCCTATAGGTCCCCATTTTTTCAACATAAAAGCCCAGTCTTTATAATGTTCTATATAACTCTGCATTGGTCAAACCCCTGGAACATCTCTGACCTCATCTTCTACCCTTTATTGATTATTGATTTCACTTTAGTCATAATGGCTTCCCTGCTGCTCTCTAAAGACAGCAAGACAAGTGCCCATGTCAGGTTTTTTGTATTTGCTCTTCCCTATTTTTTGGATGCTCTTCTTCCAGATCTTCTTGCCTATCACCTTTACATCTCTCAAATGTTTTGGTCTTAATGAAGCCTACCCTTATGGTACTCCCTATCTTGTTTTCCTATTTCTCCATATCATTAACATATGCTATGAATATATCATATAATAGTTATTTTTTTTTTTTATTGCCCATTGGCCTTATCACTCTTGTAAGCTCCATGAGAACAGGATTTTGTTGGATATATCCTAAGTGCCTAGAGTAGTACATAGCACTTTCTTTCCTTTTCTTACTTCTTTCTTGGCCTTAATGTTGCTCTGCATTACACAGTCTTTGTTCATGCATTCATGAAATGCATGTGATCTTCACAACATGAAAATGACAGAGCTATTATCAATCTTTTCTCAATATGCATTATTTATTTATTTATTTTTGTACAGTATTGGGGATCAAACTCAGAGCCTTGTGCATGCTAAGCAAACACTACCACCAAGTCACATCCCTAGCCCATTATCCTGTAATTTTTCATCTTGGTACATTAAAGTGTATGAATACATGATAGGAATTTTTTTTTTTTTTCTCTAACTTTAGCCAAGGGCAGCCGTGCATGCATGTAATCCCAGCAACTTGGGAGGTTGGGGCAGGAGCTTCAGTTTTGAGGCTAGCAATTTAATGAGACCCTTTCTCAAAATAATAAAAAGGTCTGGGGATGGCGATCAGTGGTAAAGTGCCCCTGGGTTCAGTCCCCCAGTACCAAAAAAAAGTCTGTTTTTTTCCTAAGTTTCTTTGTTGTTCTTTCTTGGTACCAGGGATTGAACCTGCTTAATCACTGAGCCACATCCCTAGCCTCCCCTCCCCTTTTTTAAATTTTGAGACAGGGTGTCAGTAGGTTGCTTAGAGCCTAAGTTGCTGAGGCTGGCTTTGAAACTCTGATCATCTTGATTCAGCCTCCCAAGTCACTGGGATTATAGGCGTATGCTACCATGCCCAGCTAGCTAGTTTGTTCTTTTTCTAGCTTTTTTTTTTGTACTGGGGATTGAACCCAGGGTGCTTTTCCACTGAGGTACATTCCCAGCCCTTTTTGAGACAGAGCCTCACTAAGTCTTCTGATATGTACTTAAGATTATAAATATATTACAGCTCTAACTGTATACAAGTTTTAATGCAGCATTTTTGTTTCCAATTAACATTTCTATTTTCCATTTTGATAGCATTCATGGATTAGTATACATTTGTTAATTTCTAAATATAAGGAATTTTCTAGTTACCTTTTGATTTCTAGCTTAGTTGCATTATAGTCAAAGAACACTGTATATTTTGAGTTCTGTGACATTGAGATTTTCATACATGGCTCAGCAAGTGGCCAGTTTTTCTAACTATCTGATGTTTGAAAAGAATATGAATTCCGTAATTGTTGGGTACAGTGTTATATGTGAAAGTTCGTTTATGTCATTCAAATCGTCTGTGTCTTGACTTGCCTGTTATCTTTTCAAAACAATTTTTTCATAATACCTTTGTTTTATTTATTTTTATGTGGTGCTGAGGATCAAACCCAATGTCTCACACAGGCTAGGCAAGTGTTCTACCACTGAGCTATAACCCCAGCCCCTGCCTGTTCTGTTGTTAAGGTGTGCTAATCTCCCAGCATGTGGAGTTTTCTATTTCTTTAGTTGTAAAAGGGACAGTGATATATGCAGAAGTTCAAGGACAAAAGCAGGAAAATCTTTTCTTTAGCCAAAATCACAAGAAAAAGATGACTGGAAATCTTATGGGGAAAACTAACAGATGGTGAGGCTATCTTATACCTTTAATGGAAAGGAGCTTCCTGTGGCAACATGGAGAAAGGAAGAGGTGGTGGAATTGAGTCAGCTTAGAAGCAGGGAATTGGGAATTCTGTTCATTTGACTTTAGCATCACTGATGCAGTAAATGTGGGATTGAGGGTATTGATGAAAGGTTATAACTGTGCTTGTTTTAGCGCTGCTGGGACATCGCCTTGGGTCCCCTCAAGCAGATTCCTATGAACCTCTTCATCATGTACATGGCAGGAAATACTATATCCATCTTCCCTACTATGATGGTGTGTATGATGGCCTGGCGACCCATTCAAGCACTTATGGCCATTTCAGCCAGTAAGTATTTTTGAAATAATAAACCCTTCCCTATGTTTTAAGAATTTAAAGTCTTAGGCATAATTTTTTTTTTTTACCAAAAGGTATGCAGGCTGGTGATGATAGTCGTGGTGAAATGGAGGGGAAAACAATGCTGCTCACAATATTCTGTTCACCTTTAGTGATCCTATTTGCTGTCTTATTTTGGGCTTATCTAAATATTAATATATATGATTGATTTGATTCATATTGAAAAAGGAAGGTTGTTTTGGTTTTGACAACTTCTGTTACCCCCAACAGCTTTCAAGATGCTAGAGAGTTCAAGCCAGAAGTTTCTTCAGGGTTTGGTCTATCTCATTGGGAACCTAATGGGTTTGGCATTGGCTGTTTACAAGTGTCAGTCTATGGGACTACTGCCTACACATGCATCAGACTGGTTAGCCTTCATTGAGCCCCCTGAGGTAAGGTAAAAGAAAAGTCAAATTTGAGGCATTTGTACAGTGAATAGCTGACTCATATGATGGTAGAGAATTAAGAGTTGGTATTAGAATTTATTTCTTAAGAAAAGCTATTAGGTGTTTGGAAGATTTTTTTAAATGATAAGATATAATAGAACTTGTGATTAAAATACTGATTCAGAAAGTTATTTCAACACTTATTCACCACTTACCTGTTTACTGTTTCTTCTTCCAGAGAATGGAGTTCAGTGGTGGAGGATTACTTTTGTGAACCTGAGAAGGAAGCACCAGGTGCCTATATATTTGGCCTCATTTACATCCTTCTTTAAGCCCACTGGCTCCCTAAGTATACTTTTTTTTTTAAAGTACTCTCACTCATATTGAAAAGAACCAAAAAGCTCTCTTCTCCATGGTCAGGAGACAAATCATAGAAGGACAATGTGTATATTACTACAAACACAAAGAAACTATACCACAACCCCTGACTGAAAATAATGTAGAAAACTTTATTTATGTTTGCAGTACAGAGCAAAACAAATAAAACCAGAACTCTATGTAAACAAAAGAGTGGTTGCTGCTAAATCAAAAGCCGTAGCAGCATCTCCTTTTAATAAATTAAATGGTTGAAAACAATACTTAAAAGTTTCACAAATTTCCTTTAATAAATCTATTTTCCTTAATAGTTCACTTCTATTTAACACAAGTTGGGACATAAAAATTCTGTTGGAGACACTCATGGATGGAACTAATGCTGGATTCAAATTATACATGATGAAAAGAAAAATAAACCAGAAAAAAGAACACATAAATATGCTTACAGTGTAACTGTTATTTTAATACACACAATAAAGAATTTTTATCATGTTTAGGGGGAATGAGGATTGGTGGGATCCCTGGGGCCACAAAGATCAGAGGCAATGGAAGATAAAGAGCAGTGATCTTTCTCCTGCCACAAGGAACCTGTCAAACAGACACTGCAGTTCAAACTTCAGCTTTTAAGATAGCTATGGAAGGCAGAGAGCCAGCAGTAGGAGAAATTATATATTATCCTGCCCTGGTAAGACTTAAAAGCTGGATCTTGCCCCCAAAGCAGGAGGTCTTTGTCTTCCCTCTTGAAACAAAAGCCCCTTCCCCTAAGGTGCATTCTCTCATCAAGTTTTCAGTATTGCTTTATTTGCAGTGATTAAACCAGACAAGACATTTTGTAGACAGACAACATAAGCAACACATAGACGTGAAATGCTCTAGACAGATGAATATAAATCTGGCCTAATAACCATTTTTCCATGTAACAGTGATTTCGTATTTTAGGGATTAAGGTAGTGGCATTGTTAATAAGTCACTAATTCCCTCCTCCCTTTAAAAGATTCTTACAGAGTTCCAACCACAAATAGCACTTCTAAAATTACCTTATTTTCTGCCCATATTTATTCTGTATAGGAAAAATATGTATATAACTTTGGCCAGGAGTATGTGTAAATTTTGGGAAATTCCTGGGCAGGATGACCTTTACAGTATTGGAGTCTTGAAGATCTTAGGTCCTAGGGGACCTGACCCATTACTACTATACTCAACTAAGCAGTGGAGTGTTGCAATGGGAGTTGTAAACAAAATTTCTATTCCCCGCAGGAAGGAGCAGAAAAAAAGACATAAGATACTGTCTGCTTTGCTACCCACAAATGGGCCTGAAGTTTGAAAGAAGAGCAAAAGGAAATGACTTAATTTCTTAAGCCATAAATCAAAATGACTTAATTTCTTAAGCCATACTGAACGATTTTCTTCTTTGTCCCTGTGTGTCAAAAGAATTATTTGTGACTGAGAGCTTATTCCAAATCTCACTGGGTAATCAAAAAAGAGTGGCACTATTTATCATTAATAAAGTGAAATTAAAAGCAGCTGTGAATACAGGAAAGAAGACAGTTTCTTAAATACCCATCTTGTACAAGAAATGAAAATTTCACATATTTGAAATTACTGCTTAGCCACACACATAGTTTCCCTATGCTGATAAGCCAGGTGTTTTGTGATAAGTAAATTAGTAAAATAAAAAGATGAGTTTGTAAAAGTATTTCCTTGGCACATTTAGAACTTTCTGGAAAAAAAAAAAGAAGACTGGTGGCTTGGATAATACTTCAGAGCCAAATTTCTTCAGTCAGAATGAAGAATAAAAGGAAAAGGGGGGAAATGCTCGTATTTGGGCCATTTAGTTGAGTGCCTCAAGTCTATAACCTTAGGGATGAGGCCATAGATTACTTAGTGAAAACAAATTTTCTTGAATCAGGCCATTGTCAATTTGTATGCATTTTTAAGTAGGTAAGGAGAGTAGCAGCTTGATAACTTTGGCACTATGGAAACGGTATGGCTCTAGAACTTCCAGTTCCATTGCTGAATTCCCCCTTTTAAAGACAGTCCAGAGCTTTCAGAGAATGATATTAGCCAGTCTTCCTAGTATTTGTTCCTCAAGGGTTCTTGATCCAGGCCTAGTAACTTGAGGCATAAAAAGAAGGAAAGGAGAACCTAGTGGCCAATGTGCATCATGACCTGTTTCTACATAACAGCTTGTATATTTTGCCCTTGTCGCATAGATAACCAGAGACTACTTGGGTAAATTTTAATAGCTACTCCTTGGAATTTCCTTAGTTTAGCCATTTAAAGAACCTGAAAGAGACCAATCCTTAATTTTTTTTTTGTGTGTGTGTGTGGTAACAGTGCCTGTGTTACAACCACAGAATTTGTTTTGAGCTAAGAGAAACAAACAGCTGAAATATACATGGACACAGTGTAGATACTTAAACCTGACATTCTGGGGCAATCTTGTTTTTGAGGGAGAAGGAGAGGCTGCTGCCATGTTTCGTGTTTTGTAGATTATGTACCCTAACAGAGTCCTAGAGAACAGAAGGTACACTAAAGAAATAATTAGCTATAAAAGGTTTACATCTTGGCTTGCCACTGGTTATTTTCACAAGGATAATAGGCTCCCATACACCTAGCCACAAATTCTTTAGTAAGGTGAGGCTGTCTCTGGCAGTTACCCCTGTGGTGTTATCATTGAACCATGACTTCTGAGACTCATCTTTAATGTTGGCTGTGAACTTGCTTTTTGTCTTTAGTTGAATTTCTAGCATTCCTTTTATCATGCTGCTGTCTTCAACAGTGCTAAAAGGTTCCCATTTATTGGCTTTGTTAATCCTAACTTGCCTTCTCTTGGTACTGAATGGTTTTGGGACTTGATCATTCTTCTGATATTGAAGGAGTATTTGCTGCTTCTGTCATTATAAGGGAGCCAAGAACAGATCTATAAGTATTCTTGAACAAGTACTGGAGGCTCAGCTCATCAAAAGTTCAGTGTTACGTGTACAGAACACAGGACTCTAGTTGAGTGAGTGTGGTAATAAGAACCATCACTTTTCCATGGAGGATGGAAGCCTTTTAGAAAATGAAAGACCAAGCAGAGTCATTCCGGAGCAGATTATGAGTAAATGGTGATCACTTCACTGCCACCACCCCGGACAAGGAGGACTCGTTCTAGTCCCTCGGTGAGTACTTCTAGAAACTCCATGTCTTCAGAATTTGTCAAGGAGACAAACAGGCAGAAAAGTTCACTTTACAACCTGGCATCTCTTATCTGGTATTATCTGATAACAGCATGCTTCTTAATTATATAGTCAGACTTGGAGAAGTCTGAACATTTGTTTTTTTTTTTTTGTTTGTTTTTGTTTTGTTTTGGTACCAGGGGTTGAACTCAGGGGCACTTGACCACTGAGCCACATCCCAGCCCTATTTTATATTTTATTTAGAGACAAGAGTCTCACCGAGTTGCTTAGCACCTCTCTTTTGCTGAGGCTGGCTTTGAACTTGCAATCCTCCTGCCTCAGCCTCCCGAGCTGCTGAGATTACAGGTGTGTGCCACTGTGCTCAGCTAAGTCTGAACTTTTTAAAAATTTTTTTTTAAATTTATTTTTTAGGTGTAAATGGACACAACGTAATGCCTTTATTTTTATGTGGTGCTGAGGATAGAACCCGGGTCCCGCCCATGTAGGCGAGTGCTCTACCACTGAGCCACAAATCCCAGCCCCAAGTCTGAATTTTTGATTCATTAACCCTGTGAAGTAATCCAGGGATATAATACCTTTGCATATATAAGATTCTTCTATTTATTAGATATTTTCTAATGTTATTAAGAAATGAGGGAGTCCATAGTAATGTTATTCTAAATGATAAAAATGCAAAAAAAAAAAAAAAAAAAAACCCAACTACCTCACAACAATCCAGAGAGCACCCAATAATTTCTAAGTGAAGCCATTCAAGTCAGATTTTCCTGCCACTTCTTTTTTCATTTTTTTTTTTTTTTTACTTGTAGTTGGACACAATACCTTTATTTCGTTTATTTTTATGTGGTGCTGAGGATCGAACCCATGTGTGAGGCGAGCGCTCTACTGCTGAGCCACAACCCCAGCGCCCCTCCTCTTTTTTTTTTTTTTTTCCATTTTTAAACCTCTTTTCTGTAATGGCAGGAATGGGCTAGTCTGTGTTGTTGCAATGCTGAAAGTTTCCAATTAAAACAATTCTGGGATGAAAGTATTAGGGAAAATCCCTTTTTTCTTTCTTAACTTTGAGTCTCCATTCTCAGCTGCTTCTCTGCTAACTCCATCCAAAAGAAAAAGGCTTTGCAAAATGGATAGAAAAAAGAATGTGGATATTCTGTCTCTAGGATGGTCATTTAATATAAGACATCAACTAAAAAGTCTTTAGGGTTCAGAGAGAATATATTGCATCCCCAACTTCCCAAAAGGAGATTAATCAGTCTTACCACTTTGTAAGAATCCTTGCCTAAGACTTTAAAAGTCTGAGTTCCTCAAAGAGGGAAAGTGGGGCATAGACAATAACTTTTATGGTTTCCTAGATGTCTCATCTAAGAAATGAGCTAATAAGATTTTCCCAACTGGTGGTTCCACTTTCAAAAAGGATACAGTTTTCATCACCCTCAGGGTTTCGGGGTGGCCCTGGCATATTCAACAAAACCAGCTTTGCTTCATGGGACTTGTTAACTATAACCTCATTGAGCTTCACTGCTGTATGCATTCGTCTTACATTGGACTGGTCCCTGGGTGGGGAAGAAACAGACAGTTAAAGCAGAAAGAAAATAGTTACAATTGAATTTTAAAAACTTGAGGTCCAAAGCTTTTTTAACTTAACTAAGGATAATGTGATAAGTAAAATAATTTCCTTATGATAGTAAATCCCGAGTTTTCTCATTTAATAAGCTAACAGTATAGAGATGAACTATGTGAAGAGAAAGAAGATGGTATTGTGTACACTAATATGCATAGGCAAACAATAGAGAAATGGTTGGATGTGGGTGAAATGAACAGAATTCATCCTATGTGTTCAGTCAGTCACATCTGTGTCACTGACTAGGATACTGTTTTACATGATAAGCTTCTGAGAGAAAACTTACGGACGCATGTTAAGTAGGTCTTGGAATCCTTCCATTGACTTGGCTTTTTGTCCCCGGGATGCCATGTACTTGTCTTTTGTCCAAGTCATGTGCACCTTCTCCTGATAGGTTTCTGTCTCTTCATCCTCATCAGAGCCAATGCTGGTCAGTCGTAGCATTGAATTCCGGTCTTTCACCAACTGTGCCTGGGAAGGTCCAACAAAGTTATTCTACCTAATATTCTCTCATGCTTCAGCTATTTTGAAAAAAAAAAAATGGGATTTTAAATTCATGCAACAAAGTCTCACCTCCCTGTCCCGTTCTGTTTTGGATAGCCTCATGTGCCGGAGCATCTGGGACCGTTGCTCCATCATCAGCGTGCGCTCATAAGTATAAGCTGATATATCACTGTCATGCTGCCACAGACATCACACAAAGTGGGCAAAATGCACAAAGGAGAAAGAAGGATAGACCACACATTTTTACTTCCATTCAGTATCTTAAATCAGAAAATATATCACAATATCAACCTTTCACCTCTATTCTGTCTAGTCTCTGATCTACAAAGACACATTAGTTTGGGGTTATAAATCAAATCCAGAGGCTTTGAATATTTTCTGTAATCTATCTATTACATGTGTTTCCTTGAAACACAAAACACAAACCCTGGTCTGTATTTTTCACACATAAGTCTCATTGTGTGTGAATTTAAGAATGAATTAAAAATATATTAGGCAGAAAAGAATCTGGCAGAAATATAAGAGCTGTATAATAAACGGAAAGCAAAACCAAAAAGTATTACCAAACATACATTATGTATTCTACTTATTTAGGCCAACAAATTAGAATTTTATTGGAAGTAAGGGATTAATTCACATTTATAGCTGAATAATTTCCCAAACCAAAAAAGGTTCTAGGAAGATAGGGTTGGGGTTGGGAGAGTAGTGGTCACCTCTATCTGAAACTCCGCTTTCTTACCATCTCCACCACTTCCACCTCTGCTTCAATGCGCAGATGATACAGGAAGGTGGCCAGGTCTTTTTTCATCTGGATACTGTTATCTTCTAGTTGAGCTACTGTGAAGATCCGTATGCTGCATTTTCGCCACACCTGACAGAATGCCATATGTATATGGAAAACAGATGCAAGGCAGAATTAAAGTTATTTTCTAAAACATGAGGCATTTTGACTTAAAACAACCCTGCTATAGGCATGAGGATATTTGTTCCTTGCTTGGTATGTTATTGTATTAGGGCAAAAGATTAACTAAGAAACACATTAAATATAGTTTTAAGGAGTTCTTGATTCCATAATAAGAAAAAACTGACAAAGAAAGAAAAGATGTCTCTTGTGATATTGTGAAATATACACTATCTGTGTATATGTCACTATTTCTTAGCATATGACTCCTAAAATCCTTTGCATCTTCATGGTGCTAAGTATGTTTTTGTATGCCAATGAGCTGGACCATAGCTAGCAGCCTCTGCATAGCTTCAGAAGCAGGGCAGGTCACCAGAAAGACTGAGGCAGATTAGTGGGTTAGAACTTTCAGCCCAAATCCACAACTACTTAGGAGGACAGAGGGATAGAAGGTTAAATCGATCACCAATAGCCAATGATTTGATGAACAATTCCTATGTAATAAAGCCTCTATGAAATCCCTAAAGAACTGGGTTCAGGGAACTTCTAGATAGCTGAACATGATGGCTTCAGAAAGGGCATGAAAACTCATGCCTCTCCCCATATGCCTTGTGCATCTCTTCATCTGCATCCTTTGATTATAATATTCTTTATAATAATCCAGTAAATGGAATAAAGTGTTTCTCAGTTCTGTAAGCCACTCTAGAACAAGGAGGAGGTCATAGGAACCCTCATTTACAGCAGGTCAGTCACAAGCATTAGGTAAATCAAACCTGGGGCCTGTAATTGGTAGAAGAAATGGGAGGGTCATTTTGTGGGACTGAGCCCTCAATATGTGGGATATGATGCCACCTCTGATTGATAAACAGTGTCAAAGCTGATTAGAGGACAATCAGCTATGATGGGTGCACTGAAGAAATGATTTCTTGTTTGATGTTTGAGGAAAATAACATATCAATGTATCCTCACTTGTGATACATTAAGAGGATGCTTTATTCAGACAGTACATTAATGATACAAGACTAATTTAATTTCAATCTACCTAGTCTTACCAAAGAATGAGTACCTCTCTCTCTCTCTCTCTCTCTCACTCACACACACACACACACACACCCCTTATACTTCCTTTAGAAACTTTTCTTTTTAATATGTGTTCACACATTACTGTTTTTTCCAAAGGGAAACTTTATTTTCTGGCTTACATTTTAAGTTAGATTGTTATCAATTATTTAAAAAAACCTATTTCTCGTAAAGTTTGAAACTGGGTTATGGAAAACTCAAGAATAATGCCTGACTTTTTGATTTTAAGCCACAACACTACATAATCAAGAAAGAATTTGTATAGTCAAACAAGACAGAAGGGAGAAAGACTTAAAGTTGCCTAAAATACCTTGTGCTGTTTCAGTAGGAATGGTAAAAGCATGAGCATCCCCCCATCATGCACAATCCACCACACATCAATGTTGCCCTCAGAAAACTGTTCCACATTGCTGGGAAAGAAGGAGATGTTTTTAGCTACCAACAGGGCAAGATGGGCGGCAGTTGTCACTCGAACTGTTCCTAGGGAGAAAAAAATAGGTTTGCTTTATTTCCCACTGGGTCAGGAAAATAAGGATTACATTTCTTTTTTTTCTTTTTTGAGAGAGAGAGAGAGAGAATTTTTAGTTTTCAGCAGACACAACACCTTTGTTTGTATGTGGTGCTGAGGATCGAACCTGGGCCGCACGCATGCCAAGCAAGCATGCCACCGCTTAAGCCACATCCCCAGCCCAAGGATTACATTTCTTTGAGCAAAAGATGCCCAAATACATATAGTATAGTATAGATTATACTCCATTAAGTAACTAAACTCACTGAGAGAAATCTGAATAGCTAGCTGATTTGGATTGAGGATCATGGTTTACTTTACTAGATATACTCTTATTACTACACTTTCAAGGAGGCATAAGTGAAGTTGGGAGACTTTGATGCTGAAGGACTATCCTCCAATTCATGTGAGGATATAAGTACAAAAAATCATAAGTGAAAACATGGCAATTCTGGAGATAATTCCTAGCCCAATACTTGATAGAACTAAACAACTCATGAATATAAATGTAAAGCTGGAGAGGATAGGTAAAATCAGGTCATTAACACTAGTAGTTTTTTAGGTGGCCTCATAAGACCATGCTTCAGCAATGGCATAATGCTTACTTTAGAAGGTTAGGGGCTAAGGTTGGTGTAAAAGGGATTCAACTCTATTCCCAATTTGGGCCTTTAGGTTAATATGGAAAATGTTTTGTACCAATAAAAGTCTTCCAAGCACGAGCATCTTCACTTTGCCGCCAACCATTGGGCCAGCCCATCACCACTGTGTTGTGCTTCATGCCCCCAAGGCCACATGACTGGATGAGGTGGGAAATGCCTTCTCTCAGCTTGGCAGCCACCACCAGCTGGCAGAATCCTTTTACCTTCTCTGCCTCCATTAGGTGCTTAATGGTCTGAAAGAAACACAAAACCTCAATAATGAATTGCTTTTCCCTAGACCATTAAAATCATTATTCCTTCTCCATATGATACTCCCCATCTCTTTTTAAACGTTTAAAGTCCAAAAAATTAAAATTATTCCACTGAAATATCATCCTTTGTCCTTTTCACCTTTCAGTGCTGGTAGTCTACTGGGAGTTTCACCACTTTTTTCTCTATTCTGCTTTTCTTCCTTTATAACATATCAAAAACTTGAGAATAGGGAGCCCCACAAAGCAAATATTCAACAAAGCAAATACTCAAACTACTTTCTTAATGACCAAGAGAGTTCACAAGTGTGAACATGATCTCTTTCCTTCTTCAGTTATAGTAATGCACTGACTTCACTTTCAGAAATTCAATCTGATGATTCAGTATCTCTTCAGGATTTTCCTAGGTAAGTTTTCCTTGTTGCTTCTCCCATTCTGTATCCTTTTTGACATTTCAATGGTGATTATTACTGATATTTTTATTTCATTTAACCCTCTTTATGGAAAAGGGAAAGGAATAATGGTGTAGAAGATGGATCTAATTTTTCAAAGCAAAGATTAAGTCAGTGGTATAGGAGGATAAGAACTGTGACTTGCAATCTTGTGCTCTTTTTATGAATTTTGATCATCATTTTAATGTTTCTTAGTATTTCTGGTTTTTAGGGTTTCAAAGCATTCTGAAATGAAATCCAGAAAAAATTGTGAAATACAGTTGAAAATTTTCCAACAACAGGATTAGTTCTGTCATTTACAATAAATATTAGAGCTGGGGATGTAGCTCAAGTGGTAAAGTGCTTGCCTAGCATGTGTGAAGCCTTGGGTTCAATCCCCAGGACTGGAAGGGGAAAAAAAAAAAAAAAAAAGGAAAAGGCTGGAAAATATAAATATTAGAAAACTACTTCCTTCTTCAGGTAGAACTCAGATATTCAGTAAACAGAAATGATAAAGGAATCTTGCTTATGATATCACATAAGTTGGTAAAGTGGAAGAAGAGTTGTTCCTTTCTCCTCGTCATAAGATTTAGGAACTGTTCCTACAGTTCAAATGATAGATTTAATTATTTAATTTCTCTCAGTGATCAGATCAATGTTTGGAATCTATTTGGGAATAATTTTCAGGGTTAATAATCTACAGCTTACTCATGATTTAAATGGGAAGGAAGAATAGACAGTTGTCTTCTGGTTAAACTTATTATCTGGAAGAATATAACTGTTATGGTTTCGATATCAGGTGTTCCCTGAAAGCTCATGTTTGAGACAATACAAGAAAGGTTAGAGGGGCTGGGGCTGTGGCTCAGTGGTAGAGCACTCACCTAGCATGTGTGAGGCACTGGGTTCGATCCTCAGCACCACATAAAAAATAAAAACAATAATAAAATAAAGATACTGTGCCCACCTATAACTAAAAAATAAATATTAAAAAAAGAAAGGTTAAAAATGAAATTATTGGATTATAAGAGGTTTAACCTAATCATTACCTATGATGGGGATTATCTTGGTAATAACTGTAGGCAGGGTGTAGCTGCAGAAGGTGGGTACCTGGGGGTGTACCTTTGGGGTTTATATTTTGTCCTTGCTGAGCAGATTTCTCCCCTACTTCCTGATGCCATGTCCTGAGCTGCTTTCCTCCACCACACTCTTCTGTCATGGTGTTCTGCCTCACCTCAGGCCCTAAGAAATGAAGTCTGCTGTCTGTAGACCTCTGAAACTGTGAACCCCCCAAAAAACTTTTTTTCATTAAAATTGTTCTTGTCATGTCTTTTGGCACAGCAGCAAAAAAGCTGACTAAAACGATGACTGTTCAAAAGTCAGCACTGGTAGGGCATGGTGATACATGCTTGTAATCCAGTTTGGGATTATGTGGGAGGTTGAGGCAAGGGGATTGCAAACTCTGAGGCCAACCCCGGAAATTTAGTGAAATCCTGTATAAATAAATAAATGAATAAGAAGGGCTGTGGAGTGCCTGCCTAACTTGCAAGACTCTGAGTTCAATCTCTAGTACCACAAAGAAAAAACAAAAAAAGAATTAGCCCTAACTGGGAAACCTAGATCACACAGGAAATGAATTGACTTATAAGTCTGAACTTTTAGTACCAAACATCACAATGCTTACACTAAGTTCTACCAAGTCAATAAATCTTGACTCTTACCTGCTCAGCAGCTAAAGCTTCACCATAGTTCTCCAGGAAGTTCCCCACAATGACAGAACCCACAATAGTGAGACCCTTTCCTGCTTTGAGCTGTGAGGCAAAGGTGAGGAGGCGAGGATGCTTGACATGTAAGTCTTCATCTAGTTTCAGTAATACAAGCAACTGAGGCCTGTGAAGAGGTTAGATGAGGGGTGGAGGGAGAAAACATTTTGGATTTGGGAAAAAGAATGTCAATTCCCACTTTAATTCAGGAGATCTGTATAAAACATGTAATTTGATAATAGGAAGAAGTCAGAGGAATAAGATGAGGGTACTGAGTTATTTTGAATGCTCTCAGTATTATCTCAAATTTATCAGTCTTCAAGAGAAAACAACAAATGATAGAAATCTAGATAACAAATCACATGATGAAAAGGCAATAAAGATTTGAGATAGTTAAAAAAAAAAAAGGTCCATTATTCCAATTCCTTGAGCAGTATGATTATTTTATCCTGTAATCAACAAAGTACATAATTTTTTGTGCATTAACTATGTGCCAAACACCACTAGGCCTTGTTGATTTCTTTACCTCCAGTTTTTAGTGTGTGGAGGTCCTTCCTCCAGCCGAAGCAAAGCAAACCGGGCTGCACTGAGGGACAGCCCACGGATACCATCGCCCCATTCCTTCTCAGCTCTGGAAGAAAAAGGAGAAAAGAGCAGAGACAGACTTAAACCAAGTAAGTATAATTTCAAAAAATAAAGTTCATTTTTTTAAAAATCTAAAAGTATAAATGCACAAAGTAGAAGATAAAACATATTAATGATTTATATAATGTTCTTCACTAACATAATGAATCCACTAACAGCAAATGAACACCAGCCAGCACCACAGATTGCATTGCACAGATGATTCAGAATAAAGACTGGAAGGCCACTTGCTTGGTCCCTGTGTATATTTAAAAGCAGTAATATAAAATAGTCGTTTGGATTAGGAAAGTGTCACAGACCAAGAACTTAAATTATTCTGAAAATACGTGGGAAAGTAAAATTCAATGTAATCTTCTGAATCAAAATGTTATGAAGTCTCTCTTTTAACAAAATTATTTAGGACTAATTTAATTTTTTATTTCACAGACAATTCCTTGACTTCAATGTTATATTGTGCTTAGTACCTCTCATTATTATTTGGCTATGTTCTTTTAGTTATTTTTCATTGAGCTATTCACACTTTCTTGTAATTAAAAGTTTATTATCTGTAAGATGATAAAAGAATCAGGGATGCAAAATTTAGTTAGGGATGCAAAATTTAGTTAGGGACGCAAAATTTAGTTAGGGACAAATGAAGTTATCTGGATCCTAAATTAATTTTCATTGCCAGTCTTAATACTTTTAGCAGTGATCAAGGTGAAATCCACACTCACCCTTGATACTCAATGTACTTGTAGATCATACCAGCTATTACCATAGCTACGATGGCATAATACCAGGAAGAAATGAACATCAGAGCTAGACAGATACTCATTCCGATGAAAGAGAGGGCCCTAGAAAGTTGAAAACAAAACATAAATAAGGATCTTTTAAGCAACAAAAAAAGAAGACTGTGCTAAAGGTACTTCTCAAATTATTTGTGGTATGGGTTTATTATTTTTTAATCCATTACAGATGGAACTTTTATAGAATGCAATAAAAATGCACTGTTAGAAAATTTATCTCAAGCAGGGAATGTTATGGCAATGTGTTTTTATTTTCTTGTGGTGCGGGGGATTGAACCCAAGTCCTTGAGCATACTGGGCAAGTACTCTACTACTAAGCCACACCCCCAGTCCATGTGGCAAGCTTGAGTTGCTATAAAATTTCTAAATACTTATTCCCAATTTCTATAGTTGTCTTATCATAAACTGACCACAAACAGCTGGTAGATCTGTACTGAGCCCCCAAAGCATCCTTTGTAATAGAGGATTTCTCCCCATGGCTATAAAAACATGAGAGAACAGCAACTCTACAAACATCATCTGTAATGAGGAAGACAATTAATACTAATTTGGCAAAGCAGATATTGAACATGCAGTCAGAAATGTTAATAACTCTATAATCTTTAAGATTTTTTCATATAAATATTTCTGAAAATTTTATGAACATTTCATTAGCATAACTCAGAACCCACTGAGGAAAATTTGCTATTAGTTTCCTTACAGTACATAAGAGAAACTTGGTAGGGAGTAATGAAATACTTTTTTTTAAAATATGCCTCTTTAACATAAAGATCAGTCAGTCAGTCTGTCTGTCTTGTCTGTCTGTCTATAACGTATGTAGTACTGGGTGGGCTTTAAACTTAAGGAGTCAAGCATGCTAGACAAGTGCTCTACCACAGAACCACAGGCCCTACCTGAAATATGTGCTTTGATCAAATAAAATTAGATAACTACATTTCCTGAAGCTCTTCTGTGTGCAGAATGAACATCCTAGCTCTGTGACTAGGAAATTTTAAAGTGTGACTAGGAAATTTTAAAGTGTGACTAGGAAAGTTATTAACTTAGAGAAGATCTCATGAAAATAAAAAAAAAATAGAAGCAAGCTAGCAAAACAAAAATGTTCATAATGAATTTTAAACTAAATTTAAGACTAGAAAGAAGATCAGAAGTGTTAAAATCCGTTGAAAAGTCTAAAAAATTTTTATCCACCATATCACTTCCCACCATTGGTAAGTGAAGCCAGGAAAGGAAAGCTAGCAAAGAGGAATGAAGTAACAGGTACATATAAAATATAACTTAAAAACTCTTAGGTTATGAAAAAGAAGATGGGATGGCAGCCAGAAAACTTGGATGGCTCCTTCAGGACTGGGGAGGCTTAACCACAATAGTAGCAACACCATTTCATTAAGAGCTTTACTATGTACCAGACACTGTACTAAGCACTCCAGACTTATTAGTCCCTTTTATAACAAGTAAAATGAGATTTTACAAGGTTATGTGCTTTGCTGAAGGTTACAATGTGAGGAAGTAGTTTTAAGCTATGAACTTGGATCACCTGAATCCACAGTCAACATTCTTAACTACTAAATGAAATTCTCCTAAGGAAGAAAGTGAGTGAATGAAAACTAATGAGAATATGAGAGCAAAATAAAAAGGGATGAAGTTAAGTGCTTAGCTAAGAGGGAAATGGGAAAATAGAATTGTAATGGAAAGGCTGTTTTAACCTAAAGAATGAAAATGCCTGGAAATAATGTATATTATAGTTATCTTTATTCTTAGTGTGATATTATAAAGTGATCAAGTTATTACAATGTGACTTAGAAAAAAAATTGAATACAAAAGTGAGGATCCACATGAGAACTAAATGTTAAAATAGACTTATAGAATGGCTGGCCAAGAAAAACAAATGTATCAAGAACCCAGAATCTCCTAGTTTTCTAGCTTAGAAATATTTCCTCTCCAAAAGAAGAAAACAAGCAGACCTACCAGTGGTAGTAGCGGAATCGGGGCCTCCAGTTGGGTGTTCGAAGTAATGTTTGCAAGGCACATGCCAAGTTCACAAAGAGGTAACACATGAGAAAAAACCTGGAAGAACAATAAGGACTAGGGTTATAGCTTAGTGGTAGAGTGTTTGCCTAACATTCCCTGGGTTCAACCCCTAGTACCATTAAAAAAAAGAGGGGATAGGAAAAATTCAAGTTGTGTAAGTAGAGAAAAACCCATGGTAATTTATAAGCTAGTCTTACATGAAAGTTCTCAGGAATATTATTTAAGTGAAGTAAAACCTGTATGTAGCCCACTATGTCACTATAATTACTGTTAAATGATTTGTGGAAATCATGTGTTATATGTCATTTAAGCAAGAATAATTGAAGAGAACACCTGGCTCTTACATGGAAAGAATTGGGGCCACAAGATCCAGGGAGGCAATAAGGATTCCCAGCTCTGCAATAGCAGCAGTTAGAAGTAAAGCCCAGGTAGGTTCCCCATTGGCTTTGCTGTGACCAAAAACCTACGTATAGAAGGGAAAATATCAGTCATAGTTATAGTTAGTCAATGTGCCCTCATTCTTGTAACCTACAATTTGACATCTGAAAAATAACAGTGTTACAAAAATGTTGTCTTTTAAACACCCTACAGCAAACATATATAAACTCATACTAGAATTTAGAGGGTCTTGTACTAAAACCGCACATTTCCATATTTATGAGCTAGTAATACCTAAGCCCACAAAGACCACACTGTTTCTCATAAAATGTGGAAAAAAGAAGAGGACATAGGAAAAAGTCACTCACCCTCAGAAATGGTATGATGTTATCCTTGGCAATAGCCTGAAGCAGCCTTGGGGCACCTGTGAGGCTCTGAAGTCCTGCCCCACATGTTGAAAAGAAGGAGCCAATAACAATCACCCACGGGGATGGCCAAGATAATGTGCCCACCACCAAATTACCTTTCACAGCATCCCCAAACCTAGATAAAGAAATAAACAGTAGGGAAATTTAGTTTGAAAATAACTTTAGACTTTAGAAAGAGATAGTTGCCCAATTTTTTTAATTTATAATTTTTGGAAAATAAAATTTGAGGCAGATATGAATACCAAGAAATACAAAGACAGAAAGCTTTGATTGAAAGGCACTGATGGGGAAGAGGGGAATGTAGCTCAGGGGTAGAGTGTTAGCTTACCATGCTGGAGGCCCTGGGTTCAATCCCTGGTTAACCCGACAACCCCTGCCCCCCACTCAGAAAACAACAACAACAACAACAAAGACACTTATAGGGGAAGCTCAGTAGTAGAGCACTTATCTAGCATGCACAAGGCCCTGGGTTTATCCAACTACCCACCTACACTACAAAGGCACTGCTGAACTGTATTAAAACATACACACACACACACACACACACACACACACACACATATACAAACAACAACAAAAAACTAGTAGGGCCAGAAAATAAGATAAGCTTTGTTTGTAGCTTTCCCCTTTGGATTATCAAAATATTTGCTTTTGAGGGGAAATTGTTAAAGGGCAAAAAAAAAAAAGGGGGGGGGGTGGGAAATCCATAATCTTAACTGCATACTCTGCGTATTTTAGAAAATACTCTTGCACAGTTTAAACATTTTTTAAACACTGATGAACCTTTAAACACTTAATGAACCTATAATTCTGTATTTTTTTTTATACTGGAGACTAAATCCAGGGGCTTTTTACCACTGAGCTACATTCCCTGTCCTTTTTATTTTTTATGTTGAGATGGGGTCTCACTAAGTTGCTGAAGACCTCACTAAGCTGCTGAGCTGGCCTCAAACTTGTAATTTTCCTGTCTCAACTTCCCAAATCCCTGGATTATAGGCATGAGCCACCATGCCCAGCTAATTCTGTATTCTTTTGAAGCATATTCATTTTACTGTGTTATGAAAAAACATGAATAAAAATTCAGTGGTTTGAATAATATAATATATATTAATAATATATATTATCGATTCTTCTAATCATATAAAATACATGTTAATTAACATCTTTAATGCACATACTACATAGATGTACCAAATTTTTTCTCTTATAGCAGATTCTTGAGGGAAAAACCATGGATGGGTGGGGGGAGGGACCAATATATTTAATCATTTCAAAATCACAAACTCCTTTCCAGAAAGGTTATACTTATTAGATGCAGTGAGGTTTCAAGTCTTATACACATAACATATTCCACACAAGATGTATTAAAATTTGCAAATTTAATGGGTGAGATATGATAATCTCTAATTATTTTCATTTTAAAATTAAGTACCACACACAAAAAATAATGTACAAAACCCAAATGTATATCTCAATAAACTTCCACAAAGCAAATACCCATGAACTACCTTATAGGTAAAATAAAAGAACACTTCCAGCATCCAAGTCTTTCTATTCCCAATCACAAGCCCTTCCTTCTTCTCCACTTTCCATTACTCTGTTTTTTAATGCTATGTAGTTCTATATGTTTTTAAATTTTATACAAATGAAATACAGTATATACATTTTGCATTTTTTTTAACTCAGCATTGTGGAAATTCTTTTTTTCCCCCCTATTATCTTTGTGGTTATTTTACCTTTTACAAATATTTTTAGTTGTAGATGGATACATACTTTTTGAATTTTCATGCAGTGCTGAGGATCAAATGAACCCAGAGCCTCACACATGCTAGGCAAGGGCTCTCCCATTGAGCTACAACCCCAGTTATTTTACTTTTATTTTCCATTGCATGAATACATAATTTATTCATTATAGATACCTGGATTATTTTGATTTTGGTATTTAAAAATACTATTACTGTAACTCCATCCATTTACCTGCAAATGCCATGATTTTATTCTCTTTTATTGCTCAGTAATATTCCACTGTGTATATTTA
Organism: Marmota flaviventris; assembly: GCF_047511675.1. Taxonomy (NCBI): domain Eukaryota; kingdom Metazoa; phylum Chordata; class Mammalia; order Rodentia; family Sciuridae; genus Marmota; species Marmota flaviventris. The sequence continues at coordinate 82,494,229 of NC_092499.1, read as the reverse complement.
ATATATTTTTTTATCCATTCATCAACTGAAGGACATCTAGGTTGGTTCCACAGTTTAGCTATTGTGAATTGTGCTGCTATAAACATTGATGTGGCTGTGTCCCTGTAGTATGCTGTTTTTAAGTCTTTTGGGTATAGACCAAGGAGAGGGATAGCTGGGTCAAATGGTGGTTCCATTCCCAATTTTTCAAGAAATCTCCATACTGCTTTCCATATTGACTGCACCAATTTGCAGTCTTACCAGCAGTTATGAGTGTACCTTTTTCCCCACATCCTTGCCAACACTTATTGTTGTTTGTCTTCATAATAGCTGCCATTCTGACTGGAGTGAGATGAAATCTTAGAGTGGTTTTGATTTGCATTTCTCTAACTGCTAGCGATGATGAACACTTTTTCATGTATTTGTTGACTGATTGTATATCTTCTGAGAAGTGTCTGTTCATACTAAGTGAAGTTAGCCAATCCCAAAATGCTGAATGTTTTCTCTGATATAAGGAGGCTAACTTATAGAGGGGTAGGGAGGGGGAGCATGGGAGGAATAGACGAACTCTAGATAAGGCGGAGGGGTTGGAAGAGAAGGGAGAGGGGGCATGGGGTTAGAAATGATGGTGGAATGTGATGGTCATTATTATCCAAAGTACATGTATGAAAACATGAATTGATGTGAATATATTTTGTATACAACCAGAGATAGGAAAAATTATGCTCTATATGGGTAATAAGAATTGTAATGCCTTCTGCTGTCATATATAAATAATAAAAAAATACTATTACTGGGCTGGGATTGTGGCTTCGTGGCAGAGCGCCTGCCTTGCACACGTGAGGCACTGGGTTTGATCCTCAGCACCACATAAAAATAATAAATAAATATAATAAAGGTACTGTGTCCATCTACAACTAAAAAAATTTTTTTAAAAGAATAAAAATAGGTCTGGGGTTGTGGCTCAGTGGTAGAGTCCTTGCCTAGCATGCTTGAGGCACTGGGTTTGATCCTCAGTACCACAATCTAAAATAAAGATATTGTGTCCACATAAACCTAAAAAAAAAGAATAAAAATAAGTAAAATACTATTACTGTGAGAAATTTTGTGTATGATTTTTATAACTTTATTATTTTTTTTATTCTTTTATGTGGTGCTGAGGATTGAACCCAATGCCTCACACATGTAAGACAACCCAGCCCTGCATTTTTTTTTCCTTTTTTGTTTTATACTAGGGAATTGAACTCAGGGGCACTTCACCACTTAGATCCCTTCTCAAATTTGGTCAGATTCATCCCACTGTTTTCCCCTATCCTATCCCTTATCCTTTCCCTTCATTACTCTTTGCCTACTTGATAATTGCCATTCTGACTGGAGTGAGATGAAATCTCAGGGTAGTGTTAATTTGCATTGCTCTAATTTCTAGAGATGTTGAATATTTTTTCATATATTTGTTGACCATCTGTATTTCTTCTTTTGAGAAATGTCTGTTTAGTTCCTTTGCCCATTTATTAAGTGGGTTATCTGGGGAATTTTTGGTGTTCTTTTGAGTTCTTTGTATATATCCTGGATCTTAGTGCCCTACTTGGGGAGCAGGTGGCAAAGATTTTCTCCCATTCTGTTGGCTTTCTCTTTGCACTGTTTCCTTTGCTTTGAAGCTTTTTAATGCTCTGAAGCTTTTTTAATTTGATTGACTTTTGATTTTATTTCTTGGGCTCTAGGAGTCTTGTCAAGGAAGTCAGTTCCCGAGCCAACATGTTGAAGTACTGGGCCCACATATTTTCCTAGCAGGTGTAGGGTTTCTATCTAATTCCTAGATCTTTGATCCACTTTGAGTTCCATTTTGTGCAGGGTGAAAAGGGTTAAATTTCATTCTTCTACTTATGGATTTCCAGTTTTCCCAGCATCAATTGTTCTTTTTTTTTAAAGGCTATCTTTTCTCCAATGTATGTTTTTAGCACCTTTATCTAGTATCAGATAACTGTACTGAAGTGGGTTTGTTTTCTATTTCATTGGTGTTCTTCCTGTTTTGGTGCCAGTATCATGCTGTTTTTTTTTTTTTTAAGGGATTTAAAATTTTTCTTTTTATTTATTTTATTTATTTTTTTATATAAAGGTATGACCTGCTTGGTTTTATTTATTTATTAATTAATTTTTTTTAGATTTGATGGACCTTTATTTTATTCATTTATTTATATGTGGTGCTGAGAATCAAACGCAGAGCCTCACACATGCTAGGCAAGTGCTCTACCACTGAGTTACAACTCCAGCCCTTCTGTTTAGATATACATGAGAGTAGAGTATATTTAGATATATTATACCCACATGGAGTACAACTTCCCATTCTTGTGGTTGTACATGATGTGGAGTTACACTGGTTGTGTATTTACATATGAACATAGGAAGGTTATGTCCAATTTATTCTACTGTCTTTCCTAGTCCCATATTCTCCCTTCCCTTCATTCCTCTTAGTCTAATCCAATGAAATTCTGCCCCCACACTTGTGTGTTAGCATCTGCATATCAGAGAGAACACTCGGCCTTTGTTTTTTTTTGGATTGGCTTATTTTACTTAGTATCATAGTCTCTGGTTCCATCCATTTACCAGCAAATGCCATAATCTCATTCTTCTTTATGACTTGGTAATATTCCATTGTGTATATATACCACATTTTCTTACCCATTCATCTCTTAAAGGGCATCTAGGTTGTTTCCGTAGCTTAGCTATTGTGAATTGGGGTGCTATAAACATTGATTTGGCTGTGTCACTATAGTATGCTGCTTTTTTTTTTTTTTTTTTGAGAGAGAGAGAGAGAGAGAGAGAATTTTTTAATAATTATTTTTTAGTTATCGGCAGACACAAACATCTTTGTTTGTATGTGGTGCTGAGGATCGAACCCGGGCCACACGCATGCCAGGCGAGCGCGCTACCACTTGAGCCACATCCCCAGCCCAAGTATGCTGCTTTTAAGTCCTTTTGGTATATATCCAGGAATGGGATAACTGGGTCAAATGGTGATTCCATTCCAAGTCTTGCTGAAGAATTCAGTTCCTAAACTGACATGATGGAGACTTGGATCTACGTTTTCTTCTAGTAGGCACAGGGTTTCTAGTCTAATTCCTAGGTCTTTGATCCACTTTGAGCTGAGTTTTGTGCAGGGTGTCAGAGATAAGGATTCAATTTCATTCTAGTACATACTATGGGTTTCCAGTTTTTCCAGCACTATTTGTTGAAGAGGCTATCTTTTTCTCCAATGTATGTTTATGGCACATTTGTGTAGTATGATAACTGTATTTATGTGGGTTTATCTCTGCTTCTAATCTGTACCACTGGTCTTCATGTATGTTTTGGTGCCAAAACTATGCTGTTTATAGCTTTGTAATATAATTTAAGGTCTAGTATTGTGATGCTTTCTACTTCACTTTTCTTGCTAAGGATTGCTTTGGCTATTCTGGGCCTCTTGTTTTGCTCAACAAATTTTATGACTGCTTTTTCTATTAAGAATGTCATTGGAATTTTAATAGGAATTGCATTAAATCTGTATAGTGCTTTTGGTAGTATGGCCATTTTGACAATATTAATTCTGCCTATCCAAGAACATGGGAGATCTTTCTATCTTCTAAGGTCTTCTTCAGTTTTTCTTTAGTATTCTGTAATTTTCATTGCAGAGGTCTTTCATCTCTTTTGTTAGATTGATTCCCAAGCATTTTTTTTTTTTTTGAGGCTATTGTGAATGGGATAGTTTTCTTAATTTCTCTTTCAGGAGATTCATCGTTAGAGTCTAAGAATGTGATTGATTTATTGGTGTTGCTCTTGTATCCTGCTACTTTGCTGAATTCATTTGTGAATTCTAGAAGTATTCTGGTGGAAGTTTTTGGGTCTTCTAAATATAAAACAAAGATAATTTGAACTCTTCTATGTGTATCACTTTAATTTCCTTGTTTAGCTTAATTGCTCTGGCTAGAGTTTCAAGGACTATGTTGAATAACAGTGATGAAATTGGGCACGGGATACTTGATTCTAAGCAAAGGAAACAGATTAGACAAAGGTGTATATATACAGAGATCTGAAACAATAAAGCACATTTAACTCTAAATTACAACTAGAGCATAAGGAGCTTATGAAGGAATGGTGAGAGGTAAGAGCAGAAAGAGGTGCAGAGGTACAGATCAAAGTGGTGTTTGTCTTTTAAAATTATTTTTTGCAATATTAGGGACTGAACCCAGGACCTCACATTTACCAGGCAAACACTCTACCCCTCAGCTACACCTCTAATCCAGTAAGATTTTTTGAGACAGGGTTTCTCTAAATTGCCAGGCTGGCCTAGAACTTTTGATCCCCTGCCTTAGCCTACTGAGCAGCTAGGACTACAGAAGTGAGTCCAGTTCATCAAAGTGATAGATTTTAAAGGGACTTGGCAAGCTCTAAGCAAGGAGATTTACGTGAACAAATTTTGTGTTTTAGAAAAATTGTCCTACTAGCAGTGTGAAAGACTGATTAGAAGGCAGTAAAACTGAAAGGGAGATTATTAAAATAACACAGGCCAAAAATCCTGAAGGCCAGTACAAAGTGATGGGAATACAGAATAGGGGAAATAATGAGACCAGTTAAAGTGGAAGGGTGGAATTTACAGGACTTAGAAACCACCTGAATGAGGGAATTAATGGCAAAAGCCTAGGATGACACCTAGATTTCTGTCTTGAGAGAGGGGTGAAAGGGGAGGCTATTAATCAAGATGGGAAACATGAGAAGCAGCAGGTTTCAAGGAAATATTTGCTTAGAATTATCTGGCAAAAACACTGTTTTAGAGAAGAGAAAAAGATGGCAACAACAAAACAGCAGCATTCACAGAGGAAAGAAAAAATTAACAGCTTTTATTTAAAATGACAAACAATTATCTCACAAAGGAAATGCTAGACACTTCAAAGTTGTTTTGTTTTATTTGCTCTTCCATACTTTTCTGGACTAGTTTCCCAACAGTTTTTAAACTGTATAAGGAAATACTTATTCAGGCAAATTCACTGCTTTTTTTGAAGAGTGATATTCATTGCATCACACATATTTATAACACACTGGACCTTATTATTCACTAATAGTTTGGGAAACTATATGCATATATTTTCTTTTAAGTGCTGGGGATTAGAACCCAGGGTTCTTGCACACGTTAGGCAAGTGTGCTATTAGTGGTCTTAACTTACAATTCAATACATACATTTTCTTATTGTTAGTCATGATTTATACCTTTGGTTGGATTTTTGAGATTACAGCTGTCTTGGAGCTCTGTTGGATGATCAGATGTCATAGAAGAGACATATGATTATTACAAAGAAATTAACTACTCACTTGTCTCTGAGAACAGCACCTTCAATACACGCACCAAAAAGGATAACGTTGCTTAAATCTACCACACTTAGTCAAGGAAACTGCTGCTTATCTTCTAACATCAGATAAGAAGTAGACACTCAGCATTATTTTTCCTATCAATAAAATGAGTGGCTAAATATACTAACCCTATAAAATTCTTCTTGAATTTTTCACATAAGGTAGGTAGATCATCTAGTAATTAGTGAGGTCATAGAAGGAGATAATTTTATTCACTGTAAAAGCACTGATTGTCCTACTTCTACTGGATGTTCCTCTAAGACTCATGAAAAGGATACAGACAAAGGACGTGGTCAGGATGGCAAGGATAGTTCCAATGGGAATAGACTTCTGAGCATCTTTCAAATCTCCAGATCTATTAGAACCAGCCATGATACCTTTTAGAGTGGGGGGAAAGCCCAAGTTAATTTCTTCTGCTCCTGGAAACCTTGATATTCATATTAATACCCAAGCCAAAAGCAAATTGAGGAACCTTGAAAATATAATTCTGTCTCCTTAGGAAAAAAAAATCACTCTGTAGGTCTGACAGCTTTTAAAATATAAAACAGTGTATCTGCTTACCTGTGACAGAGGGAAAGAAGATCCCCACTAGGAGTGTGAAGGAGGTGGTAATATCAACAAGAACATACTCATGATTTAAACTTCCCAAGACATCAAATGATTTGGCTGAGGGTTTTTCAATGATCTCTCCCTTGGGTAGATAATTACTCCAAAGATTCTCTGCAGTGGGAAAAAAAGAGAATATAGGTAACAGCAGTATGATAAGAATATAATTAGGTAATTTCCTACCCAAACAATATTAAAAATCAGACTTTGCTTTCATATAGTATTTATTTATTTAGTAGTGCTACAAATTGAACCCAGAGTCTTATATGTGCTAGGCAAGTGTTCTATGACTGAGCTACATATCTAACACCTCAAAGTTTTTTTTAAATTCTTTTTTTAGTTGTTGATGGACCTTTATTTTATTTATTTATACGCAGTGCTGAGAATCAAATCCAGTGCCTCACACATGCTAGGCAAGCAATCTGCCACTGAGCCACAACCCCACCCCCTTATCAAAGTTTTAAAAGGGCTGACTGTTTCTTCAATTTCAGCATATAAATAAACACCGCGGAATAAAATACACATAAATAAAAACATAATGCCTTTTCTCACTTAATTTAAATATAACTTGACAAAATGCTTTGATACAACAAATGCAGTCAAACTGAACATCTCACAAAGTCCATTATTCTTTTTTTATTAGTTATCAATATTATTTCTAACACTTTAGTGTGAGCTTGTTTAACATGCAAAGAATTCATGAACCAAACATTTAAAGTAGATGTCACTTAACGAGAGTTTTGAGAATTTAGCTGAGTTAGGAAAACACATGTGTGGGTGTAGTGACATTAAAACAGTTCTATTTTAACTGTCACTGCAGGAGGAACACTGGCAATTTTTCAGGAATACACAAAGCTGGATGTGGTGGCATGTGCCTGTAGCCCCAGCTACAGAGAAGACCGATTCAGGAGGAACATGTGAGCCTAGAAGTTGGAGGCCAGACTGCACAACATAGCAAGACTCTGTCTCAAAGAGAGCCAGAGGCAGAGAGAGAGAGACAGAAAGACAGAGACACAGACAGCAGACAGAGAATATACACAAAATATTTTAGTCAGCTCTGTCCTCAGAGGGACATATATTTTAATAGATAACTCTCTGCAAGGGAGTCTTACACAATTTTTCTAAGAGGAAAGTAGAAATATATTGAATTAAGAGCTGTGTGCTGAGAGCTTAAGACAGGAAGTCCCATCATGGCCATATGTCTTCATGGACAATAAAAGAATATAACATGAGAAAAAGTCTATTTTCCTAAGAGAAGTCTATTTATCCATGTCTAACAACCCACTAACTTACCTGTAATTATACCACTAGCCAACCCAGGAATGCCCTGGATTGAAGTGACATTATTGTGAACAAAGTATTCATCACAGGTAGCATTGAAAAATTGACTTGAGTTACAGAAGAATCCCCACAACTTTGATGGTACCGTCATATTGTTAATTTCCTTGGTCTTAGAGCAAACATCAATGTGTCTTGATGAAAGGGTACGATTACCCAGCATGCAAACCCTAAGTGAAAACAAATGGGGAGAAGATCAACAAGAAAACACACACACACATTTTTAAAAAAGGAAACAGGTCAGTAAAGGGGAAAAAAAAATCTCAGTAGTGAGAGCTTATTCTGTCATAGGTAGGAGAGGAAATGATATTTATTGAGTAGCATTGTGAATGATGACTTATAGTTACCACCAAATAATCCTTATAGGGATCTTGCAATGTATTAATATTTCTGTTCTGTGGATGGAGGAACTGAAGTTTAAGGTAATACAATATTTTGCCCAAGGTCATACAAGTGATTGGTGGCAGCGATACAACTCAAACAAGAACAATCAGAAGAAACTATGCTGACTCATCTTCCAAAAAATGTTAGGCTACAAATCAATTGTTAAATCAGAAAGAATCCTAGAATCTTTTCATTCTTATTTTTAAAATGGTCTTTTTTTTTTTTTTTTTCATTTTTCGCTTAGTAAAGTCTTAAATTCTTGACATCCTCTTGGAAACGTTAAACCTTCTGGTTATGGTTGTGAGGAAGACAGGTTGGCTAAAATTAAAAAGCACATCCCTCTGTGGCCTAATAGAAAACTGATTTTGAACATAAGCCTAGACCCAGTGGGAGTGAGGATATTTAAAGGTAATATAAATATTTTTTCTTCCCTTCTAATTTACTTTTCTTCTATCCAGAAAAAATAATACAAATAAAGAATAAATATACCCATGGTTAAAATACCTATTAGGTAGAACTTTTAAAAACTACAAAGTGATTACACACACACACTTCCATATACCTGTTACTCAAATTCAACAACTCTCAACAGTTCCCCGTTTTGTTTTGGGTATTTCTCTAGGTTTTTCATTTTGTTTTGCTGGATTTTAAAGAAAATACCATGTATTATGACTTTCTTATTAACCAAAAAAGATGGGTTAAGAAACCCCAAAGGATAACCTGAGGCAAAATGAAATTTCCCAAGGTAAGATGCAGAATAATATTGCCTTTAGAACTTCTATGCCTCTAAAAAAGATCTTTAGCTATTTTATAGTAACTAATAAACAGAAGAAAAATTTTTGATGGAATTTGTTACTGACATCATGTAGCATGACACAGAAGGAATACTGGACCAAAGTTGGGAAATCAGGTTCGTTTTCTTGCTCTGACATTAATTATTTTGGGGGCAAAGTCATTAACTTCACTGGACCTGTTTTTATTTTTTTTTTCAACATATAAAAGCAATTTTTCGGGGCTGAGGTTGTAGCTCAGTGGTAGAGCGCTTGCCTCGCATGCGTGAGGCACTGGATTCAATCCTCAACACCATATGAAAATAAATATATTGTGTTCAGAAAAAAAAGAGTTAAAAAAACCCCCTAATTTTTCTGTAATCTTGTTAAATCAACATAGAACTAAGGAGTTTGATTTCTAGAGCATCCAGATAATTTTTCAAATTATTTTCAAAAAAATAAGATTACAAATACCCTCAAACTTGTGATCTTTCTGCCTCAGCATCTCAAGTCGCTGTGATTATAGGAGAGTGCTACTATTCCTGGCTCTGCTTATTTTATAACTATAACTTCTTAGCAGGAATTTATTCTAAGACAGGATAAAAAAATTAATTAATTAAACAATTTAGAGTTCTTTTGACTATTGATTTTTCAACAATTAAATACCTTAAAGTTTGCTGGCAATGACTACACTTTTAAAGTCCTTCATGAATAGTTCAAATATGTGCAATCACTACTATTGTGAAGAAAACCTAATATTTATTTGAATGATGACCATAGCTGCTAATTTTATGCTTAGGACATAAGGAAGAAGAGATCAACAGGACTTAATTTTCTGGGAGGCTTCCTGACAGATAACTGGGCCAACAGAGAAATCTCAGGTGACTCCATGAAATTCTGATTTAAATTATCACATCACCAGATACTGTCAATGACTCCCCAGTGATGACTAGACCAAGAGACAGACATACGGGAAGTGTGGTGGGGCAAAAGAAGACTTGATGGCTCCAGCGTAGATGGCCAAAATGGACACAATGACACAAGCCAGGAAAAGTGAGGCAAACTTGTTCACATAGCGTACGCCGATGAAAACCACCAATACCATGAGGACCAAAAAGGCTGTGCCATAGACACGCATGTTATTTAGCATGGCTGCTGATTCCTTGAGTGCATCATCACTGCGAAAGATGGCAGCCCGGGGGACGATATATACCTGGTAGGCCAAAAAAAGTAGAAAATGAGATCATTTCAAAATAATCACATAAAAGACCTGAAGGAAAAGCAAAGCTAAAACAAAAAATGACTGGAGAATTAGCTTAATTCCTATTTGGATCTAAAATGCCTACAGAAATGGGATATCATGAATTTTTTTTCCTTGAATAATTATATTTCCAAATGGAAAAAAGGAACAAGTTGATATTTTTTATTCAAAGGAATATATAAAATAATTATTATTTTGAGCCCTGCTTCTTCTGTCATTACTGTAAATAAAAAAATATGTCTCAGTGAATAGAGAAATTGAAACATTTTATTTCACTGGGAGATATATTTTTATTTATTTATATATATTTAATATATTTATTATATATATATTTAAAAAGCTGCATTTTACTATTTCCCCATTGGCACATGTTTTGCCTCCTGTTTCAATTAATTAATTAGACATTAACTCCTTGACTGAGGCAGCAGAGTGGCAGTGATCAAGTGGAGGGAAGGGATAAGCCGGCAAAGGATACCTCAACTTTTCTGCTTCCTATTCATAGTGAGAACCAAGAAATGAGCTAGTAACCACCTCACTGATTTCTATAACTGATGTCTTGAAACACTGATACTGAATAACAAAATAAGCCCAAATCTATATCTTTTCTATACTGTAGACTACAAGTTAAGACATTACTTACCAGAAAAATTTCAATGGCACCAAGGATGTACATGGCTGCTGCAAATGTGGTACCAAGATAAAAGCAGAGGCCAACAGCCCCGCCAAACTCGGGACCCAGTGCCCGGGAAATCATAAAGTATGAGCCCCCAGCTAAAAGACAAAATAGAAGATGAACAGGATAAAGAGAAAGTATTAGTAAAAGGAATATAAAAAGTTATAAATAGGAACAATAAACATACACATGATCCTTCAAATGTCTCAAGCTTTTGAAAATCCTAAATGTGAAAAAAAAAAAAAAAAGATTTGCTAGAGGGAAGTAATAGACAAAGCCTTGATTGTAGGATATATATTGACATCTAATGTCAGTATAAGGAAGAAATCAGGGATTTTACTTCAGATATGAGATTGTCTAATAAAATACATTCTAACTAGAAGAAGCTAAGAGTGTGACTGAAATTAAAGCAACTGTCTAGAAAATAAATTTTAAAGAAGGTACCCTAAGGTCAAACAGTATTAGTTTCTATGACCTGTAGACTGCTAACTCTATTGTAGTATAGGACAACAGCCTAAAGAGTATTCTGTTCCTTGGAAGTTTGCACCTCTGGCTTTATGCATACAGTAATCACCAAGAATCACTGAAATCCAAGCTTGGCCTACTGACCTGGCACTACTCCATTAGTGGCAATGGCACTCATGGAGATAGCAGTCAACATTGTCTGTAGAGAAAGAGAAGGAGAATATTGTTATGGGGTAAGACTGAAATTTCTATAATACTTTCCTATCTATAGCCCTCAGGGTATGTATTAAACATTTAACTATTTTTACTTTTATGGGAGAAGTTGCTGTATACCTAATGGTTTGGAAATGTGACAATATGGTTCAACTCATTCAACTCATTACACTAATCACACTACTGTTATTTGGCATGTACAGTTAATATGTCCTTAACATTGTACTCAGTAGATAAGATGCTATTAAGAACAAATGATCCCACCCTGGATCTCCTAATTAAACAGAAAACAAAGCCTACATAGCAAATTCAAAAGAGTAAATTAAAAAGAATTTACTATGGAAAAAATTTTGGAAAATAGCTTAGAACCTGACTACAGCTATGATACCAAGCTATTTTGTAGCTATGATAAAAGAACAACAGTCAATAAAAAAGAACTGATGAAAACTTTTTGAGCATCTAAGAACTGATTAAAAACATTACCTAGTAGCAGAATGTAGAATGGCCTGCAGATAGGGAGTACCTGGAGGCAGAGGGACTGGTTAGTAGGCTACTGCAGAAGTTAAGTGAGGGATAAAACTGCAATGGTGGTAGTGTAAATGAAAAGGAAGGGTTGCACCTAAGAAATTTAAGAGAGAGTGATTGCTCTTTGTAGCTGATTAGATATAAAAGGCAACCAAGGAGTCAAAAATATGGTATTGACATTTCAAGTCTGTGAAACTGAAAAGAAAAAAAAGGTAGTACCATTAAGTTATTAATGATATGGGCTATATCCACTTAACCTGCTTTGTATAATACTCAACTACTCAGCTAAGCATGATGCTCTGGGAGGGCATAATGGTGACAGGAATAAAAGACGACAGTAGAAACCTATAATAAAATTGATAAGTATGGCTGGGATACATAAAAATAGGAGTTTAAGTTAGTGGAAGATCAGGATGTTCTCAATATAGAAGGAAAGAAGACCTGGAAAGAACAACTGAATTTCTAGGAAAGTCTCTTCCCTTTTGGAAGAGACTTCAAAACTAAACCAAACCCAAACCAGAAACACCTCACCCCCACTCAAATAATTGTCAATATTTTTTTTCAGGACCTATTGGAATAGTTCACCAAAGAAGATGTTTTCTAAAACATCTTCTGTCAAAACTTTTGTGTTACTAAGCTCCAATTATTTAGATTCTGAATTCTTTGAAGATAGGGACTTTTATCTTCTACTTCCACTTGAGGTCTTGTTTTGTAATTTCTAGTACATCGGTGAATAACAGACACTAAATAAATGAAAATCCTTTAGATTTTAATATCAGAATAGTCCCTACTGTTGAGATCATGATTCTTTCCAAGTAGTCTTTATTTTATTCCCAAAGAAGTCAAGTGCATATACTCCTGAGAACTCGCAGTGCTCTAAGTGACCTCCAAAAGCCAATGTGGGACTTACACAGCAGCAGCAGATAAGGACAATTGCAAACGCCTGAAGAACTCCAGCTGTGCCCACCACCCATGTAAGGCGTAGAAAGAGAATTACTCCAAAAATGTTTTGTAGACATGGGAGGTAGACACCCATGAAAGTACCCATTTGGGGAGTCTGGAAAGAAAGATATAGACAAAAGAAAAATTATATAGTCAGCCATGAGATGTTCTTATTCTTTTACTTTTCTTTTTTGCAATTTGCTACCATTTTATTTTTTAATCTTTTCTATAAAAACTTGCTTCCTAATGACCATGTTTATCTTAAAGCAGAGATAATAAATTTAAGTAATATCTTCAAAAAGACATATATAAATCTCTAGAAAAGTCTGTCACTGTATTTCTAATATTCTTAGAGATACACATTTTTATTTTGCATAGGCTCTCATGTGTTTATTATATTCAGGAATGTGGCCCTCAACAATTTAAAAATTTCTGTTGTTTAGAGCTGTTAGATTTCTCTTTTCATTTAAAAATGGAATAATGACCTCATGGAAATCCTTTCGAATTGGGTAAAATTCATTATAGTAGTTAGAAAATGAAATAGATGGAAAAATGAAGATCATTTTATCCCTTTCAAAGAAAGAGCTAAACAATTAGAATGTTAAATTATACATATTGTCTCATATTTTAGAAAAACTGGTATTTAGTATTTAAAAAACGCTTCACTATAGATAGATGGCTTTGGCAGATGGGTGTGGACACACTTGTTATGCTATTCGCTCCCACATGGCTCATTCCCTCATATAGTTAGGTCTCTGTTCAAATATCACCTTCTCAGAAGGACTTTCTCTGTCCAGCCTACCTCAATTAGCAAACTCATCTGTCTGGCTCCTTTATCAGTCTTAGTCTCTGTAACCTTAATTAAACTTTTAAAAGCATTAATCAACACTTAATATGTAATATACTTTAACAGAGTTACAACAGTTTAAGGACTATCTCCCTACATAACAGCAGGGACACCACAAGTACTGCCTGTGCTGACAACAGTGCCCAGAATAGTTCCGATCATATATCAAGCATTTAATAAATAATTATTGAACACAGAATGATGCCATGGATCTTTCCCCCTTTCTTATGTATAGGGCTTTTAAAATTTATCCTTGTTATTCCAAGGCCTCACCTTGGTGGGCTTCTTTTTCCCCTCAGTGATGTTTTCTGCTTCTTCATGTTCCTTTGCTCCTTGTGTTAGATTAGTGTAATTGGCCATGCGGTTAAGGAGAGAAGATACTTTCGGTCTGGTGTCCATTTCTTCCTGTAAAGTCAGAAATATGGAAGAAATGAGTTGTGAAGAACACTGACAATAAGGATCAAAATAAACTTTCGACCATAAAACTGCAAAGTAAATGAGAAAATATTTCACATGTAAATATTTTAAGAAAATTTATTAATGAAACTATTTGTCCCTCATATTTAAAAGATCACAAAGGAGCTGGAAAATGTAGCTCAGTGATAGAGTACTTGCCTTGCATGTTCAAGGCCCAGGGTTTGATCACCCAGCACCACAAAAAATAAAAACAAAACAAAAAGCAGTATTTAATCAGGTCACTAAATCCTTATAAAATTATTTTTAAGGCATAAATTAAAATTTTATGTACTTATGGGTAACATGTTTTGATATGTGCATACACTGTGAAAAGATTTTATCAAGCTACTTAGCATATACATTGCCTCAAATATTATTTTTTTTGTGGTGAGACCATTTAAAATCTGCTGAGAAATTTTTTTAAAAAGGTTTTTTTTTTTTTTTTTTTTTGTAGTTGTAGATGGACAGAATGCCTTTATTTATTTTTTTATGTGGTGCTTAGGATCAAACTCAGTGCCTTACATATACTAAGCAAGTGCTCTGCCACTGAGCTACAGCCCCAGCCCTCGAGTAATTTTTGAGAATATATTTACTATAGTCATAATGTTATATAAACTAATCTGAAAAACTTATTCCTCCTGTCTCACTAAAACTTTATACTCTATGACTAACATCTCCCTGTCAGTCCTATCTCTGCCCCAGGTAACTACCATTCTGTTTTATACTTCTATGAGTTTGACTTTTTCAGATTCCACATTAAGTAGTATTGTATAAATAGACATTATGTAGTATTTGTCTATCTGTGCATGGCTCATTTTATTTAATATAAGGTTGTCCAGATTCATCCATGTGACCAACGACAGGATTTCCTTCTTTTTTAAGTAAATAGTAAACTATTACATTGTGTATGTATACCATATTTTCTCTGTCCATTTGTCCATTGAGAATACTTAAGAGTTGATTACATATCTTGGCTATTGTGAATAATACTATAATGAATAGGGAGTGCAGATATCTCTTTGGCATAATGATTTCATTTCCTTTGGAATATATACCCAGAAGTGGAATTGCTAGATCATGTAAGAATTCTATTTTTAATTTTTTGAAGAAACTCCATGCTGTTTTATGCTTAGAAATTTTTATTTTATTTTGTGGTTTTGGGGATCAAACCCAGGACCACATGCTTGCTAGGCAAGTGCTGTAACATTGAGCTATACCCTCAATCCCCTACATATAACACTCTTAAATGAAAACTCATTATTCTTTTTAGTAGCTATGAAACTTTATCTACAGTGCAAACAAAATAATGCAACCTAGAAAAGAATATTGGTAATATGATCCTTAACTATAACACCCCCTTTTGTGGGGGCTACTAACATTTATAGCAATTACTATCATTTTATCTATCTATCTATCTATCTATCTATCTATATATATATTTATTTGCTGTGCTAGGGATGGAACCCATGGTCTCGTGCATGCTAAGCTAATGCTCTATCACTGAGCTATATCCCCAACCATATGGTAATTAGTCTACCACCACCTTTGTCTGGCTTTGGACAGTGATTCAAGTGTCATATCTCCTAATATATTTTTTTAAAATAGTATTTCCTTTCAGCTTCCTTCAAACAAAGGTCTGAGGTGGATATTTTGTTTAATCACAAACGTTTGTCCTTAACCTATAAGACATATAGTAAAAATATAATTAGATTATATTTTATCTTAGATAATCTTATCTAAGTCCTTTTCATTATGCTAAGTGAAATAAGAAAAATACCACATGACCTTACTTATATGCATAATCTAAAAAAGTTGAACTTATAGAGTAGAATGGTGGTTACCAGAGGCTGAGGGCAGAAGAGGGAGATGTTAGTCACAGGGTAAGGCATAAAGGTTCAGTTAGAAGGAATGTTTTCAGATCTACTACACAACATGGTAACTACAGTTAATAATAATATATATTTCAAAATAACTTTAAAAAATTTCAAGGTTTGTACTACAAGTCCTCCTTAACTTGCAGCCTCTTCCTCAGTGGTTTTTGTTTAATTATAAGATAAATAACACTTTCCTCAAACAGCATTAAGAAATACACTGCTTTATACTTAGAAAATTATTCCAATGTAAATATTTAAATCATAGAAAAGCTAGATTGCAACATTCTTCATGTGACTTTTCTCCCTTACTTCATAGAAATGTGATTTAATGGGTACATGCTACAATTAGATTATACAGACAAAATTAACAATTACAAGTTATAACAATAACTACTATATTTTAAGAAAAAATTTAGTTGTAGATGAACACAATACCTTTATTTATTTATTTATTTTTGTGGTGCTGAGAATTGAACCTAGTGCCTCACATGTGCTAGGCAAGTGCTCTACCACTGAGCCACAACTCCCGCCCTAACTACTATATTTTATTTTAACATTGTTTATTATATTATCCAGTTTGTACTATTTTAAAACCAAATGGGACAGAAAATGTCTTATCTTGAAATTTCTGTTCCTTAAGTCTCTGTCCATAGTTTTCTCCAAAGTATTACCTCAAAGAGTGCCAAGTTTTTATCAAAATATTCATCTCCTTCTTCAAAATTGGAATTATTGAGGTAAGCATTTCGAGCTTTCTTATGCCCATCATCTGGAACAAAGGGTAAACCAAGTTAGTTTCTCATTAGCATTGAAGAAGTATCAGTACCAAATACCTGTGTGTTGCCTCTGTATTAATATAACTAATTTTCACATTTAGATTTAATGTAAGAGTAACAGAATTCAATCAGCATTGCGTGGAAAATGTGGCTATCTTTCCAAAAGGAGTAAAAGCAAACCTTTAATAAATAAATGTGGGTCATTCCTTTTTTTGATACAAAAAAAATAAAAAACCTTTGGAGACACTATACTTTGAGGATTCTAGCCTATAATGACTCATTCCTAAAGTTGCCTCAATCCAGGATGAGAAAAAAAAATAGTACATTTATTAAGTGCCTACTCAATGTACAATACAGTACTGGGCTACTTTACACACTTGTTATGGTTTGGATGTGATATGTCCCCCAAAAGCTCATGTATGAGACAATGTAAGGTTTAGAGGACAAATGATCGGGTTATGACAGCATTAACCCAATCAATGAATTAATTCTCCGATGGGAGTGAGTGAGTGGTAGCTGAGGCTGGTAAAGTTGTCTGGAGAAGGTGGGTCATTAGGGGCATGCCTTTGGGGTATATATTTTGTATCTGGTGAGTGAAGTCAGTCAGTCAGTCTCTCTTTCATCATGTGAGCTGCTTCCCTCTGCCACACTCTTCCACCATGATGTTCAGCCTCACCTGGAGTCCCAAGGAATGGAGCCTGCTGTCTATGTACTGAGATCTCTGAAACCATGAGCCCCCAAATAAACTTTTTCTCCTCTACAGTTGTTCTGGTTAGGTCTTTTAGTCACAGCAGCAAAAAAGCTAACTGAAATAACACTGTTGCTGTAAATAAGGAAAGAAAAATCTCTCTGACTTATTTGCTTATTTTTGGTACTATGTATTGCATCCAGGGTCTTGCACATGATGGGCAATTACTCTACCAGTGAGCTATACCCCCAGCCCTTTCAAATTTTATTTTGGAACCAAGTCTTGCTAAGTTACTTAGGCTGGCCTCAAACTTGTCATCCTTCTGCCTCAGCCTCCTGTAGCTGGGGATTATAGGCATGTGCCACCATGTATGGACCTTCTTCCACTTTTTTTTTTTTAATATTAAAAGAGGCACTCAGTGGAAATTTGATGAACCAGCTGTGAAGAAAAAAAAAATACTGAGCGCCCAAGACAGCAAAGTTTGTGTTGATTATCTCCTTAACTTTGTTTTTTATTGTGTAAAAGTTATATAATCTAGCAGGAGAGAATAGAAAAATAAGGAGTCCTAGTGGCCAAAAGTGGGATAAGTACTAAAAAAAAGAAATGATCTGAAATGCAGACACAAGAAGTATCCAAAATGATACTTTAAAAAATTAATCACCTTTGCAGAGTTGTTAAGAAAACAACACAGAACTCTGAAAACAGTAGAAGGAAAGAATCAAGTAATTACACTCTCTTTCTTATTCCAACTGTACTTCAGGATAACTAAATTGCTAAAAGAAAACTTCATTTTAGAAGCATTGTAGCTAATTTATGATAGATGGAATGATAAGACTTAGAGAAAAAGAGAATAATTTGCAACCCCTTTGAAAATAATAGATCTAGGGAAGGATCATCAATAGTTGCTAAAATCATTAGGGAAAGGGCTGAGGCAGAACCTTACAATTGGTGGACCAGGGTGGTACAGAGCCCACTGAAAGTAGGACAAGACAATGTCTTACTGTAACACAATGAAAAGCACACTGTACAACCTATGCTATATTATGAAAAGGATGGAAATTGAATCTAATTAAGCCTGCACATCTAACTACCAGTTTTCTCTTACACACAAACACATGCACACATACACACACACCACAAAGGATGAACATGTTAAATTAATGCCACCACAAGGATATAATCATCAAATTCATGACAAATAATATTATTTCTTCAGCAAATGTCATTAACCCAAAAAAAAAGTGAACTCTCATAGATTTGAGATATAACAATCAATTATTAAGATGTGAACTTTGGGGCTGGGGCTATAGCTCAGCAGCACAGTGCTTGCCTAGCGTGTGTGAGGTCCTGGGTTCGATTCTCAGCACCACATACAAATGAATAAATAGAATAAAGGTATTGTGAAAACAATTTTTTAAAAAAGATGTGATCCTGACATAAACAATTCAAATATAGAAAGATACTTTCAAAACAGAGAAATTTGAATACATGCCAGGTATTTTTTAAGGGGGTAAGTAAAACCGTATGATGCCTGGGATTTTCTTTAATATTCTAGGCAGCATACTACAGTGATACATGTACACCCATATTTACAGCACAATTACAGCACAATTCACAACAAATTATGGAAGCAGCCTAGGTGTCTGTCAGTGGATGAATGGATAAACAAAATGTGGTATATATATAGAATGGAGTTTTATTCAGTTATAAATAAAATGAAGTTATGCCATTTGAAGGAAACACATGTTAAGTGAAATAAGCCAGACTTAGAAAGTCAAGGGTCAGGGCTGGGCTTGTGGCTCAGTGGTAGAGCACTTGCCTACCACATGTGA
Organism: Marmota flaviventris; assembly: GCF_047511675.1. Classification (NCBI taxonomy): domain Eukaryota; kingdom Metazoa; phylum Chordata; class Mammalia; order Rodentia; family Sciuridae; genus Marmota; species Marmota flaviventris. The sequence continues at coordinate 82,475,221 of NC_092499.1, read as the reverse complement.
GGCACTGGGTTTGATCCTTAGTACCACATAAAAATAAATAAAATAAAATAAAGGTATTGTGTCCATTTACAACAAAAAAAAAATATTTTAAAAAAGTCAAGGGTCTGATGTTTTCTCTCATATGTAGAAGCTAGAGGAAAAAAAGAGGGTGGGGGAATCTCATAAAAATATAAGGAAGATCAGTAGAATATAAGAAGATCAAGAAGAAGGAGGAGAAGAAAAGGGGAGGTACTGTGGGACAAAATTAACCAAATTATATTGTTAAATTGTGTACAAATATATAACAATGAATCCCATCATTTTGCATAATTATCATGCACCAATAAAAAATCTGAAGAAAAAAAATATTGTAGGAAAAATATAAGTGGAAATATGAAAAGCTTGGAAATGCTGCTAAAGCTGGGTAATGGGTTTATGGAAGTTCATTAAGGTATTCCACTTTTCTATACCTTTGGTATTTTCCAAAATAAAAAATTATTAAAAAAAGGAAAATGTAATTTCTTTCTTTCTTTAGTGGCTACTAAATGACACAGTTTAAATGATTACCACTTCTGAATGATTCATTTATTCAATTAAATCAAATATTTATTAAATTTCTATAATGTGCTGGGTGCTATTCTGGAGATATAGTAGTGGACAAGGCAATGAGACCCTGCTTTCACTCTGCCTATACTGAAGTCACAGAAGACAGAAAATATACAAGTTTAAAAAGCATTTCAAGAAGTGCTAAATTCAATGAAGAAAATAATGTAACAGGTACTGGGGTACACCATGACTGGGGGGGGTTGTGGGGAGGGCAACTTTAATCAAAATCATTAGTGTCTTCTAAAGCAGGCTCTCCAGAATCAAAACCAACCAAGCAACCTATCCCAGATTTATAATATCTGCCAATTTCTGTAGGGTAATTACTCACACATAACCAATTTCAAACTACTTATGTGAATACAGTGAAAATTGTTTTGAGAAGAGATGCACACAACTGTCTATTGTGAGTGGATATGAACAGGATGCAGCACAATCTTAGCATAGGATGGTAAGGGAAAGCCTGCATTTCAGGCAGAGAGAAAAGCAATTTCAAAAGATCTTAAAGCAAAAAAAAATCTTGGTAAATTCATTAAACAGGAAGGATAATATAACTGAAGTAGAGTAAGGAAAGGAAAGTGTAGTTAGAAAGGTATGTTGGAGTCAGATCATGTAGTTAGCCAACAGACAGTTCTTCCAAATTCACTTATTGAATAGTTCCCTCCTTTTCTACCTCCTTCCTTCCACCCCAAACACCTGGACTCAAGCGATCCTCCTGCGTCAACCTCCCAAATAGTTGGGACTACATTTGCATGCCACTGTGACACCTGTCCCTCTTTTTCTGATAGATCTATTTTAGAAAATAAACATGAGGGAGGTTGGAGCCAGGAGAGAGTGATATAAGAGTGTGCTATTGTTTTATTTTTTTCATCATTTGGGTTAATACATATGGCTTTTTGTCAAGTAAAAATCTTATAAAGAGGCCGGAAAAATGGGATAAATAATTTAGGATAGCAAAATGATTCAAATATATCAGTATTACCAATAATTATAATAATGTAAACAGACTAAAATTCACTAGTAAAAAATATAAAGATTGATGGATTGGTTTAAATAGCAAAATCCAGACATGGTGTTTATTAGAGACATAATATAAGGACATACAAAACGTTGAAAGTTGAGTTACACCACACAAATACCCCCCCCCCCCCCGAAAAAAAAGCTGGTATAATTTTGTTACTCAGATAAACCTGTGTTCAAGAGAAAAACTTAAAGATTAGAAGATAACTAAATAATAAGGTCTAATTTGCTAAGAAGGTACAACAATTTAAAAACATACATGCATTGTTCAGTTATTAATTTTTGTGCAAAAAATTGCCCCCACATTTATTGGCTTAAGCAATACACACACTTATTATCTCATAATTTGTTTAGGTAGCATTAAAAAAAGATTTTTTTTTGTAGTGCTGGGATGGGACCCAGGGTCTCACACATGCTAGGCAAGTGCTCTGCTACTAAGCTATATCCCCAATCCCATTAAATGTATGTGTGTGTTTTCTGCTGGGGACAGAACCCAGGGCCTTGCACATGCTAGGCAAGAGCTCTACTCTGAGCTAGATCCCTAGCAGTTAGGCAAATTTTTAGAAATCTGGAAACCTTTTTAAACTGTCACATTACTAATACATATGGACTGGGTTCTACTATCTTTTTCTTTTTTTTTCCCCAGGAATTTTTTTCCTTTTTATATATGCACAGGAATAATAAGCAATAAAAATCTATGTCCCAATAAGTCTAAAAAGAGATTTTTCAGCAAATACAAAATAAAAATTTGAAGTGATGAGAACGTATTGTTTCTTTTTTAAAAAATTATTTATTTATTCTAATTTGTTATACATGATAACAGAATGCAATTCACTTCATACTATACATATAAAGCACAATTTTTCAAGTCACTGATTGTACACAAAGTATTTTCACACCATTTGTGTCTTCATATACTTAGGGTAATGATGTCTAACTCATTCCACCACCATTCGTACTCCTTTGCCCCCTCCCTTCCCTTTGACCTATCTAAAGTTCCTCCATTCCTCCCATGTTCCCCCCAGCTCATTGCCATTATGAGTCAGCATCCTCATATCAAAGAAAACATTTGGCCTTTGTTTTTGTGGGATTGGCTTGCTTCACTTAGCATTTTATATTCTCCAACTTCATCCATCTATCTGCAAATGCCATGATTTTATTCTCTTTTAATACTGAGTTAATGTTCCACTGTGTATATATACCAAAGTTTCACTATCCATTCATCCACTGAAAGGCATCAAGGTTGATTCCACAATTAGCAATTGTGAATTGTACTACTATAAACACTGAATGTGGCTGTGTCCCTGTGGTATGCTGTTTTTAAGTCCTTTGGGTATAGTCTGAGGAGAGGAATAGCTGGATCAAATGGTGGTTCCATACCCAGTTTTCCAAGGAATCTTCATACTGCTTTCCAGGTTGGCACCAATTTGCAGTCCCACCAGCAATGTGTGAGTGTACCTTTTCCCCCACATCCTCGCCAACACTTATTTTTGTTTGTATTCTTGGTAGATGCCATTCTGACTGGAGTGAGATGATATCTTAGAGTAGTTTTCATTTACATTTCTCTAATTACTAGAATGTTGAACATTTTTTCATATGTTTGTTGACTTATTGTTTATCCTCTTCTGAGAAGTGTCTGTTCAGTTCGTTGGCCCATTTATTGAGTTATTTCTCTGTTTTTTTTTATTTCTTACATACATGACAATAGTGTAATGAATTACAATCATAATTATCCATTCACAACACCATTTTTCGTAACTCTGTATTTAAAGTATGTTCACGCCAAATTATGCCATTATACATGAGCTCTCTTATTATTTTTTTTTGCATTACAATTCTTAATACACCTTTATACCACAATTTATCATATCTCTGATTGTATATAAGGTATGTTGACACCAAATTCACATCTTCATATATGTATTTTGTATAATGATGAGGGTCTCCTTCCACCATCCATGCTATTCCCCTTCTCCCTCCCTTTCCCTCGCACCCCTATTCCCTATCTAGAGGTAATCTTCCTCCCTTGCTCTCCCTCCCAACCCCATTTTGGGAGGGAGAAGACATTTGGCATTTGTTTTTTTGGGATTGGCTAACTTCACATAGTATAATCTTCTCTAATGCCATCAATTTCCCTGCAAATGCCATGATCTTATTCTTTTTCTTTCTCTGTTTTATTTTCATTCTTTCTCTGCCACTCTCTTCCTTTCTGAAATTTTTGGTCTGTTTCCCTCTTATTCCATTCTTTTCTCTAGTTCCTCACTCTATTTCTATCCTTTTAACTATTCTCCTTAAGGTTTTACTTAAGGATATATTTCACTTAAAACAAATTATTAAATGAGACTAAACAATAATGTTCTCCCAAACCACATGAAGACTTTTGAGCCCTTCAGTTCCAACTCTCTTCCTAACTTATCCAATATTGCTATCCAATATTTATAGAAGTATTTTAAACCTCACAAATAAGATATTAAAATTATTTTATAGGGTAACAATTATTTGTGTTCAAGGTACACGTCTACCATTTCATTTGTTCAGTGCTCTTTGCTGCATTTCAGACTACTAGGCTTTTGGGATCACTTTCCTTTTTTCCTGAGATACATTCCTTAGAATTACTTTAGGAGGAGGTTTCTCAAGCTTACTACTGAATGTTTGAACTAAATAACTATTTGGTATAAGGACAGTCTTATAGGATGTTTAAGAGCATTCTTGGCCTCTACTCATATGCCAGTTGCATCTCCAAGTAGTGACAATCAAAGATGCCTCCAGGCCAAGTGTGGTGGCACATGCCTGTAATCCTAGCCTCTTGGGAGGCTGAAGCAGGAGGACCCCAAGTTAAAAGCCAGCCTCTGCAACTCAGCAAGACCCTGTCTCAAAATAAAAAATAAAAGGGCTAGGGATATGTCTCAGTGGTTAAGCACCCCTGGATTCAATCCCTGGTACAAATCATCATCATCATCATCATCATCATCATCATCATCATCATCATCATCATCTCCTGGGGCTGTGGTTGTGGCTCAGTGGTAGAGTGCTTGCCTTGCATGTGTGAGGCACTGGGTTTGAGTCTTAGCACCACATATAAATAAATGGATAAAATAAAGGTCCATCAACAACTAAAAAAAATAAATAAAAAATCTACAAACAAGACAGGCACAGTGGTATTCACCTATAATTGCAACTACTCAGGAGGATCACAAGTTCCAGGCCAGCCTGGTAGTACCTATCTCAAAACAAACAAGTATCTAAACATTTCTAAATATCCTGGGGAGGCAAAATTTCCCCTAATTGAAAATCACTACTTTAGAGCAAGCCTGATTGTTTGGGACATCTGATAAGGCCTTGTACAAAAGTAGGATCTCCGAAAGCCTTGGGCTGCTTCACCCCATTCCCTGAGATTGAGTAGAGAAAAGAGTCCACTTTCCTATTTAGATTAGATCATGACATTTACTGTAGCACAAAAGCATCAATCTTTGGCCAAAGTGGAAGTTTTCTTTTTCTTTTTACTAGATCTTTTTAGTTATATGCACTATTAGGGCTCCTTTTGAAAAAAAATAATAAATGCATGGAACATAATTTACTCTAATTCAGTCCTTTTCCTTCTCCTTCCCCATTTCTCTCCTCCACTCTACTAATCTTTCTGCTATTTGTTTAAATTAATGTCATGTGGATATACACAAAGGTGAGATTCACTGTGGTACACACACACACACACACACACACACGAAAGTTAGCTCTGATTCATTACACTGTTCTTCCCTTTTCCTATCTCTCCTCCCATCCCTTCTTAATCCCCTTCCTCCATTCCACTGATCTCTCTTCTATTTTGACGGAATCCCCCATTCACAATTTTCCCCCTAATTTTGTACTAGCTTCGGCATATCAGAGAAAACATTTGACCTTTACTTTTCTGGGTCTGACTTATTTCACTTAGCATGATGGTCTCCAGTTCCATTCATTTACTGGCAAATGCCATAATTTCATTCCTATTTATGGCTGCATAATACTCCATTATCAAGTGTTGATGAGGATGTTGGGGGAAAGCTACACTAATACATTGCTGGTGGGCCTACAAATTAGTACAACTGTTCTAGAAAGCAGTATGGAAATTTCTTAAAAAACATATGGAACCATCATATGTTACAGCTACCCCACTCCTCAGTATATAATTCAAAAGATAAAAAATCAACATACTATAGAGATACAGCCATATCAATGTTTATAGCAGCACAATTCAATACTGCCAAGCTATCGAACCAACATAGGTGCTTATCAACAGATGGCTAAGGAAAATGTGGCATATACCTACAATTATTTTAATTTTGTTCTTATTCCTATTTTGATAATCACAATTTTAGGTCAATAAAAATTCTGTGCACTCTTAGGTTTCCTAGTTTCTGTGATGCTGCTGAGCTTTCTTTCTTTTGTTCCTTTGATAATCTGTCCCTTCTCCTTTGGCTGCTTCATAGTATAGCCTTCTTTAGTCTTGGTCACTACTGAGACGCCAGGAAACAAACCAGATGGTGTGGAACTTCCAGGATTTCTGAGTAATACATAATCCCTAACTCTGCATGAACCAAGAACCTAAATCCATATTCTAGGGCTTTTAGGATTATCTAGAATACTAAGAAGATTCCTTTGGAGGATACTAACTGAGACTGGCCTTGGTAATGTTTTAAATTAAACACTGCATCAGATCACTGTTGTGTTTCATTTTACTATCTAAATAATGCTGATATTATTGAAAAACTACTGTTTTATTGCATAATTCAAATGAAAACAAATAGAAGAACCATTGGTTCTACTGAAGATTTCATATGTCTATCTCTTTTTTTCTTTTCTTTTGATGCTTAGGAATCGAACCAGGTCCTTGCACATGCCAAGCATACACTCTATTACTGAGTTACTACACTCCATCCATTTAATTTTTTTTTTTTTTTTTTGCAAACAGGAAAAAAAGTATACAAAACACTCATTTTAAAACATTATTTTGTGGTACTGTTATTTCTACAATGTTCTTTTTGCCAATGAACACACTATATTTGGGGCCCAAGATAAATCTCCCCTAAGTCTCCTGATCTTGTCAAATGGTCTTTGCTGGCTGGAACCAAGCAGTAAGAACATCTAAGCTTCTTTGGTGTAGGTTTGGATTTGACCTAAGCATCTCCACAAAAGGTTTTCTCAAAAAATGCAAGTTATGTTTTTGATTTTATTGTTTGTTTGGATCAGCTACCAAATAAGAGGAATATATTAGGATTAGTTGTTACACATCTTATATTTTTGTCTCTTTTTTCACCCTTGCAGCTTGCTGAAGAAATCATTTGTTCTAAAGAGTTTTTTGTTTGTTTGTTTGTATGTTTTTTAGTGGTAGTGAGTACTGAACCCAGGGGCACATCCCCAAACATTTTTATTTTTTATAAGGTCCTGGTAAGTTGCCCAGGTTGGTCTTGAACTTGGAATTTTTCCCATTTTAGTCTTCCACAAAGCTGGGATCCCAGGCATATACAACACTGCCAACTGTCCTGGAGAGTTTCTGATGGGCTAGATTTGATGATAGCACTAATGTGATATTGGTTAATGGGTTCTGTTGATTATAGGAAATACCTGTTGTAATTACAACAGAACCTATTAGGTGGGTATAGAGGCTTAAATCACATCATATTCAATATTTTTAAGAAAGGAAAACTACATCATAATGGCATCATAATGGCAATTGTGATTTTCTATCAGGAGGTATATGCCATCTGGTTGTCTTTCCTTTTGAGACATTACTAACAAATGTTATTATTATGTATTAATTTATGAGAGGTAAAAAGGGTGATATTCTATTATTCTTTCCTCACTTATTAGCTGAAAAACTATCAAATAGATATTCCCTTTAATCTGCTACTTGGTTACCCAGTGGTACAGGTAAAGACAGATCCTTCATTTCCTTTATTGACCAGTCCTCAGAATAATGAATTGGTTCACTACAATACTCTGATGGTGACCAATTCATTTAAAAAATATCATTATGAATTAATAAATGTTAATATTGGGTTTGTTTTGAATAAAAAACTTTTTGTATGGGCTGTGGATATGGCTCAGGGGTAGAGTGCTTGCCTAACATACACAAGGCCCTGGGTTTGATCCCTAGCACTGTGAAAAAAACTAAAAAAACTTTTTCTATATCTCCTTTAATCTGTTAATATAACAAATTATATCAATTGATTTTCAAAATTAAGTCAACCATGCACTTTCAGCAGAAACCTCAACTTGGCATTAGGAGCAATTGAAAAACAATATTGCTTGATTCAGAGTGCAAATATTTTGTTTAGGATTATACATGTATTCATAAGTAAGACTGGCTCATACTCTTCTTAACTTTGAGTATCAAGGTTATGAAAGCCTCAAACTGATTCAGACACTGTTTATTTGGTTTTCTTTGCCTTGAGAGAGACTGCGGAAGACTGGAATTCTTTTTCCTTGAATGTTTGGCAAAACTGCCAGGACTCACTGCTTGTTTGTTTCCTAAAGTTTTTTTGAATTGAAAAGTATACACTTACACACACAGGGAAGTTCATAAATTATAAGTATAGAGCTTGATTCATGGTTATAATAGCAGTTTCACCCTCCCATACATCTCCTCAGCCTGATCCTGAGTTTTGCAAGAGACCAGATGACTCAGTGGGAACAATACCTGCAGTCTTTTGACAGGAAAAGCATTTAGCAGGTCTGGAAGATATAAATCCAATTCAGCAGAAAAGTCTGAAAGACTCTATTATAAATTCAAGTTAGCAGGCAAGGCAAATTTTACCTACTAGACCAACTTATTCTAAAGGAGGTTTTTAGAGAGCTGGGATTTTATACTTACTTACTTACTGCGGTGCTGGGGATCAAACCCAGGGCCTTGCACATGCTAAGCAAGTGATCTACCAATGAGCTACACCCTAAGCCCAGAGATCAGGGAGGTTTTCATTCAAGCAACCAATGCCTTTTCTGAGAAATAATACAATTTTTAAAAAATAGCAAAAAATAATCTTTCATTATTTTGATCAGTTTAGTAATGGTGGAGCTGCATCAACTCCTAACTGTCCATTTCATTTGTAAAAACCTGACCCACCTCTACCTCCTCCTGTCAGGTAATAAATAACTAACTTCTCTGCCTACCAGGTATGTATCATGAACAGAAGCCATTTAATAGTTTAGATGTGCTTTGCACGGTCTGGCAAAAATTCATGAAATTTTAACCATTCTTGATTTAACTGTGAAATTTTTACATAGAGAAAAACTAATTTTGATCAGCATAACTATCCATTATAAAAGTATAAAAGGGCCAAGATTTTAGCTCAGTGTAGAGTGCAGGCCTAGCATGTGCAGGGCCCTGAGTCTGGTTCCCAGCACTACAAAACAAAAACAAAAAGAGAATAGTGATATCTCCAATACCCCAAGGCTAGGACTCTAGTGATCAGATTTCCATGTTCATGTCAAAACATTTATTTAATACATATATTCTGGGTGCCTACAGTGTTAAATGCAGTTCTAGCACATACACTCACTCAAAAGAATGAGAGTTAATATTTCATTACCTCTTCTCAATAACTCAAGGTCTCTTAACATAAAAAGAGCAAAAAGGAGTATCTGATTTCTTCAACCAACACTCTGAAATCTCCATAAGCAAACAAGACAAATCAAGTACTTTCCCTACTTTGGACTTTATGGTAACATATTTTCTACAGCTGCACTGCAAATATTCAACCAGCTAAAAGTTTAGCAATATATGAATCAAAAAACTCACACACAAATATACAAACAACTGTTAATATATTAAAAATACTCAACCTCACTCATAATTAAAGTACAAATATAAACTAGAAATGTCATCTTCACCTATTAGTAAATATAAAAACTTAAGACTGGTAACATCAACTTTTGATAATAGACAGCCAAACTTTCCTCCATACATCTTATTGGTGGAAGCTTATGATGACTTATTTTTGAAGATGTACTTACCTTTGCTTAAGTAATTGTACTGTTAGAAATTTATCCTAAAAATATACTGGCAATGAGATTACAAGGATATAAGTACAGTATCCTTATTGCAACATAATTTATAACATAACACACCTAGAAATGACCCAAACATTCATGAAGAATGAATTGGCTGAGTAAAATTACAGAAAAGGAGGACAAAAGTATACTATCCCACTGTAAACAAAGGAATGAGGCAGATCTTTATGTAGTGATATGAGATGCCTAAGATAAACTATTAAGTGAAAAACAGTCTATATGATAGAACAGAATAATCTGTAATAATATAACCAAATTGATATAAAAAGGAAAAAAAGATACAATACAAAATTTATAATAATTTCTAGAATTCCAAAGAAACTGTCAACACGAAGTACTTTGGAGAAATGGAGGTGAGGTAGTAGGAAGAAGAGATACTTCAAAAGATCTTTGCTTTCTTTATACCTTTGTATTGTCTGGATTCCTCAAGTAGAATATGTCTTGTGTCTTTATTTATTTATTTACTTATTTTTTAAGTTGTCAATGGACTTGATTTTATTTATTTATATGTAGTGCTGAGAATCAAACCCAGTGCCTCACACATGCTAGGCAAGCACTCTACCACTGAGCCACAATCCCAGCTCGTGGTTTTTTTTTAAGTATTTTTTTTAGTTGTAGATGGATATAATACTTTTATTTATTTTTATATGGTGCTGAGGATTAACCCAGTGCCTCACCCATGCTAGGCAAACAATATGCCACTGAGCCACAATCCCAGCCCTTGTTGTTATATTTTAAAAATTTATCAGTTTTGAGATTTTGTGAAATTCTTGTCAAATTATAAGTTTCCTGCTATTTATTTCTTTTTTAATTAACTTTCCTGCTCTTTAAATATGCAATATCCAAAAGAAATCCCTGTACTTCCTTAACTTGTTTCACAGATAACTGAAATAGTAATTTTTATGGATTAGTTAAGACCATGCTATTTATGAAGTACTTTCAGTAATAAACATAAAGTTGTCAAAAGACCAAGAAAAATAACAAAAATGGGTAAAGTAGCTGTGAAGTCCAAGATATTATAAAATATTATATTTTCTTTTCAAAATTTCTTGGAAAAAAGAAGTTGTAAGCTTAGAGTACTTTTTCACCATATACTATAAAATTACTTTTTAATATAACTAAATTGACTTTAGTAATCAATTACAGAAGTCATTTTCTAAAGTTTACCAAGTTGGAAAGAGACACAGCAGGGAAAAAAACTAAAGATTGAAAAGCAGAAAAGGAGACGACCAAAAATAGAATTAGAGAAGGGAGTAAGTAATGTCTGTTAGTACAAATGGGTAAAAAGGTGACTTTAGAGAGTCAATTCCCATAGTAATACTATACCTAACAGCTGGCTGTGTTCCCCTGTGATGGAGTTCTGATTCGGGTCTGAAAAACAAACAATTGAAAAGAAAAGAAAAAATGAATGATCAAAACAAATAAGTTTTTAAAATTCAGCAACAAAAGTCAACCCAGGAAACAAAAATTAAAAAAAAACCTTAAACATTAATGAAAGGATAATAAAAACAGAATGAGCTATTATAAAAAATGATCACGGGGCATAGCTCAGTTGGTAGAGTGCTTGCCTAACATTCACAAGGATCTAGGTTCAATCCCCAGCACCACTAAGAAAAAAAAATTAAATAAAAAATTTTTTAAAAAGATCACATTGCTCAAAAAGTTAAATACTGAATTACTAAATGACCTAGTAATTCCACTTCTAAGTATACATGCCCCCCAAAAAAAGTGAAAACAGGGACTCAGATATTATATGACAAAGTTTACAGAAGCATTCTTTCCAAGTCAAAAGGCAGAAACAACCCAAGTGTCCTCCAACAAATGAATGAATAAACAAAATGTAGCATAAACACAGACTGGAATGTTATTCAGCTATAAAAAAGAATAGAATTCTGATATAATCTAACACATCGAGAAAACTTGAAAACACCCTCTAAGGGAAATAAGCCAGACACAAAAAGACAAATATTGCATGATTTAATTTACATGAAAAGAAAATTTAGTGTTTAATAGAAGTTGGGTAGAATGTACTAAGGAGTGTTATTGCTTAATGAATACAGCTGCTGTTTGGGATGATGAAATTTAGGAAATAGTGAGCAGTAATGGCTGCACACCACTACAGATGTAATTAATGCCACTAAATTGTATACTTAAAAGTGGTCAAAATAGTAAATTTTGCGTTAATTTTACCACAATAAAAAATAAATTTAAAAAATTGTCACACAAACACGACCCTGCAAATTTCCACAAAGTAGGATGATTCAGGGTCTATGACATGAGTTACATTTTCTCTTTAATGACAAAAGAATATATTATGAAAACAGCTCAAAGTCAAGGCATAAAATAAAGCACTCATTGCTGCTAGAAGGGATGTTCTGATTTTAAACTGGCTTTTAAAACTATTCATTTCAGTAATCTGAAATAAAGCCAGTGGCAATAAACTGAGTTCCTAATGCAAGAGCTATTGATAATCACCATTTAACAACCAACCACTTGCTTATTTTAAAGACTTGAAAAGCATTAAGGGCTAAATATGGAAGAGGCCCTGAGCTACACCTTCCTCAAAGATTAAATCTCTTGAAACACTGAGGATTACATCTGGCTTCCCTGAATGTGTCTTAGGGAATACAAATAATTTTAGATTGAAGGGGTCTATGAACAATAGGGAAAAATTACATCTTCATTTTCACTAACTTCTAATTGTTTAATATTTTCCGCAATTATGATGTAGACAATGAACTACATAAAAGTACCTATGATTTTATCAACAATAAATATCAGATATTTTGTATCATATTATTGCTGTCTTAGAAAAAATTCAAATACTATTTTCCATGGTCCATGTATGTATTTTATACATAATTTAATTAAATCTAATGCTTTAAAATATGCATCCCAAGGCTGGGTATATATAGCTCAGTGACATAGCATTTGCCTAACATGTGTGAGGCCCTGGGCTTGATTCCCAGCACTGCAAAGTATTACTTAATTAAAATATGCATTCCAGACAAAAAGAAATAATCGGAATAGTTAAAAAGTTCTGTTTTCTGATGTCTGCTGTAGTATACCTTACTACATCATAAAAAAAAAAAACCAAGATAGACACCAGATTTCTAAAACTAAAGTTTTCATGCTGTTGAACATTTTAAAATATAATCTCAGAAGATTTTCTTCCTTAATTTGGTTTTGAAAAAGAGGAATTCCAAATTTTCTACTATAGGACGCTTCCCCAAAAACACCAGCAAAAAAAAAAAAAGTTATTGGTTGTTTTTGCACATAAGACTAAATAGGAATAACAATTCTACAGTAAGCTGATATATTAGATTCTCCCCCTTCCCATCCTTTGGTAGGGGGAAAAAGTATGCAAGTGTATTGGTGGTATGCAAAGAAAGGCAGAAGAAAAAAAAATCATAGAATTTTAGAAATAGAATAACTTTGGTTGTCACCTAGATCTAGTAGTAGATTTAGAGGAAAAGCTGGAGTGGAGTATCATATCATCTATTTTTCCTCTTAAAATTCTACCAACATCCCTTTCTCACGATTTTGATTCCCAGCTATCAGTTAATGGGAATGTCTTATATCTCTTACATGTGCTGGGTCAGAAAATGTTGAAAACTTTTTCTCTTAGTATTTTTGATAAAATGAATGCTTGGGTTAATGGTCAGACACATTCACAGTACTGCTAAAAGAGAAAGGTTAGATATATTGTCCTCTCTCTTTTTTTCCTTTGGCACTGCTGTAGACTGAACCTAGGGCCACATATATGATAGGAAGGTGCTCTACCAATAAGCTACACCCTAGCCCAAAATATGTGTTATGTTCATGCTCCTCAACACTCTATATTTATAATTTTTTTGTTCTTAAACCAAGGACAGCAGCCTAAAACAAGTTATATGGAATTCATGGAATATATTATGGGAATAGATAGCTCAGGCAAAGTAGAATGATTTTAGGGAGGAAAATAAAAATGACTTTATTAGAAAGAATTAGCTCCTTCTTTACTATATATATGCATGTTTTCTGAGTTATGCATGCATGATGCATGTGCATTCTTTAGTCAAGCCAGGACTCTTCCTTTGAATAACTTCCTCTATCTAAGTAGAAACAAATCTTTTATGTGATTCCCTACAAATTCAACTTAGCGTTTTGTTTTTCGTTATTATAATTAAAGGCTTTCTGGGCAATCTTTGTTACTTACTTGGTAATTTTTTTATTCTAATTTGTTATATATGACAGCAGAATGCATTACAATTCATATTACACATATAGAGCACAATTTTTTTCATATCTCTGTTTGTATACAAAGTATATTTGCATCATTTGTGTCTTCATACATGTACTTAGGGTAATGATGTCCATCTCATTCCACCGTCATTTGAAAACTAGTCTCTAGGAATCCAAATATCATTCAATATCTTTTTTTTAAGTGAAAATGTCAAATCTGGGAGTGAACAAGTTTATGAACCCACTAGAATGAAACTAGCCATGACTTAAAAAATCACAGTTGGGGCTATTGTGAATGGGGTTGTTTTTCTAATTTCTCTTTCAGCTTCACTGCTTGGAGTATAGGAATGCAACTGATTTACGGGTGTTGATTCTGTATCATGCTACTTTGCTGAATTCATTTATTAATTCTAGAAGTTTTCTGGTAGAACTTTTTGGTTCTTCTCAATATAGGATCATGTTGTCAAGCAAACAGATAATTTGAGCTCTTCTTTTTCTATTTGTATCCCTTTAATTTCTTTCTTATGCCTAATTGCTCTGGCTAATTTCAAGGACCATGTTGAATATAAATGGTGAAAACAGGCATAACTGTCTTGTTCCAGGTTTTGGAGGGAATGCTTTGTTTTTGTCCATTTAGAATGATATTGGCCTTGGGTTTGTAAATGAGTATCACCCACAATCATTTTTTGTATCTATTCTCCAAGGTACTTTTTACAATAGATTTTACAATGTTGAGGTATATTCTTTTTATCCCTAGTTTTTTCAGTGTTCTACACATGAATGGATGATGTATTTTGTCAAATGCTTTTTCTGCATCAATTGAGAAAATTATGTGGTTCTTGTCTATTGATGTGATGAATTACATTTATTGATTTCCTTATGTTGAACCAACCTTGCATCCCAAGATGAAATCCACTGGATCATGGTTCACTGTCTTTCTATTGTCCTATATCTGAACTCTCCCATTTAGTATTTTTCCTGCCTGTCACTGATAAGGAGACACACAAGTTTGCTTAAGACTGGGAACTGTCCTAAATATTATTCAAAATTACATTTATTTTAACCAAATTATTTTCTGTAATAGGAGTCATGTGCTGATAATATACTTTTACCCTTTGATGACCTTCCCAAACTAAGCTACATCTAGGCTATAACATAACCAGGTTATAATCAGAAGGCCAAGATACTCTACAAATCAAAATGGTAGTTCCAATAATAATAAAAAAAAACAATAGAGAAACAAAACATATACCTTTTATTAACATCAAGTAGATGCAATCGGAAAAATGAACTGAAAATATTTTCTATAACAGTAAGAATTTACAGTAGTAGTTTTATAAACAGGCATGTGCTTAATTAATACATTTATCCTAGGTAAATGGTAAGGAATGAAGATTTAATTTAGTTTCTTGTCAAGCACCTTGGAGAAGAGAGAGATTAAAAAAATGACTGTGGGTGATACTCATTTACAAAACTACCTTTGTGAAGTTTTTCTGAAGGACTTTAATATTTTTCTTAGATTGCCCATAGGAACAGCTTTTTCAAAAATTCCTTTGAGAATCTCTTCACATACCATTTATAGTGGAGAATTTGAAGTAAATTAAATGTTAGCCTATGTCTTGTAGCTCAAATTCAGCACGAAAGTCTTGATTAAACCCATTAATTTCATTTAAATAACAATGTCAATTAAGAACATAAAGGCTATAAACATCAGTATATTTACAATATTATCCTATTGACTATATTATCTATACATACAAGTCATTTCAAGATATCAAACACCTAAAATAACTAGCCCTAATGTAATATATTTATAATTTTCCAGATTCCAACTTTTTAAAAAACTAAAGCATCATTATCCTAAGAAATCATTTTGACTCAATTAAGCAAAGATAATTAAAGATGAAACCCAAAACAACTGACATTATTATTCAATTTACTAGATTCTGCCTCTCTATACAGGAAGGTTTTCTAAGTGGGGACAAAAATTGAAATAAGGTAAACTCTAACAAACAAACAAACAAACCCTATATTCTTTACATAACAGATTCTGAACTTACTGCAACGAAACTAAATAGATCCAGAAACACTTACATAATATTATTTTAATGGGGTTGAATGAATGGGGTTGTTTTCCTAATTTCTCTTAGTACTCACTCAGTACTATTTTAAATAAATAAAAATAGAAAAATAGTAATTTTAGGTAAAGTAATTAAGTGATAAGATGGAAATGTAAACTAATGAATAAAAAATTAATAAATCATTAGTTTTTATATTACCCCATAGAGTCAAAAGATCCTTACCTGAAATTTTAATATAAGAGGAATATAGTTTTAAAAAGATATACAGAGGACTCAGGATGTAGCTCAGTTGCAGAGTGTTTGCCTAACAAGTGCAAGGCCCTGGGTTGAATCCCCAGCACTGCAGTTTAAAACAAACAAACAACAAAAACAAAACAAACAAACAAAAACTACTTAACTACTTATGCCAAAAATAGATCATTTAGCTGATATTTATATTGTGGTCCATACTATCTGCCACATCAATGAATTTACGTGTAGACACCTAACCACAGATAGAATAAACTGCTATAGGAGCACAGAACCATGAACTTTACTTTATATATGGTACACAATTACTTAGCACATAAGTGCATATTCCTTAGTATACCAATAGGGATTTAGTGAGAAATGGGGTAGATATGTTAAGTGTTATGGTTTAGATATTAGTGTTCCCCCCAAAAGCTCATGTGTGAGACAACACAAGAACCTTCAGTGGTGAAATGATTGGATTATGAGAAAGCCTTAACTTGAACAGTGAATTAATCCCCTTGTAGGGATTAACTTGGTGGTAACTGTAGGCTGGTAGGGTATTGCTGGAGGAGGTGGGTCTCTAGAGGTTTGTCTTTGGGGTATATATGTAGTGAGCTTAGTGTCTCTGCTTTCTATCATCATGTGAGCTACTTCCCTCTGCCACACGCTTCTAACATGATGTTGTGTCTCACCTTGAGCCCCGAGGAATGGTACCGGCTGTCTAGGGACTGAGACCTCTGAAACTGTGAGCCTCTGAATAAACTTTTCCTCCTTAAAATTGTTCTTGTAATATCTTTTCGTCACAGTAGTGAAAAAGCTGACTAAAACAATAAGTAAACTTGGCAAGTCAATTTAACAGTTAAGTAGGCTTCTGTAACATAATTTCTCATACCTTTCAATATGCTAATGGCTGCCTAATTAATTCCCCCAAAGAATATAACATTAAGCACTCCTAAATGTATATCAGAAAAGATAACTCATTTTGCATCAAATACCTTGTATAGCTAGTCTTATGTGATATACATTTTGGGAAATGTCAAACTAATTAATATCAAGATACTAGGGTTTAAAGGATAACTCCCTAGATCCTCATTCCCATTTCGTCACTCACTCACTCAGTACTATTTCCATTAAACCAGTATTTTCTAAATTTGCCTAGTCAAAACAATTATAAAGTATTAGTTATACTACAAATTCCTGGATCACAAAATTAACTGTCATTACTCAATTTCATGGGAGGATCCTCAGATTCTATAGCTTTACCAACAGCCTCAGATGACTACAGCATCTCAGAGATACTGTGGATTGGTTCCAGGAAATAATAATAAAGTGAATATAACAATAAAGTGAGTCACACAATTTTTTTGGTTTTCCAGTACATATGAAAATTATTTTTACACTATAAGTGTATAATAACATTATGTCCAAAAAACCCAATATACATACCTTAATTAAAATTGCTTTATTGGGCTGGGGATGTGGCTCAAGCGGTAGCGCGCTCGCCTGGCATGCGTGGGGTGCTGGGTTCGATCCTCAGCACCACATACAAATAAAATAAAGATGTTGTGTCTACCGAAAACTAAAAAATAAATATTAAAAAATTCTCTCTCTCTCTTAAAAAAGAATTGCTTTATTGCTAAAACAATGCTAATTGTTATTGAAGTCTTAGTGAATTGTCAACTTTTTGCTGGTAGAGGATGTCACCTCAATGTTCACAGCTGCTGATAGATTAGGGTAGTGGTTGCTTAAATTTCCTTCTTTCCTTCTCACCCTCCCCCTTTCTTTTCTTTTGTGTGTTACTGGGTATGAACCCAGGGCCTTGTGCATGCTAGGTAAGCACTCTACCACTAAAATACATTTCCAAAACCTTTTATTTGAGACAGGGCTTGTTAAGTTGCCAAGGCTGGCCTCAAATTACCAATCCTTCCACCTCAGCCTTCAGAGTAGGTGGGAGAATACCTGGCACAGTTTATTAAATAAGACAATGATGATGTTTACCACAATGAATTCTTCCTTTAATGAAAGATTTCTCTATAGTATGAGATGCTGTTTGATAGCATTTGATCCACAGAACTTCTTTTCAAATTGTAGTCAATCCTCTCAAATCCTGCCACTGCTTTATCAACTAGACTTATATAATATTCTAAATTCTTTGTTGTCGTCATTTCAACAATGTTCACAGCATAACAAGTAGATATCATTTCAAGAAACCACTCTTTACTTATCCAAAAAAGCAACTTCTCATCCATTAACATTTTATCATGAGGTTGTAGCAATTCAGTCACCTTCTCCGATTCCAATTTTAATTCTAGTCTCTTCTTATTTCCACCACATCTGCAATTAATTCCTTACTAAAATCCTGAATCTCTCAAAAATCAAACATGTGGGCAGGAATAAACTACTTCCAAACTCCTGTTATTGTTGATATGAATCAGAATTTCTTAATGATATCTAGAATGCTGAATCCTTTCCAGAAGGTTTTCATTTACATTGCCAGACACATCAGAGGAACCACTATCTATAGAAACTACAGACTCAGGAAATATATTTCTTACTAAGTTTTGAAAGTCAAAATTACTCCTTCACCTCTGGATTTCAGAATGGATGTTGTATTAAGCAGGCATTAAAACAACTTTCATTGTCTATCAGAGCTCTTAGTTTATCAGGCATATTGTAAATGAACAATAATATTTTGAAAGAAATCTTTTTTCTGAGCAACTCTTAATAGTGGACTTAAAATATTCAGTAAACCAAGCTGGAAATAAATGTGCTGTCATCAGGCTTTGTTGTTCTATTTAGATAGCAACAGGCAGGACAGATTTAGAATAATTCTTAGGGGCCCTAGGAATTTTGTAATGGTAAATGAACCTTGACTTTACTAGCTGCATTAGCCCCTAACAAAAGAGCCATCCTGTTCTTTGAAGTTAGGCATTAACTTCTCTCTAGCTATGAAAGTCCTAGGTGGCATCTTCTTCCTATGTAAGTTCTTCTGACTACATTGAAAATCTGTTTAGAGTTGCCACCTTCATCAACTATCTTAGCTAGATGTTCTGTTCCCAGGTTCAAAATTGCTGCTTGCTGTTTCACTTTGTACATTTACATTACGGAGATGGCTTCTTTAATTAAAACTCATAAAACAACCTCTGCTAGCTTCAAATTTTTCTTCTACAGCTTCCTCACCTCACTCAGCCTTCACAGAATGGAGATAATTCTGGAAAAATGATTTCATGTTTCTTAGCCTAAATTTACTATTTATGCAACTATGTTGCAGAAAACTGTTAAGGATTAAAGATAGTAGATACTCATTAAATGGTAAGTATAAAAAAAAAAAACTGAGGTAAGCCATGGAATCATCCTCATAAGAAATAATAAAAATTGCAGCGCTGCAAGTATCATGGTAAAAATTAGCTTTTTGGTAACTGGGCATATTTTCTAGAATTCTAAACATTTTGTACTTTAACAATATGAGGAAAATATGAAAGTAACATGTCTGAATCCTTGGCACACTGACTTAAAATTGTACAGCCGTGTGATAATAATAGTTTGATTCTCCAAAGTTTGGGGGTGGGTACAGGGAATCTCATGAAAATCAAAGGGAGATCAGTAGAAGAAAGAAAACGGGGGTGAGAGGCAAATTATATTGTTATATTGTGTGCATGTATGAATAAGCAAAAACAAATCCCATAATTAGATACAACTAAAATGCAACAATAAAAAAATGAAAAGGAAAAAAAAGATATTTCCCAGCCAAGTATGGTGATGCATGCCTAAAGGCTCCAGCTACATGGGAGCATGAGGTAAGAGGAACATTTGGGCACAGGGGTTCCAGAACAGGCTAGACAACACAGAGACACTGTCTCAAAAAACAAAAACAAAATATGAACAAACAAAAAATATATATATTTCCTGATGTTAAGAAGCTCATAATTGCTGGGCAAGGTGGTGCATGGCTGTAATCCCAATGGCTCAAGAGGCTGAGACAGGAGGATTGCGAGTTCAAAACAAGCCTCAGCAAAAGAGAGGCGCTAAGCAACTCAGTGAGACCCTGTCTCTAAATAAAATACAAAATAGAGCTGGGGATGTTGCTCAGTGGTTGAATGACCCTGAATTCAATTCCCAGTACCCACCCCCCAAAAAGGGCTGGGGATGTTGCTCAGTGGTTAAGTGCTTCTGAGTTCACTCCCTAGTACCCCAAAAATAAATAAATAAAAAGCTCATAACCTAGATGAAGAATCAAATTCAACTAAGAAACTAAGAAAAGTGGTAATATCTTACATTTAATAACATTCTAGTTTTTAAAATGTTTTCACACATCATTTGATTCTCATGATAACCCTGGGATATGTGTAGACAGGAAATATATAAAGAAGCCAAAGCAGTGGGGCTGGGGTTGTGGCTTAGTGGCAGAGCACTTGCCTACCATGTGTGACGCACTGGGTTTGAATCTCAGCATCACATATAAACAAATAAATAAAGGTCCATCAACAACTAAAAAAAAATATTTTAAAAAAAGTCAAAGTGAAGTTAAGCTCAATGGTTTGGCCAAGGTGTACTGTATGTACATTTCAAGGACTAGTTTGAAACTGGATTCTGACTTGTCTAATACATTATGCTGGTTGTTCATAAAATTTGGGTACAAGAATAAATGTAGGTAACTTACAAGTCATCAAAGTAGTTATCTAGAGACACAGTGACCACAGATGGTCATATTGTTATAGTTCAGAAATATCGCCTACTCAGATAAGATGGCCCCCAACACAGGACATGGTAAATACAGGGCAGCTTCTGTGGTTAGGAAATCCAATAAGGACTTAGGATGAAAGGGTAGAGAAAATTAAGAAGACACAAACAACATTCATCTCTACAACAGTAAGTATGCTTGTGTTTCAATATTTGAGGGGGGGAACCCCTTAGCAACCAAACTATTTTATTTGTGTTATTTTAATACGCTGGTTACATTTATAAGAATACAAACATTCATAAATATTTATAAAATAAACTATTCATAAATATTGAAAGTGCTTGTAAAACTCATTTTATACTAAACATCTCAATAAGTTTTAACTGTGACTTTAGGTTTCAGGATGTGATTCTACCTTTGCACCCCTATCCTGACATTAATCCAGGTAACAGAAAGTTGAAGCTCTTTATAAAAATTATTTGTAACTTCTTTAATTTGAATTTCATTATTTGGCAGTTGTGGGGATGGAACCAGGGTCATGCACATGCCAGACAAGTCCTCTACCACTGGACTATATCCCCATCCCTAAAATATCATTTTTATATGTGTATGCTAGAATATCTTCAATATCTCTTAAAATTTTGCTAATCTCTCTCTCTCTTTTTAAATCAGGTTTAGATCCTATGCTTAGCAACAGTATCTAACAAGATTAATAATGCTTTTATTATATCTATTTTTAATTTCTACTCTATGGCAAGAATGCTGATATTTTACTTTGTGACAAAGTTTCCTTTTTAAAGAAAACCATGGAACTAGTGACTGAATTACAGAAAAAAAAACAACAACAACAAGATGATCGATGAAAATGGGAAGATTATAAAAGTAGTGTCTAAAATGGCTGAATTTAGGAAAAATTCCTATCATCATTATATCAAATCTGCTTAGCAACTCTGCAAGGAAGAATTTATTCCTGTATTCCTGAAGAAACAAGTAATTCAGAGAAAGCAGAAATTATTTGGCCAAGGTAGTGCAGCTGATGCAGCTAAGGGAACAGAGGCAGAGCCAGATCTCAACCATGGTCTTTGACCACTTACCTTGCAGCAGGAGGTGCAAGGGTCCAAAGGAGAACAACATGGATTGAGCAATAAGAACTTTAAGTAGGACTTATAAAAAACCTTAATAAGCATGGAGGACTCAAAACCAGAAAGGAGGAATAAACATGGCACTATCTAGGACACCAAATAGAAGACTAAAGAAACTGGAAAACAAATGAAATTTTCTAAGTAGAAGTCTAAAAATGGAAGCAGTATTTTAGGAAAGGAAATATGAATGCAATATGCAAAATGAAACAAACTCTAGATTTATTAGGCAGGCATACTCATTACCAGATCACTATAATTTGTTCACGTGCTAACAGCATTTCTAAGATGGTCTCTAGTCTCTAGGATAGCAACAATAGTATTTTTAGGTGGGGTCTCCCTATGTTGTCCAGGCTGGTCTTGAACTCCTGAGTGCAAATGATCCTCCTCCTGCCTTGGCCTCTTAAGTAACTAGGACTATAGGCATGTGTAGCTTTTATTATTAATTCAACCACTACTCTGAATGTGTATATATGTCAAATACATACTAGGCATTATGGATAACAAAAAAGCAGTCCTTTGTTCTCAAGAAGTCTGGAGAGCAAAAAATACACAAACTTCCAGGCATGGTGGCACATGCTTGAAATCCCAGTGACTCAGGAAACTAAGGCAGGAGGATTGCAAATTTGAGGCTACCTTAGGTAACTTAGTGAGACTGTCTCAAAATTAAAAAATAAAAAGAGTTGGAGGTATAGCTCAGTGGTAATGTGCCCTGGGATCAATTCCAGGCACTGCCCAAAACACATACACATACACACACACATACACACACACACACACACACAAAATTATGAAATAATAAAATGATTGTTATAGTGCAAGTAAAAATACTTTTCAAGAAAAAAACACAAAATAAAGCAGTAGTCAGATGGGATGGTGTCAAGCAGACAACTGAGCTAAATCTTGAAGGATGGATAGTTCATCAAAAAGCAGAATAATGGATGGGGGAAATGGAGAAAAAACAATTTAGTCAGAGGAACTGAAATTAGGACACAGCTAATGACATTGTCCTAGAGATGACAGGGTTTAATAAACCAAACTGGTAATAAAGGAGAAAAAAAAAGAGAGTAGTCACTGACCTAATGAGTTAAATAGGCAGGACCAGTCAGCATAGGCAATACTGACTTGATTCTTCCCCCTCTATCATCCTCCATATTTAGTCACCAAATCCAGTCAACTGTGACTTCACTATGCTTCCATACCAATCTTCTTTTCCACCACACTTCCATCATTTAGATTCATATTTTCCAATTTAGATCATTAAAGTACTTCAATTATTCTCCTTGCCAGCAATTCTCCCATCTTAAAACAATCCATATTAATGATCCCTGAATTCTGCCTTTATCAGGTTACTTCACTGCTTAAAAAAAACCAAAATGCTTTCAAAGGTTTCCAAGTGACAGTTCCAGGAGTTTCCAACCATTTTTATGAAAAGAAAATAATTTGGACTTCTTGTTTATATCCACATATCTGCTCATATGTGGGGTACTAATTTGAAATTCCTAAGGAAAGGAGACCTGCCTTTGCAGGCTCTACCTCTGTTCCTACTTTGAATTCTCAGGAAAGGGATGGTGGTAAAGGCTAATGGCTTAGACATCTGTAAATACATCCTGGCTTACTTATTTGGACCTCTTGGTTATAGGAGGAACTCCAAAAAACTGATCCTGGCATTCAAGTCCCTTTATAATCCAGCACCAGTTTACTCAGCTCTAATATCATCTGAAGTTCTTAGTCAAGAAACTTCTGCCCACACTCTCTAGAATATACCGTGAGCCCTGACTGTAAGACCCACAATCTTTTCACTGAAAATTTCCTTCTCCTTCCTCTTTATTTACCTGAGCTCTACTTTCTTCAAAGACCCAACTCAAGTGCTTCTTTCCATAAGGTTCAATTTTCTAACAAGTTTAATCTTCCTCTGAACAGCTGGATACATGCTGCATTACATTATTTTTTAATTAATCAACACATATTTACTAAGCACCTTTAAGTGTGAGTCTATGTACAAGGTGCTGGGGATACACAAAGATGAACAGAGCAGAGTAGCTATCCTGAAGGAGCTCTTAGCACATAACAGTATGACAAGTGATTAGCTGGGTGATTAAAGTACTATATCAGAGGTGTAGCGGAGAGGTATGGAAGTACAGACTTGTTACAGTCCCTGGAGCAATCACAGAAGTCATTAAGGAAGAAGTGATTTTGAGCTCATCTTGAAAGGAGGAAGCACTTGTTAGGTAACTATAGGAAAGAACCCTTCAAAATATAAAACAGGCATGATGAACCACAGAAACATTTGAGTACATTTGTTATGTCTGGAATGCTGTATGTATAAAAGAATAATGGAAGCCAGGTGTGGTGATGCACGTATCTATAATCCCAGCTACTTGGGAGGCTGAGGCAGGAGGATCGAGGCCAGTTTAGGCATCTGAGCGAGGGTGGGGCAGGGTGCACATGCCTGTAATCCCAGTGACTTGGTAGACCGAAATAGGAGAACTGCTAGTTCGAGGCCAGCCTCGGAAACTAAGAGAGGTCCTAAATAAAAAGGACTGAGGATATAGCCTGCAAAGGCAGTTCTCCTTTCCTTAGGAATTTCAAATTAGTACCCCATATATGAGCAGATATGTGGATATTTTACCCAGTGGTAAAGCACTCCTGGGTTCAATCCCCATTTAAAAAAGGAGGGGGGGGGGCAGGGATACAACTCAGTGATTGAGCACTTGCCCAGCATCTGCAAGGCCCTGGGTTTGATCCCTGGTACTACAAAAATAAATAAATAATAATAAATAACAGACAAGGAAGCTATTAAGTTAGGATGTTCTAGATTATGAAGTACAAACTTTTCTCTGAGGACAAAGGGGAGATATTATAGGGTTTTAAATGGGAATGAAATGATAGGGATGAGATTTACATTTGAGAAAAATTCCTCTGGTAATTACTATAATGAATGGTTTTAAAAGCCAGACAAAAAATGACAGTAGACTAGCACAGTAGTTTGGAGACTAGTGAGGAGTTTTGGGAACTATTTGGGAGACGAAATGAGCAATAATTAGTGAGAAAGACAATGAAAAAGAAAAGAAAGGGAAGACAGAAAAAGATCAAATATTGTAATATAATCAAGGAAAGAGGTCAATAAAGAAGTAGAAAACAGCTCTGTGGTTCCTAGATGACATAAGCTGAGAAGCTTTCTTGCCCCACACCCTTCCACTATGATACTTCTGCCTTGAAACCAGCCAATCATGGACTGGATCCTCAGAAACCAATATGAATGATGAGCCTCCTATATGCACAACATTTGGAAACTGGGATTTAAATTTTCTTTTATTCACTTAAACTGTTTAGACAAAGTTTTTTCCACAAGAATGTCTATTCAATTACAGGAGAAAATGCAAATAAGTCATACTTTAGAGACCAGATGTTGATCTTCCTTTTCTGGCCAGTTGGTGGAATTTAAGATGTATTTCAAAGGATTCAATACCCTATGAGTTTTCAGTTGCTTACTGAAGGGTAATGAATTAGAAGGAAATAAAATTAATGTGCCGACAGCTACTACTTACAGTCATAATTCATGTGCTTCCCTGGACCACAAAATGACCATTTTCTTCCTCAGAAACACTACAGCTACAATTACTACTTCTGTATGAAAGATTTACCCAAATTACTAGAGTCCTGATAACTGGTTTCCTGCAGTACCAAATATAACAGAAGTTCTCTTTGTGATGTTCTTCTATACTGCTGCATGGTGCCTCTTCAAAGATGCTTCTACCTTTTCAAAATTATCTCCTTATTGTCACAAATATCGTTAGTCAGCTAAGTCTCATTGCCAAGGAGCTAGAAGGCATGAGTAGTGATTCCAAACCAAACACAAAACCAAATTTACTGCCTGTAAATCACTGAACATTAAGTTTATTTCTTCCTTTTTTTTCTTTTGTCAGTAATGGGAATTAAACACAGGGCCTCATACATGCTAGGCAAGAACTCTACCATTGAGCCACATATCCATCCCAGACATCAATAGTTTATGATGGACATACAATTGATCCTAATAAGAAGCAGAACACAGTATCAAGGGATGGGGATGTAGCTCAGTAATTAAGTGCCCCTGTGTTCAGTCCTTGGTACCAAAAATAAATAAATAAATAAATATAGATAAATTAAGAATAAGAGGTCACTGAGAGAAAACTTGGAATTGGGAATATGCTGGGAGGGGTGTATCTGCCTATTACATGTGCTTTGAAGGCAATATTGTCTTAATATTGCTATGACAATTACAACTTTTTGTAATGTAGAGCTTTGTATATTTTATAAAATGTTTAACATGCTTTTAAATTGACTCATAGTGAAATTACTTTTTAAATATCTCCAAAGAAATAGAAATTTGAGATTAGTTCAATAAAAGGTTAATGATGGAAATAAAGATTTCAAAGTCATCATTAAAACAGAGTTAAAAATAGAAGGTTGAATTTTTCTAAAATATAGGCAGAAGCTGAGAATAAGAGCTGGAAATACTAAAGAATACTCATTGAAGGAACCAGGAAAATATCATTGGAAGAGCTATGAATGCAATGTTATTCCTGTTTTCCCCAAGAAATCCACATACTGAAAGGAAGAAAAGGTAATCAAGGTGGAATAATGATAATTCAGAGCCAAACCAGCCTATGGGAACAAAGAATATGACACAAAAGTCCTGAAGAAGTTTATGAGAATTTTCTTTAGCCATTTTCCCTCTGGTCTATCTGACTTATTGTAAGGAAAAGATGACCAGACTATAGCAGCCAAGTAGCTGGAGTAGACAAGGGCCAGTCCCTGGTTCTTATCCAGTTCACTGAAGCCCATCTCCTGAAGCAGGGCTCCACTATAGTACAGGGAGGTGGTGGAATGACAGCACAGGGGAAGAACTATTGGACTTCCAGCAGGAAGAGGTGGAGAGAAATGGCAAGAGGTATAGGCAGATCTACTGCTAATACAATCATCTGTAAACACTATTCCACTGTCTCATACTTTCCAGCATTATGGATTAGAATTCTGATGCTAGTCTGATACTTTATAGGCATAACTTGTGCTATCTTAAAGTTTCTGGGATGAATCCTTGGAGCTCAAAAATTTTATCAGGATATCCCTAGATGTGTGTTTTTCATCACTTTTACTCCCTGGGATTTCATTCTGCATCTGGAGTCTTTTACTCAGGAATTTTTTTTTCTATCTTTAATTACTGCTTTTCCTTCACTTGTTTCTTTCTCTTCTTTTGGGTTTATATTTGCCACTTTTAAATGTCCTGAACTGAAATATTTCTTTTACTTGATCTTCTAGTTCAATAATAATCACATTAATTCCTTTATCCATTAATTATTTATCAGCCTATTATGTGCAAGACAGCATTTTGGGCATTAGGTGTTGACATAGGTTAGCAGTGTATGTAAGTAAAAAAATTTCTGCTTTAATGATGTTTACATTATAGTGGAGATTTTAGTTAAATTATTTTTTCATTGGTTCTTAGTTATACATAACAGAAGAATCAACTACAAAAGTAGTTGTAGTTGGACACAATACCTTTATTTATTTATTTTATTTTATGTGGTGCTGAGGATTGAACCCAGGGCCTTACACATGCTAGGTAAGTGCTCTACTGCTGAGCCACAACCCCAGCCCTAGAATCCATTTTGATAAAACTATACAAGCATGAAATTTATCAAGTTTTCTTTTTCTTAGGTGTGTGTGCATGAATCAAGTCAGGTAGTAATAAGTAGCTAAGAAATCATGTTTATTTTTTTTTTCTATAAAGTCTTTTGTGCTTCACTTTAACCTCCTTAAATACTTCCATTATTATTTTCATGTCCAAGTTACTATCCACTGCAGCATTTCTATTTAACTGGTCCAACAAACTGTTTATTCTAAGCAATTTTTCCCTTTTTGATTTCCTGGCTGGGTTTTTGCCCGGATGGGTTGTTTTTCTTTGTCATCTCATAAGAGCTTAGATTTGTTTGCTGGAGGACCACAAGTGATGATAGTCTCAAGAAAATAGAAGGCTGGTTACACTGGCACATGTATATAATCCTGGTTTCTTAGAAAGCTGACAAGAAGGATCACAAGTTTAAGGCCAGCCGAGGCAACATGGAGAGAGACCCTGTCTCAAAACAACAACAAGGAAAAAGAACAAAGGCAAAGCAGTCTCCTCTCTGTGGGCAGGCAGTGTTGCAGCAGGTAAATCACCAACCAGGTGGAGGCTCAGGAGGAAGCCTCTCTGCTCCTGAATCTTCCTTACCTTTTCAAACTTCAGGGATAGGGAGATTTCAGTGCCCTGACTCTTTAGCTTTCTCTCTCCAGGAGTCCATGGATCTCCACCAAACCAAGCTCTTTCCCAGATCTGCCATTCTTAGCTTCTCCCTGAGAACTCCAGGTTCTTGTTCCACCCTTAAGGAATGAGTCCTGTGTTAGCGGTCTCAAACAGAGCCAAGATATCACTTGTACCCATTTCATTAAATACAGGAGGCTTTTTGCTCAAAAGAGGAAGATAAAAGCTGGAATTAGGAATTGAAGGATCACAAAATATTCCAGTAGCCACCTTTCTAGAACTTTCTGAAAATCAAGTTCAGTTTACAGACAATCCTCAAAACATTCTAATCTTGGCAAACAGTGAGACAGGATCTCACTATATTACCCATGCTGGCCTTGAAATCTTGGGCTTCAGTGATCCTCCTGCCCAACCTCCTGAGTAGGCAGGTCTACAGGCTACCTACACATTACCACACCTAGCTAAGTAAAAAAGTTTAAAGATCCTCTGTGAAGTCCAAACATAACAAAAATTAAACAATTTTCTAAAAAGTATTAAAACACCATCCGTCCCCTTCATATAATTAATGATACAGTTGAAGAGAGAAAAATAGAATTACAACATGATTACAAATTTAAGGCACACTGCAAAGTATATTTGAGGGCTAACAGATACTGACAAATGGAATAATCAAAGTTGAAAAACAATATTAGGTAAGTCATCTTGGAAGAAATACAAACCTGATCTTGAGGTGATGATGCTAAGTGTGAATGTGTGTAATGTTTTACATTAGGCAGGGAATGAAAGCACAAGAGTTCAGATGAAGATATTGAGGTGGGAAAAAGACAGAGACAACTTTAAAGGAGAACTCTTACTATAGATTCACCATTTCTAACACAAGGATCAGAATCTTCTGTCACAAAAGGTTATGTGTTACAGTGGAAAGAACACAGCAAAGGAAATGAGACCTACTTCATCATATGGTGTTTTAGAATAGATTAAAATCACTTATGGACCTGGGGATATACCTCATTGGTAGAGTACTTGTCTAGTATGCATGAGGCTCTGGGTTTAATCCTTAGTACAGAAAAAAAAAATGTGATTACGTACCATATTCTAAGTAATAAAATCCATAATGAAATACATTAAAAGAAATACATCTTGCATACCTTCAGTGAAGAATATGTATTCTGAAGTTATATTAAAGTCAATTATTTCACTAACTCCATTTTTAAGTTTTAAGTCTCCCACTCCCCTTCCCCTCGGTACCAGGGATTGAACGGAGGGGTGCTTAGCCACTGATCCATAACTCCAGCCCTTTTTTAATTTTCTATTTTGAGATGGGGTCTCACTAAGTTGCTTAGGGACTCACTAAGTTGCTGAGGCTGGCTTTGAATTTTCAATTCTCCTGCCTTAGCCTCCAGAGCTGTTGGGATTACAGGCATGTGCCACTGTGCCCAGCTAAGCCTTTTATTTCTATATCACTGATAAGTAGGAATCTTCCTGGAAATGTGAGGAATGGAAGGCTTCTAAAGGTTTGTCAGATTAAGCTAATTTAAGCCAAGTTCTATGCTCAAATTTCACAATTTTTAGCATTATTTCAAAGAATATTCTACATTTAGAAATATTTTTTTTAAAGAGAGAGAGAGAGGAGAGAGAGAGAATTTTTTAATATTTATTTTTTAGTTTTCGGCAGACACAACATCTTTGTTTGTATGTGGTGCTGAGGATCGAACCCGGGCCGCACGCATACCAGGCGAGCGCGCTACCGCTTGAGCCACATCCCCAGCCATTTAGAAATATTCTATACTAAATTTATAGAAAGCAATCCAATACTTGAAATAATAGAGGAAGAAGTTAACTTTAATTTTAAGAAATCTACAATAATAAAGAAATAGAGAATAAGAATTAGTAACTATTAGGGCTGGGGTTGTGACTCAGTGGTAGAGTCCTTGCCTAGCATGTGTGAGGCATTGGGTTCGATCCTCAGCACCACATACAAACAAATAAATAAAGGTCCATCAATAATTAATAAAAACACTTAAAAAAGAATTAGTAACTATTAAGAGAGCAGCCTAGTTGCAGGAAACATAAAAAATTATGTGTATATTTAAAGCAGAGGGGCCATTCGGTGTGGTTAAAAACAAACAAACAAAGCTTTAGAGCCATATACATTTACTTTGAATTCCAAATTTGCTACTTAAATCATCTAATTTCTTGACAATTTATTTTCCTAATATAGAAAATAGCAATAATGGTTTCCTGTCTTGGTGGTTGTGAGGATTATGTGAGCCAATATTTATTAAGTGCCTAGTTTGAACACTGGCTCTTCTACTTACCATGCTCAACAATAGTAGCTAGCCGGGTGTGGTGGCACATGCTGGAATCCCAGCAGCTTGGGAGGGTGAGGCAGGAAGATTACTAAGGCCAGCCTCACCAACTTAGTTGCTTAGTGAGGTCCTAAGCAACTCAGCAAGACCCTGTCTCTAAATAAAATATAAAAAAGGGCAGGGGTTGTGTCTGTGTCTCAGTGGGTAAGCACCACTGGGTTCAATCCCTGGTATCAAAAAAAAAAAAAAAAAAGAAAAGAAAGAAAAGAAAAAACAAAAAACCTCAAAAAAACAATGGTAGCTAGTAGTATTATAACTTAAATTTGACAACATGTTCATGTAAAACTGTTTCCTTTTTCAACATGGCAAAAACAAGAAATGATACATTCCTCAGAGTTTACCAGTTAATAATCAATTTCTTAATCCATGCCATATAGCCAAATTCTATCTGAAATCTGAAAATCTTTTAAATATTTTACAATATGCTAAAGTTATATATTTTACACTCCTAAATATTAAGTATAGAAAATAAAAGTAACTAGCAATTAAGCAACACGTACAGTGTATGAAGGGGTGTTGTTTAGTTTTTGTTTTTGGTACTGGGGATTGAACTCAGGGGCTCTCTCCCACTGAGCTACACCTCAGCTTTTTATTTTTAGACAGAGTCTCACTAAATTGCTGAGGCTGGCCTTGGACTGCTCAGTCTGCCAAATTGCTGGGATTATAGGCATATACCACAACACCCAGTTTGTATGCTTATTTTTTTTAAAAAATAAGAATTCAGTCAATTTCAATCTGGCAAATCTCTTTGTGGGGCAAAAGCAGCATATCCTACACACAGGGTTGGTGTGCTAAGCAAGAAAAATTCTGGGAGAAATTCTAATTAACTGGTGAAAATAGTGTTGAAATACAAAATGAAAATGTCCAAGACTATCAGAATACATGACAAATAAGAGTTACAATCTACACGGTTGTAAGATGTAAAGAATTGAAAGATTACATCCATGCACATGCCTGCCTGTAATCCCAGTGACACAGGAGGTGACAAAGGAGGATCCCAAGTGCAAGGCCAGCCTCAGCAACTTAGCAAGGACCTAAGCAACTTAGAACCTGTCACAATAGAATAAATAGAAAGGGTTGAGGATGTAACTCAGCGGTAAAGTGTCCCTGGGTTCAATCCTTAGTACTACCCCCACTTCTGCCTGCCCCCCCCCAAAAGAACTAAAAGGAAACAAACTAAATTGTGTATTCTTGTATTAAGGTCTTACATACAGTAAAAATCATGGTGAAAAGAACTGGGATGAGGCTGGAGTTGTGGCTCAACGGTACAGTGCTTGCCTAGCATGTGCGAGGCCCTGGGTACGATCCTCAGCACCACATAAAAATAAATAAAATAAAGGTATTGTGTCCAACTACAACTAAAAAAAAATTAAAAAAAAATAACTGGGATGATATTTTAGGGAGATGTTAAGTCTTTCTGGCAATGCTTCCTTTCCTACTGAGGTATGGAAAGGAAGATAGAAAAATATGCCTCACTCAGCAGGTTTAAGGATAAACTCAGATTTTAAAACATGAAGATATATGTTTGTTAGATGGATTGGGAAAAGGCCCACACAAATAATTAAAAAAACAAACAGCTGGGCATGGAGGTGCACTGAGTCAGGAGGATCATGAGTTCAAAGCCCACAGCAGAAACTAGTAAGACCCTGTCTCTAAATAAAAATATAAAAAATGGCTGGGAATGTGGCTCAGTGAGCGGCCCTAGGTTCAATCCCTGGTACCAAAACAAACAAACAAACAAAAAAGGCTTTTATTTTTAATTCTTGAGATGTGGTCTTCCTATATTGTCCAGGCTGGCTTTGGAACACTTGGAGTAATTCTCCTGCCTCAGCCTCCTGAGAAGTTGTGACTACAGGCACGTACTAGTATGCCTGGCTATAAAAGGCTTTAAAATCCTCACTATAGAAAATAGTTATATTTACACAGAGAAAAATCTCTTTAGTTTTCTATCTCAATGTTAGTCAATAAAAGAAGGTAGTCAAATATTCTTTTTAGAATGTAAGATTTCATGGGTAATGAGCAGAATTAATGTTTAGCTAACAACTTATATTAGTAATACAATTTGAACTTTATTACTTCATTTGACAAATTGCTCTCATACTGTTTGTACTGCTGGTGAGTTAATGTTTGTAGCTGCTGTTCAATACCAATGTAGGTCCACTTCTGAAAATGTCCTCAGAACTATTCTAAGGTCCAGTATTGTGGCGTACGCCTGTGATCACAGAAGCTCAGGAAGCTGAGGCAGGAGGATCGTAGGTTTGAAGCCAGCTTCAGCAACTTAGTGAGGCTGTAAGCAACCTAGTAAGATACTGTCTCAAAATAAAAAGGGCTGGGGATGTGACTCTTTTACCTTGGGTTCATTTTTAATAAATACCCTGTTTGGGAGGTATTTATTAAAATGATACAAGGGTGTCTTTTAGAGTCAAAGAACACACAAAGGGTAAAAAAGAAAAATAAATAAATAAATACCCTTTTTGAAGGGAAAGGAAAAGAGAAATCTTCCAATCTATGTCCAATGAAGGCAATCCAACAGTATGAATCTGCCTAATCCACAGACACTACAAGTTGGGTTTTTTTTTTTTTTTTGGTTTGTTTGTTTGTTTTTTGGCACTAGGGATTGAACCCAAGCGCATTTACCCACTGAGTCAGAACGTCAGTCCTCCTTTTTTTTTTTTTTGGTTACCAGGAATTGAACTCAGAGGCACTTGGCCACATCCCTAGCCCTATTTTGTATTTTATTTAGAGACAGGGTCTCACTGAATTGCTTAGCACCTCTTTTGCTGAGGCTGGCTTTGAACTCATGATTCTCCTGCCTCAGCCTCCCAACCCCAGTCCTTTGTTTTATTTTGAGACAGGGTCTCGCTAAATTGCTTTGGGCCTCCCTAAATTGCTGAGGTTGGCTTTGAACTTGCCATCTTCTTGCCTCAGCATCCGAAGCTGCTAGGATCACAGGCATGTGCCATCATGCTTGGCCAATAAGAAGATTT
Source organism: Marmota flaviventris (assembly GCF_047511675.1). Taxonomy (NCBI): domain Eukaryota; kingdom Metazoa; phylum Chordata; class Mammalia; order Rodentia; family Sciuridae; genus Marmota; species Marmota flaviventris. The sequence continues at coordinate 82,441,575 of NC_092499.1, read as the reverse complement.
GAGGAGGAAGGAGATGTCTGGAGCAATTATTTCATAAAAATACTTACACAAATTTAAATAAATACTTTAATAAAAGAATAACTAAGTGTAGGGCTGGGGGTGTGGCTCAGTGGTAGAGCTCTTGCCTAGCATGTGTGAGGCACTTGGGTTCTATCTTCAGCACCACATAAAAACAAATAAATAAAGGGATTATGTCCATCTACAACTAAAAATAAAAAATAAAAAAGAAGAATAAGTGTAGCATTCACATCTGATTAAGTAAATTCAGTAAACAATAAAACTGTTCTATTGGTCCTTTAAAAATTAGTTTTGATAATACTTATCAAATCCTGTGGCCCTTCCACATTAAGATACACAGTAACTTTCTCTCTCCCTTTTTTTGTAGTGGGATTAAACGCAGGGGTGCTTTATCACTGAGATACATCCCCAGTCTTTTTTTATTTTTTGAGACAGGGTCTTGCTAAATTGCCAAGGCTGGCCTTGAACTTGTGATCCTCCTGCCTCAGCCTCCTGATAATTGTTTTTTAATGACATATAAACTTGTGCTAATGTTTTGAATTTTATGATGCTGAGCATATTCTGCACTGGTGCCAACGTCTAATACAATTATATATTTACAAATATACCTGCTATACAGTGAAAAGTATTAATTTAGTCCATATGGATCATGGACCCCTTTTGAAATTGCAACTTAGACACTCTTAAATAAGTGTTTAGACTTTTAAGAATCTAACTCATATCTGAACATGTTTATAAACCTCTTGATTTCTAACATATTATAGAAACCACCAGCAATTAAAAAATACTCAAGTTCTACTCACTGTTGGCTACTGTTATTAGAGAACACACAGCAGTATCTGGTATGCTGCAAGCTTTTAAGATGGCTTAAACTTGAAAAATTTGGTCCATTAGCTTTATCTGATGGAAGTGAATTTGCTACCTAGTTCACTTTGTGTCAAGAGCTAAAACTGTGAAGTTAACTTTCTCTTATTGCTGGGTAATAACTGAAAATAAAAGATTCATGTTAAAAAAAAAAAATTAGGCTTTTCCTGAGGCAAATCACTTACTATTGTCAACAGTCTCGGTTTTTAAATCTCTAAAAAGGCAATAACCATGTGAAGTCCCAGAGAGTTTGGATAACACTTCACTAAATACCCTCAATTTATGCCCCCCCCCCTTTTTTTTGATACTGGGGAGTGAATCCAAGGGAGCTTAACTACTGAACCACATCCCCAGACCTTTTTTACATTTTATTTAGAGACAGGGTCTCAGTTACTTAGAGCCTTGCTAAATTGCTGAAGCTGGCTTTAAACTGGTGATCCTCCTGCCTCAGCCTCCAGAGCCACTGGGATTACAAGTGTGCCCCACTAAGCCCAGCCCCTTCATCTCTTTACCACATGCCCAATGTGCTATCTATAGCTTGGAATGTGGCTCAGTGGTATTTGCATGAGGCTCTGGTTCAATCCTTAGTACCTGAAAACAGTAACAACCACAACCAATATGCTAACCACCCTAAATATTTGTTCCCCACAAGTGCATCATCCTTGAATATCTTCAAATTGTTCCTATTATCTGTCATCTTCTTTTCCAGGTCTCCAAGAATCAGTGATGTCCCCTCCTGAGACACCTGTTCCAGGATCCCCACCATGCCATTTATTATTCTTTCCATCATCTGCTATCCAAACCTGTTTTTTTTTTTTTAGTGAACCACTAATCACACTGTATAAATAATGGGTAGTTCTTATTTTTTGAATGCTAGGTCACACGTGTCTCTCTCTCTCTCTCTCACACACACACACACACGGTATCCTATGCCCTCCTTATAACCACTTTGTAAAATAGGTACTGTTATTCCCTTGGTTTTATCAATGAGGAAAGAAGTTGTTAAATAGCTTGCTGAAAGTCACTCAAGTACTAATTATTACAAATTAACATTACTACCAATTAGTAATAATTAGTATGACTGGGGATTCACAGCCTGGTCTGACTCCAATGCCATTCTGCTGCATTTAGTGGGGAACTTGAAACTTCTTACACCTTTGTAGCCTTAGGAAAAAAAGCCCAAACAGCTGACACCACATTTGGTGAATAAAAAAGGCAGAGAATATGTCTATCCACTGATTTGCTTACTATGTTGCTAAGAACCTGGAAATACAAAATTGATATTATAAGATATCTGTCCTCAAGGAATTTATAATCAATCAGTCTGTTGGGGAGACAGAAACAAGTAAACAGATACTGAAATACAGTGTGTGGTAAATGCTATTTTTATGGATAGGTTGCTGAGAAAACAGAACAGGGAGGAAGAAAACAAGAAAAATGTTATGGAAATCTGAATTTTTCCTTTTTCTTTTAAAGCCCCAATTAAGCAGGGTTCTACTATATTGACTTTCTATTGTAGTTTGTATGGCAAGGATTATGTAGTTTAAAAAATTAGATTACCTCGGTGTTTGTATTTCTATTTTATCTAAAATTATTCACTAGTCTAATTCAAATACATATATTTTAAAAACCTGCTTAAAAGGATGATATGCTTTCTAAATATGTTCCATTTATACCATTATATGTATTTTTCTCTCCACAGAGAAGGAAAAACAAAGGAAAATAAAACTACTGGTTACATAACTGGCCAGAGTTAGAAGTACTTGCAACAAAACCACAATGAAGGTAGGATTTTTTTTTTTTTAAACTCAGGAGGGGTCAAAAAAGGGCCAAAAAACAAAACAAAACAAAAAATCCTGACCCTTTATTCCTACGTTGAAAAAGGAAGAAACGACTTTTAGACTTTCCCCTCTCTCCTTCCAATTTAACCCTACAATTAAGGTAATTTAGATAATATATTCCTAGCAGTTGTTCACTTGCCAAACAATAGTTTATTCAAGTGGTGATTTTCTGGGGCTGTTATGGAAAACAACAAATGAAAATCCTTATAAAATTCAAATTAGATTATATCTGTGACTTATTTCTTGTTCAAAGCAATTACTATGGAAGAAAATAAGTTAAGCCTAATAATGGCACTTTCTTAAAGTTGGGTACTCTCAAACTTTTATGACTTTCCTAGGTGGTTGTTCGTAGAGTAAAGCTCTGTTCTAATCTGAAGAGAGTTAAATTTCTCCAAACATAATGGGACTAATAAAGACGAAAATAAAAGAGTAGAGGTGGTAGAGAAAGGAAATAGAAGTTTGCATTTGTGAAATTAATGAAGATGACAATAAAGACAAAGTTCTAAAGGGAATAAAATCTAAGCAATTAAGAAAGTTCATCTTGAAATACACACAGGCCCAAGAGAAAGAATTATCTAACTTTTTTGAGTTGAAGTTGTAGAGAATCAGGTTCAAGTTCAAAGTAGGTTAAACTTGTTTTCAGCTTCTTATCATCCTGACTATTCAGCAAAATGAAAATAACCTAGTGGACAAAGAATTTACATAAAACCTTTTTATTTTCTCCTAATAAATTTTCTCTATCAGGAAAAAGTATATAAAAGGAACATTTTTTTTTTAACTAGTCACCATCTTAAATAAGTTAAAGATTCTTTTTTTTTTTTTTTAAAGAGAGAGTGAGAGAGAGGGGGGGGGGAGAGAGAGAATTTTTTTAATATTTATTTTTTAGTATTTGGCAGACACAACATTTTTGTATGTGTTGCTGAGGATCGAACCCGGGGGCCGCACGCATGCCAGGCGAGCCCGCTACCGCTTGAGCCACATCCCCAGCCCAAGTTAAAGATTCTTTAAAATTCTCTAAAGCTTGTCAAGAAGCTGAGATAATCAACAGCTGTTTACAGCAAGGAACTGCAATGTGTTACTTGCTATAGAAAAAAGTTAGAATCATGGCATCACAGAATTAAAGGGAATTTTGTGAGTTTCCCTTAGACTTTATTTACATACTAGAGAAGTTGCTGACAATTTACAGATTTAAAAAATAAGGGGCTTCAAACTATGGCTATATTTGATACCATAATATTAACTTCAGATTTTAATTGCATGCTTAAGACTCCAAAACCACAATTCCCCTAGAAAGTATAACTGTTACCATTTAGAGAAAATAATAGGGATAAGTACCTTCATCAAGTAACTTTATTAAACAGTGATGCTATGCTCAGTTACCATAATGACCATCTATTGTACTTTTCTTTCATTAAAAATTTCTTAAGAGTATTCACTACTGAATTACCGTTTATCTTGTAAACTGAGGCAAAATTTTAAGTAACTATAGAAGTCACAAAGTCCACATTACAAAATTAGTGAACCATGCTCCCTCTTTATATAATATTCTGTAAACTGCTAAATTTAAATGTTGTCACTCATTGGGTTTAGAGTATTTTCTGGATATAACCTTAACTGTGTAAGTAAAAAGTAATTCTACATTGATTTTTACTGTGCTCATTTGTTTGAAAACTCTTTTCATAAGCTGCCATGATTCAATTTCACCTGTTTGTAACGAACACAGAACTCATTGTGGGTGAAAACAAACCAGTGTGTGAAAAACGTAAAAGAAGTTATCAGATATACAAAGGAGTGAAACAATTGAGTGAAAAATACTTCAACCACAACACTTTTTCTCAATCCATAAGCGGGCATTTCAATTTTGATATCTTAGTGACTATATTTTCTCACAAAATCTTCAGAGATTCCAAAAACTCCGAAACCGAGGACTCACCTGGATCATCTGAATCCCGAATCCGGGCTTTTATTTCTGTTAAACTGGGCTCTTGGGAGACCGAAGCCGCTGCCCCCTCCTCTGGATCCTCTACTTTAGTCACAGTAAAGTGTGGCATCGTTATAGTTCGAAATGCTTCGCTTTCTGTGTTTAAACTTCCTCGCAGTCCGCTCTGCCTGCCTGCGCTTTCCACCTTTCACACTGAGCACTGCCTACGGGAGACAGTGGCTGGGAATCGGGAAGTACTCGGCGCTCACGTGACCTGCAGCCGCGAGGGAGTGAGGCTCTAGAAGACACGCCTTCCTCAGTGTTTACCATTCACTTAAGAGGATTAAGCACTCCACCCCTTACGTATTGTTATTACCCTAAAGAACCCCAAGAACTGTTCAGGCTGCTTTTCCAGAGCCGCCAAAAGTTGGAGATGGCAGAATTTATGAATTGTTGTCAACTGTGTGCTACCGGCACCTTCCTTCACTTAAAGCACTGCCATACCTGTGTGCACATCAGGATCTCAACCTCTGCCCTCATATTTCACATGAAAGATTGGGGAACAGTTCATTTCACAAACAAACTGTATCGACTTAGAAACAAAAAATGGACTATTTGTTAGGCTTTTGTTGTTGCTTTATTTCAAAGCTCATACAAATCATTTTTTTTTCCTTCAGGGGGAAACATTTAGCAAATATTTAATGACACCTACATATTTTATATATCGTTCAAGATGCTGCAATGTATACATCCAAGAAGAGATATTAATTTTCCTAAAATACAAGTTTGTTTAAAAGAGCAAACTATATTTAAAGGGAAGAGTTCAGAACTTTGTTTTGTACAGGAAGCTTAAATATGTTTAAAAGAAAAAAGAAAATCCAAAGAAATCCTTCCGAGTAAGAAGTATACAGCTCCTTCAGCATATACCTAAAATAACATACTTAACGCTTGGGTCTAGTTCATCGGTTAACTGTATCAAGTTCTCAGTTGATGACTTTAACTACAGGAGTATGAGGCCAACCTCTTCACTCAGCCAGGGAAATCAGTAAACTGAGCCCTGTGTTAATTTCCATGTTGATGATGTAACACAAAGGCTTTGTTAGGAATGCCTTCCACCTGACATGTTTACTATGCTGAATTTATTTAACAGTGAAGGAATGACAGTTTGTAATCCTCAAAGAGATGCCACTTCTAAGACAAGAGGAACCCGATATTGTCAAAGACCTACTTTGTTCTCTGCATTGCACTAGAAACTTTACACCATGATTGCATTTAGCCAAGAAACTTGCCCAAAGTCACAGAGCTTGTAAATGGTGAAGCCCAACTTCAAAATCTCCAACGCCCTTGTGGTATGCAACCTGGAAAGTTTAAAAGAAAGCTCATATACATTTACCTAAATTTTATTTCCTGTGTTCCTAATAGCACTGATTTGTAATCTTGGCTGCACACTGGGATTATGTGGGGGAGCTTTTAAAAATACTAATGCTGAGCTGGGTGTGGGTGCATGCCTATGATCCCAGAGACTTGGGTGACCAAAGCAGGAGGATCGCAAATTTGAGGTCAGCCTGGGCAACTTAGTAAACCCCTGTCTCAAAATAAGAATTTTAAAAAAGGATGGAGATGTAGCTTGGTGGTAGAATGCTTGCTTAGCATGTAGGAAGTCCTGGGTTCATTTCTCAGTATCACAAACAACAACAACAACAAGACAAGTGTGATGCCTGGGTTCCATCTTCCCTTCTCAGATTTTCTAACTTGTTTTGGAACACAACCTGAGTGAAAAGACTTTTTAAAAATTCCTTCAGATGGTTCTTATATGCAACCACTATAGAATTACTATCATACAGGAAAGAGGTAACTTTAAAAAAAATTTTTTTTTTAGTTGTAGATGGACACAATACTTTTATTTTTATGTGGTGCTGAGCATCAAGCCTAGTGCCTCACACTTGCGAAGAAAGTGCTCTACCACTGAACCACAACCCCAGCCCCTCAGGTAACTATTTCTATTTTTTGAAAGAAATTAAGTGAGGATTGGATAGTGTACTTTGGTGATTCTTCCATATTTACAACTCAGTTACTCTACTAATTTATTTGAAGGAACTTAAGAGAACAACCAAACTGTAGATAATTTCAATAGTATATTCTGGATTCCAGTTTGTTAATACTTTACAACCAATAGATATTTCCAGTTGGATCTTGCCTTTCATACTTATTTTATAAAGAGGATCAAACTGTGGCTAATCTTCTATATTTGATAGAAAACAAAGACTTGTGTTCATAAATCTGTGTATGGCTTGTGTGTATAAGTCTATATACAAATATTATTCTGTCACCCTTCCCCTCTTAAAAAAAATTCTCAAGCTAAACAACCAGGATGTGACAAATTTCTGTTAATGTATTTTAGGAGTAACTTATTTACCAACTTGATGCTTGGATACCACATTGGTCAGCAATTTAACAATAGTTCTTACCATGCACTGTAAATAAAAGTGCAAGGGCATAGAAAATTGAAGGCAAAGTTAAAGTAATAGAAAAAGCTGGAGGTGGGAGAAGTAGTACAGAAAAAGTTGAGGTGTGTATAATATATATGGGGAGTAACTAGATAAAGGTGGCAGGATGTAAGAAATAGATATTTAAAGTACAATATTCTGTTATGATAAGATACCACTACACCCCAAAACGGTTAAACATAAATAAGGCTAACACCACCAAATATGGCAAGAATATGAAACAAAATGAACTTTTGGGGAGTGTGAAACTGTTAAACCACTATGGAAAAAGGTCCAACACTTTTCCCTACAAGTCAGCAATTCCACTCCTAATTATTTACTCCTAAAAAGGAAAAGATATTCCCACAAAAGGACTTGTACAAAAATGTTCATACCAGATAAAATAAGAAAAAAAATGTTCATATCACACTCCCAAACTAGAAACAATTCAGGTGTATATCTGTGAGAGAACAGATACACAGTGATACAGTCAAACAAAGGATTACTATTGAGCAGTAACAAGGAATGAACTACTGACAATGCAACCACAGGATGAATCTCAAAAACATGCTAAGTAAAAGAAACTTCAACCAGAAAAGTATATCATGTGTGAATCCACTGTTATGAGGTTTTGGAACAGGCCAAAGTAAACGATGATGCAAAAAATCAGGAAATGGTTGCCTCTGGGGGGATGGAGGCAGAATTTAACTGGAACCAGACATGAGAGGACTCCTGGAGTGACAGTAAATTCTACATCTTGATAGGGTTTAGGGTTTCACAGGTGCATGCATTTGTCAAACTCAGCCATTATTCACTTAGAATTTTGCACTGCATGGTATAAGAAGTTTACCTCAAAAGAAAACAAGTTGCAAGCAAATTCTGAGTTCTAATAAATAATATGCATTTTGAAGTACTTGGGGGAAATGAACTGATACCTGCAATTTACACTGAAATACATATAATAGGATATATGGATAGATATGTGAAAGGACAAATATAATAAAATGTTAATGATCAGCCAGGCTCAGTGGTGCACGCCTGTAATCCCAGCAGCACTGGTAGGCTGAGGCAGGAGTACCTCAAGTTCAAGGCCAGCCTCAGCAATTTAGCCAGACCCTGTCTTAAAATTAAAAATGGGCTGGGGATGTTGCCAAGTGATAGAGCACCCCTAGGGTCAATCACCAGTACCAAAAAATAAATACTAAAGATAGAACTGGGTGATAAGTGTATGAATGTTCACTATAAACTTTATGTTTGAAGTCATATAAAATGTTGAAAAAAATGCAATGAACTGACTCCACTATGAAAATGAATAAGCAAGTTATAGATTGGAAGAAAATATTCACAAAACATATTTGATAAAAGAATTGTATGTAAAACATACAAAAATCCCTTATGACTTAATCATAAAAAACACAAAATGGGTAATGGTTTTAAATAGACAATTGTTAAAGGAAGAGATACAAATGGCTTATAAGCACTTGAAAAGGTGCTCAACATCACTGACCATCAGGAAAATACAAATTAAAACCTACAATATAAAGACTATTGGCAAAGATGTAGAACAAACCTTATAGCGGAAATAAAATAGCAGAACCACTTTGGAAAAAATTCTGTCTTTTTAAAAAATAAATCTAAAACATACATCTACCCTATGATCTAGTCCTTCCTCTTGATATTTTTAACCAAGAGAAAGAAAAGCATAAGTCTACCGAAAACATTCAAACAAGTATTTATATAGCAACTTTATTTATAATAGCCCAAACAGGAACTAGCCTAAGTCTCTAACAATATAGGATAAACAACTATAGTATATTCAGACAATTGACTCAACAAACAAAAACTACAGAAACAATCAACATCATCAATGACTCTTAAAACATTATGCATTATAAATTATATATTACATTCTTCATGTGCATACTACAATGGTTAGTGGTGAAATATCCTAATGTCTCCAACTTAACTTTGAAATGCTTCAAAAATAGATTAATGGAGAGATAAATATGGAATAAAACACATAGAAAACTGTTAATTGAAGCAGATAGGAGATAAAAATTAATGAATTCACAAAACAATTCTTTCAAATTTTCTGCACATTTGAAAACTTCCATAATAAAATGTTGGAAAAAAATACTATAAAAATGAAATTCTTTGAAACCTAAAGATCTTCAGGCCTCAGTATAAAGAAAGGCACTTCAGGGTCAAATTCCATTTCACATAAAAGTTAGGAAGCTGCAAAAATCTTTTCTTATACTTTGAGTTTAAAGTCTTGAATTGAAGTGAGTCATCACACAGGTTTAAAATATTTACGCTGTCACATTAAAAAATGTTTTTTTTTTAAATACTGGAAATTGAACCCAGTGGTACTCTATGACTGAGCCATATGCCCAACCTTTTTTATTTTTTATTTATTTATTTTGGGTACCAGGGATTGAACTCAGGCACTTGGCCACTGAGCCACATCCCCAGACCTATTTTGTATTTTATTTAGAGACAGGGTCTCACTGAGTTGCTTAGCACCTCCCCATTGCTGAGGCTGGCTTTGAACTCGCAATCCTCCTGTCTCAGCCTCCTGAGCCGCTGGGATTACAGGTATATGCCACTTTGCCCAGCTACCCTTTTTATTTTAAGACAGAGTCTTGCTAAATTGCCCAGACTGGTCTTGAACCTGTGATCCTCTTGCCTCAGCCTCCTATGTAGCTGGGATTACAGGAGTGATCCAACACAACTCATTAAATATATGGTGTTTTAAAATACTAAGGCATAAAGAAAGGCCAGAACAGGGCAAAAGGGTTTAATATATTAGACCAAATAGTATACACATTTATTTTGCTAACTAGTTTCAATAAATTTGTGATAACCAGTATTGTTTTATTCAACCCATTTAATTAAAAATAAAGACAAGTTAAATAGAGTAAAAAAGATTGAAACAAGGGTAAGTCAGTGAAAATTTATTTTCAATATAATAATTAGCTACTTTTTTTGGGAGGCGGTACTAGGGATTGAACACGGGGGCACTTAACCACTAACCATGTCCCCAACCCTTTCTATTTTTTATTTTGAGACAGGGTCTCCCTAAATTGCTGAAGTTGGTTTTCAACTTATGAGCCTCCTACCCCACCCTCCTGAACCCCTGGGATTATAAGCATGGGCCATCATGCCCAGCTCTGTTAAATTTTTACACATTGTTATTCTTTATCCTGAGAAATCACTCAGGTTCAGACCAAACCCTATGCATTTTTTCCTCTTATTCTTGGAAACAGAACTATTACTATACAACTGAAAGCTAAAAAAATAATCTAGAACCATATAATCTTTTTAAAATTTTTTTTTAATTTTTTGGTACTGTCCCTTAAACCCAGGGACACTTTACCACTGAGCTACATCTCCAGCCCTCTTTATTTTTTGACACAGGGTCTCACTAAATTGCTTAGGACCTCATGCCTGGCCTCAAACTTGCAATCCTCCTGCTTTAGGCTCCCGACTTGCTAGGATTATAGGCATGCACCACTGCACCTGGCTAGAACCATATAATCTTATTGCTGAAATGGTTCTTAAAAATTACCCAGTAACTGGGCTGCTGATGTAGCGAAGTGGTAGAGCACTTGCCTAGCACATGTGAGGCACTGGGTTTGATCCTCAGTACCAAATAAAAATAAATAAAGGTATTGTGTCCATCGACAACAACAAAAATTTTAAAAATTATCCAGTAACTATTCACAATGAATCCCTGATGCAAGAAAACTTCTGTAATAAGTGAGTACTAAGCAAAACACCTGGAAATAAAAGCTACATGTATTTAGAAAATATGAGTTGTGACAGACATTGTTCTGTTCATTCTTGAGAATATCCTATATGATGTTGAAGCTGGGCACAGTGGCACAAGACTGCAATCTCAGTGTCTTGGGAGGCTAAAGCAGGAGGAGGGCAAATTTGAGGCCAGCCTCAGCAACTTAGCAAGACTCTGTCTCAAAAGGAAAAATAAAAAGTGCTGGGAATGTAGCTTAGTGGTTAAGTGCCTCTGGGTTCAATCCCTGGTACCAAAACAAACAAACAAACAAAAAAAAGGGGGGGGGGGTCTAATGTTAAAAATTTTGTTAATATGTAATAGCATTCATTATAAAAATAAACATGGAATTAAATTTTACCAAAGGTATCAGGATATTATTTTAAAAATGGACAAGTATATAAAACCAGGACTATAAGTACAATACACTATAAGCAAAGAAAGAAAAATAAGGAAAAAAAAAGATTTACGGATGTTTGGGTCAAAACATAACTCTTCATTAACTTTAGGACAGAAACAATGTAACTAAATCACTAGTTGTCCTTGTAACTCAGTACTAATACTCTGCCCTAGGCATTTGCACATCATTTGTATAAATGACAACGAAATATACATCTTTAGCCAGATTTCTTTTGAGAAACAAAGAACCAGAGTTTACCAGGGAACATGTCACCATCTTTTCCTTTAAATTTTTCCTCTAATGCTTCGAATGCCAGGCAAAATAATAGCAAACATGTCCTCAGAGTATAACAATTACATTTTTTTCTTAGAATGGCTTTTTATTTTTTAATTCATTTTTTAAAAAATAAATGACAGTGGAATGCGTTACAATTCATATTACACATATAAAGCACAATTTTTCATATCTCTGGTTGTATATAAAAATTGTATTTGTTTTAATGCTGCTTCTCTGCTATACAACTGTAGTTGAATAACTGAGTTCAATAAGATTAACCACTAAGAAAAAACATACTATTAGAATCACACTTGCCCAGTCTCAAATCATTACTCTTTGATATATTACTTTTACAACCTTGGGCAGGTTACTTAACTGTTGACTGTTTTCTCCTGGATAGAAAAATTTCAACTTAGTACAGAAAATAATGACTTGTAGGGCTGGGGGCATAGCCTGGTGGCAAAGCACTTGCCCAGTATGTGTGAGGTCCCAGGTGTAAACCAAGAGTGCAAAAACAAACAAAATAAGATACTGACTTGCATTCAAGTGGACAAGTATCAAAATTGATGATTTTTCAAGATGGGGGAAAAATTAACTTCCTCTACTAGGGAGGAATTATTTTTTTTTTAAATTTCCTACTGATTCTTAAAATTTTTATTTGGAATGTAGCACACTGCTAAACTAGGAAAAAATTTGTCAACCCAGCATAATCTTTTGAATGCTTCCTGGTATAATTAGCTAATCGTGAAAGTAAGTATTATTTTTGTCTGGAAAAAAAAATAGGAACTCAAAAGAGTGTAGCACAGAGGTGTAGCACTTGCCTAATAATATGTGTGAAGCCTTAGGATCAATGCCCAGTACCGCAAAAAAAAAAAAAAAGTTTAAATATAGCTAATGCAAATGAGCTCAAAATAAAATAAAGGGAAATTTTAAATTGGATTCAATTTCTCATAGCTCCTCAAAGTGAAAATGTACAAACGTATTCAAGAGTTTTTACTTATTATTTGGGCATGTGCACCTGTAATACCAGTGCGAGTCCAGTTGATGCAGAAGGATGGAGTTCAAGGTCAACTTCAACAACTTAGTGAGGCTCTATCTTAACACTTAAAAATGTTGATATAGGGATGTAGCTCAGTGGTTAATTGCCCCTGGGTTCAACACCCAGTACCAAAAAAAAAAAAAAAGAGAGAAAGAAAAAGAGAAAGAGAGAAAGAAAGAGAGAGAAAGAGAGAGAGAGTTAGTTTTTACTTATTAGTGTTTTTTCTCTTTTTCATAAACTAGTAATATGAATAATGAGTAGTCTTACCTCAGAGTGAAAAATAGACCTGTCAAAATGGGAGACACTCAAGTACCATTTAGCCAAAAACTAAAGGTACATACCAAAACTTAACAAAAACTGCCACTGATTACTTTACCAAGTGAGTATGGATGCTATCAGCTGAATTTCTGAAGACCAGTAGAAACAACAAGGAACTAAAGGCAGTGATGCACACAGGTAATCCCAGGGACTCTGGAGGTTGTGAGGCAGGAGGATTATAAATTTGAGGCCAGCCTCAGCAATTTAGCAAGGACCTAGATAACTCAGTGAGACCCTGTCTCAAAATAAAAAGTAAAAAGGGCTGGGGACTTAGCTCAGTGGTAGAGTGCTTTTGGTTCAATCTCCTGTACCAAAACCAAACCAAACCAAATAAAAACCTAACAACAATGACAAAAAAACAGTAACCAGGACTAGCAATGCAGTAATAAAAATGCAAACCAAAAGGTGCCACTGATTAATTTAACAAGGAAACTGAAGACTGAAACCAGCTAGCTCTGGGCTAAAATGACAGGAATATTTAAATAAGGGAGGGGGGCTAAATTAGGATTGAAACCTAAATATACCTACCATATATTAATACATTTTTTGCTTTGTTTCTATGCTTTTCAACTACAAAAGCTTCCATCTTTAGTTAAGATGTCTATGGTAACAAAACTTCAGGTTTTACATAGCTTCTCAGACTAATTTATTTAGATTATTGACGTGCTTCTGAAATCCTGTGAACTGTAGGTTTTTCCACTAATTTGAGTAATTTAAAAAAAAATTCTTCAGCTGAGTGTGACAGCACATTCCTTTAAACCCAGCAACTTAGGAGGCTGAAGCAAGAGGATCACAAATTTCAGGCCAGCATGGGCGATTTAGCAAGATACTGTCTCAAAAAAGCTCGGTAGTTCAACCCAGTGCCACCTTGCCCCCATAAATAAATAAGAAATAAATTCTTGGGCTGGGGATGTGGCTCAAGCAGTAGCGCGCTCGCCTGGCATGCGCGGGACGCTGGGTTGGATCCTCAGCACCACATATAAATAAAATGAAGATGTTTTGTCTGCCGAAAACTGAAAAATAAATGTTAAAAACTTCTCTCTCTCTCTTAAAAAAAAAAAGAAAGAAAGAAAGAAAGAAAGAAATTCTTCAAAAGTAAAATGTGGGTCTGGGGATGTCTCAGTGGTAGTACTGCTTCCCTAGCATGCCTGAGACCATAGATTTTATCCCCAGCTCTCTAGCTCTGTCAAAATAAATAAATAAATATTAAAAAATAGTAAAATGTACCTGAGTATGTACACCTTAGAGCTAAGCAAATATTAAAATATTTTCGTTTAATCATCCATTGAACTTCTGCAGTTAGCCAAAGTGCTGTGTTTATATATCTGTATGTGCTGTACATTTTACAATTTTGTGTTCATACCTTCAAATATAATTGCTGAGATTCTACAAAACACACTCTAAGTACTAATCAAAGCTTTTGTTTTTGTTTTGTCTTTCTGGTACCAGAGATTGAACCCAGGGATACTTAACCACTGAGCTACATCCCCAGCCTGTTTTTTATATATTTTATTTAGAGAAAGTGTTTCAATGTGTTGCTTAGGGTAGCTTTGAACTTGGGATTATCCTGCCTCAGCCTCCTGATCCACTGGGATTACAGGTGTGCACCATCACACCTGCCTTAATAAAATTTTAATAGAGATTATGTTCTTCTTTTTCCATTTATATGTAATTTATAAAATGTAATTAAAATGATATTTTTAACAGTCACAAAACAAAATGCTTTCATAATTCCTACAATATAGTTCTCCAAACTTTCAAACCTACTGTAAGAAACACAAATTACCAAAGACTTAAACACATATAATTTGCATTATTCTTAAACAATAAGCCCACCAGATACAGCTGTGCACAAAGGCAGTGGCCAAAAGGGAGGAAGACTGAAATTCAGCTTGCCCTTTTCCAGTGAAGCAATGAGCTTAAAGTTCTTGGCAATCCAGAGGTATTTATTAGGTCCAAAGGGCAAAAGGAGAAACAGACAGGATGCAAAAGTTTAGAGCAAAATATTCTCCTCATAGAGCTGGGGATATAGCTCAGTTGGAAGACTGCTTGCCTTTCATGTGCAAGGCCCTGGGTTCAATCCCTAGTACCACACACAAAAAAAATAATAATAATATTGTCTTCATAGATCATGACAAGTTGCCTTAAACTTCAGCATTAGAAGCATTCCCCTTGGAGTCAGGCATGGTGGCGCCTGCCTGAAATTCCAGCAACTTGAGAAACCGAGGCAGGAGGATGGTAAATTCAAAGCCAGTCTCAGCAATTTAGCAATTGCAAGCCTCAGCCTTTGGAGTGGCTGGGATTACAGGTATGTACATCATGCCTGGCCTTAAAGTTTTTATTATAGACATTTTCAAACAAAATAAAAATTGAGAAAATAGTAAAAGCTTTTACTCCATTTCAACAAATTATAAATATTCGCTCATCTTATTTTGTCTGTCTATCCCCAACTTTTTTGAGGGGATGGGAAGTGAAGGAGCCAGAGGAAAGGCAGCTGGAGTATATTTTATTTCACATGTAAAGACTTAATATGTATCTGTACAGGTGAGGGCTTTACATTACCACAGTGTCATAAACCTAAGAAAATGAACAATAATTCCTTAATATTATTTAATACCATGTATATATTTACACTTCTTAAACTCAAATGTCTTTTTTTTTTTTTTTTTTTTGAGTATCAGGTATTGAACTCGGGGGCACTCAACCACTGAGCCACATCTCTAGCCCTATTCTGTATTTTATTTGGAGGTAGGATTTCACTGAGTTGCTTGGCGCCTTGCTACTCACAATCCTCCTGCCTCAGCCTCCTGAGCTACTGGGATCATAGGCATGAACTACTGTGCCTGGCTCCAAAAATGTCTTTTTAAAGTTGTTGTCCATTCACACAGGGATCCAAAACAAATCCACACACTGCATTTGGTTGATGGCCTCTTTTTATCTGTAATAGTATTCTCTCTCTTCTCATCACATCTTCCACCCCATGCCACTTACTTGTTGAAAAATCTAGTTATTTAATAAAATCTCCCAATTTCTGGATTTGGTTGATTGATTCCTGAGGTGTAAAGTAGTATTAGTATATTATAAATTTCTTTTGGGAGTAAGCTGTACCCAATTTAACTTTACAATCAGTCAATTCATCAATTATAGTCCATCCATCCCCTCCCTGTGGGCTGTCTTGAGAACTCTGTTGGCTTCCTGGTATGGGATCAATGTATTAACAAGGACATTCTTGCCTGGTGGCACATTCCTGTAATCCCAGAGGCTCAGGGGGCTGAGGCAAGAGTTCACAAATTTGAAGCCAGCCTCAGCAATTTAGTGAGGCTCTAAGCATCTTTGTGAAACCCTGTCTCAAAAATAAAAAGAGCTGGGGATGTGGTTCAGTGGTTAAGCACCCTTGGGTTCAATCCCTGGTACCAAAAAAAAAAAAAAAAAAAAAAAAAACCCACAAACCCAAAGAAGACATTTTTGTTTTCATTTTTTGCAGTACTGGAGATTGAACTTGGGTGCTTTTCTCACTGAGCTACATCCCTAGCCCTTCTTATTTATGGCCCCCCCCAATCTGTTGAGATTGGCCTCAAACTTTTGATCCTCCTGCCTCTCAGCCTTACAAACCCTTGGGATTACAGTCATGCATCACTGTGCCCAGCAGAGACAGACATTCTTTAAGCAAAAAGAGGCACTATGCATGTTATATGCCATATGGATATGTCACAATGAAACCTCTTGATTTGTACAATTAATTTGTGCCAATAATTACAATTGCAAAATCTTTGTAAAAATAAAAAAGTATAATCACTGGCTATCAAGTATAGAGAAGAGTAAGAAAAAATTTGTGGAATATAACTAAAATGTTTTGGATAAATGATACTGAAAAACTCCCCCTACCCTTATTTTCAAATCAGAGGATGCTATCAGTTAAGCTAAGGTACCAAATAAATGTGTTTTTATAAAGCTACATATCTTACACAATGTAACAGTTCAATATTAGAGAGCCAAAACATAAATAGCATTAAAAATACAATATAAAAAGTATGTTTAAGAAAAGCGCAGTAGTCACCAGTGATTGGCAATATAAAATATTCACTTATTTTGGTTTAGGACAAAAAAGAATACTAAAAACTTAGAAGTTCATTTGAAAAGTATATTTTATAAAAGTGGTTGGTATTTTGAGATCATGTTCTTATGAAAAGCAAAATACATAGCTTTTCAAGTTTCTTAGTCAAACAATCTGCTTTAACTCTAGCATGAGAGGGTAAGACTTACTGATAACATTATAGAATAGGTAGATCAATAGAACAGGCTAAACTTTCATGTGTAACGTCATGGCTATGAGGGCAGATATTCTGTTAAGACCTACCTACATTTAAAGAAAAAAGCCTGCTGTAAACTAACCAACGGGGGAATTTCTGCTCATCCTTCAAAGCCCAACTCAGCTGGAAAAGTTTTTCCTATGCATGTAGCATTAATCACTCTTCCATTTTAAGCTGTGGACAACACTGACTTCATTCAATTCATTTGAAGAGATTTAAAAAAAAAAACTGATGAGGACTGGGGTTGTGGCTCAGTGGCAGAGTGCTTGCCTCATAAGTATGAGGCACTGGGTTTGATCCTCAGCACCACATAAAGAATAAATAAATAAAATAAAGGTATTGTGTCCATCTACAACTAAAAAAATATTTTAAAAAACTGATGAAAGTAAATCAGAATCTATGAGGATGGCACCAGAATAGAGGTTTTTTTAAAAAAATCTCTCTAGAAGCCAGGTGTAGTATGGGTATACTTCTGTAACCACAGCTACTCGAGAGGCTGAGGCAGTAAGATCACGAATTTGAGGCCAACCTTAGCAACTTAGTGAGACCCTGGATCAAAAAATAAAAGAGGGGCTGGGGTGGTGGCTCAGTGGTAGAGTGCTCGCCTAGCATGCATGAGGCACTGGGTTCAATCCTTGGTGCCACATAAAAACAAACTAATGTATCCACCTAAAACTAACGATAAATAAATATTTAAAAAATAAAAAATAAAAGAAACAGACTATTCCACCTGGATCTGGTGGCACATGCCTGTAATCCCAGCATCTTAGGAGGCTGAGGCAGGAAGATCACAAGTTCAAAGTCAGCCTTGGCAACTTATCGAGGCCCTAAGCAACTCAGTGAGACTCGGTGAGTTGAATACAAAAAGGGCTGGGGATGTGACTCAGTGGTTGAGTGCCCCTGAGTTCAATGCCTGGCACTGCCCCCCAAAAAGATTATTCCAATAAAAAGCTCTCTACATTATTTCTATATACAGCCTGATGAAACATCTACTCTGCTGTCATACACACCTTTAATTTGCCTTTAACACAGTGTATTTTTGTCTCTTTTTTGTTTGGGAGCTCCTCAACTCAACATTTACTGAATATAAATTATGCGGGGCACCACACATTATACTAGGTGCAAATAAATAATTCCGTGTCTCTGTCCTTAAAACCTTACAGTTTGGTTGAGAAAGATAATCTGAAAATAATAACAACAAAGTGAAGTGATATAGGTACTATAGTGTCTCAGGGACACTAAGACTCAATTTATTCTTTCTGGGTATGGTACTGAATCAGAACTTATAGAAGGGACTTACAGAAATATTTTTGCATCTCTAAAATCCCTCAAAAATACTTGGTAAGGGCCATCTGCAAAGGTGGCATATTTAGATCTCCTTGACTCATCTGGCTTTTATTTCTATCCATTTCAAGACTCTACTCCCAAGTCTGCTTACTAGATCATGTTAACATAGGAAATGCTCTACCTCAAACTGTTCACTCTAATATTCAACCCATGACCACAATATTTAATCTTTTTACATTTTTCACCATAATTTTACCTCATCAAATCCTCCACTTTATCTCAGTTCATTTTCATTTATTGTATTTTTGCATATTTCTATTGTTGTAATTATCCAGCATTCATTATTATATAAAAATGTGTCTGCTTTTTCTATTAGATATAACTTTCTTTAGAACAGATAATAGATTTTCTTTCTCAGTCCTGCATCCTTAACATCCAGCACAGTGCCTGACCCAGAAATACTCAATAAATGTTTAGTGAAGGAATAGAGTGTTCTGGTCATTTTTGCCACTACATTATGAGCTCCCCAAGACAGAAACTGTATTACCTGCATACTACCTATAATTCACACCAGAGTGCCTCACACACATCAAAAGCTCAGGTAGTATTTATTGAATTAGGGCCTTTATGAGATTTTAAATGTTCCCTGATTTTCAGTATTATTACTTTAACAATAATTTAAGTTAACCACATGGTTATTAAGCAAATGTAAAAAGTTTATCACAAGAGATAGAAAGGCAAAATAATTTATGAAAGAGCACTATGTAAAGTCAGGAGGCCTGGGGGCTGAAGGTGTAGCTTAGTGGTAGAGTGCTTGCTTAGCATCCATGAGGTGCTGGGTTCCATTCCCAGCAAAACACACATGCAGTTAGGAGGCCTGTACTTCAACTTTACCTTTGCTACTAACCATGTGATCTTCAAATAACCATCTCTGAAAGTCTTAATTTTCTTCTATATTAAAAAAAGGGTTGATCAGAATTAAGAGTCTAGATCATCATCTCCAACTTGCTAAAAAACCTGTTATACAAGTAAAATATACAATATAAAAATTGAGCCAGGCTAGGCACAGTGGTACACACCTGTAATTCCTAAGACTCAGGAGGCTGAGGCAGGAGGATCAGAAATTCAAAACCAGCTCAGTAACTTAGTGAGACCCTAAGCAACTTAGTGAAACCCTGTCTCAAAAACAAAAAATAAAAAGGGCTGGGGATGTGATTCAGTTGTTAAGTGCCTATGGGTTCAATCTCTGGTACAAAAAAAAAAAAAAAAAAATTGAGCTGGGTGTGGTGGCACAGACCTATAATCCCAGCAACTTGGGAGGCAGTGGCAGGAGGATAAGTTCAAAGCCAGCCTCAGCAACTTAGCGAGACCCTAAGTAATATAGTGAGACTCTGTCTCAAAATAAAGATAATAAATAAAAAAGGGCTGGTGGCTCAGTGGTTAAGTGCACCAGGGTTTAATTCCTGGTGTGTACACACACAGGCACATATAAAAATTGTACATGCCTTTGTGAATTGTTTAGGTTAAAAAAAAATTCCACTTTCAACTCTGTTTTCATAACTCATTTCCCAGAGAATCCACTCTCAAGTGTATCTCTAAGGCATTCTTTATACATAAGCTAATGCAGTACTGCATCAAGATTCTTGATTATACCAAGTGGACAGGTCTATAAACTCTCATAGAAACTTGCCAAAATGAAAGAAAAACTATAAATTCTTTGATTATCTATTCAGAAGGACAAGAGTAGAAAATTAAAACAAAGTATTTAAAATTTTATGTGTCACACTGTATTTATGTAATATGTAAATAAAAGGCATATAATGAGAAAACAAACTAAAGGATGTTTGATCCAGTGGTAGAGCACTTGCTTAGAATGCTCAAGGCCCTTGAGCATCACCAAAAGAAAGAAAGAAAAAACAAAAGATGAAAGAAAAACAAAAGACAAGAAAAAGATTCCAGATATAAAGTTCCTTTACAGGAAGAAATGTAGAAGGCATGGGAACTGTGGGTAAAGGAGAATCATATTGATGTTACAACCACCAGATAATACAAAAAGAGCCATAAAATTCACAAATTGTAAATAAAATAGCAAACACACGTTTTAAAAACACAGAGCTTAAGGTTAGAACCAATTGTACAAAAGGAGGTAGCTGTTTTCCTATACTAAATTCAGTCCAGAGACAAATATGGATTAACATTAGGTCCTCAAGTCTCTTGATAACAGCATCCTCTGAAGATCTACATCTAAATCTAACCAGACAAAAGTGAAATAATTATATTTCCAACCAGCTGCCTCTAATAGTGGTGAAAATATATCACAAGATGATAGTTATCCTGATAATTTTTTAAACTTTAATTTCTGTACCCACATAAACAACATAGATTTCATCTAGACAGGTCCCCAGTTTTACCTGAAGAGTGTAAGACTAAACTGCTCTAGACTGCAAGGAATGCTTAAAAGATAACAGGAGCCTGGAGAAGGATCCTCTTCTGTATGTCTAACACATTATTCAAAGAGTCCACTTTTTAAAAAAAGAGTAAAAATACAATTCTATAACATGTAAATTACAAGTCTAACAACATTCAACCATAAATTACCTAATGATAATTATGATATAAACAATTAACACTGTTATAGTCTCTACTTGGTCTTTACCTGGTCTTTTTATCCTGATATGATGAATAAAAACTAAAAGTAC
The DNA here is from genome assembly GCF_047511675.1 of Marmota flaviventris. Classification (NCBI taxonomy): domain Eukaryota; kingdom Metazoa; phylum Chordata; class Mammalia; order Rodentia; family Sciuridae; genus Marmota; species Marmota flaviventris. The sequence goes on along the minus strand of NC_092499.1, from coordinate 82,420,326 downwards.
AATTTAGAATTATTTGGAGAGAGAGAGGAAATGATAAATTATTTTTTATTCCATAATATAATTTTAACACAGTGTACATATAATTGGGTAAGGTTTGTCAAGAAGTTGAAGAGAGTTAAGTCCAGGAATCAACCTGTAGTATTTTCATAAAAGAAGAAATGAGTGGGCTGGGGTTGTGGCTCAGTGGTAGAGTGCTTGCCTACCATGTGTGAGGCACTGGGTTTGATTCTCAGACACAGCATATAAGTAAATGAATAAAATAAAGGTCTATCAAAATCTAAAAAAAAAAAAAAAGAAAGAAATGAGTGAATTCTAGAACTACAAGCTTTACCAAATCTATCTTATTTTTAGAAATTAGACACACATACAGAATTAAGGAACTAAACTCATTCTGGTTTCCTGAACTCTTTAGGTTAGGAGGAACAATATTTTCTGACACCAGAAAATGTTATGTCACCCTTACTTTCATAAGTCAGTGGCTGAAGGTATGGTTTTCAAATTTGAGTAGAATATCCCTTTGTTTTGTTTTTTTGTTTGTTTACTTTTGGGTACCAGGGATTGAATTCAGGGGCACTTAACCACTGAGCCACATCCCTAGCCTTTTTTGTTTTTCATTTTGAGACAGGGTCTCCCTAAATTTCTTAGGGCCTTGAGAAACTGCTGAGGCTGGCTTTGAACTCGCAATCCTCCTGCCTCTGCCTCCAGAATTGCTGGGATTATAGGCATATGCTACCTTGCTTGTCCAGTCTTCAATTCTTAAGGGAAAAATCTATTACTAGAAAGATTATGTTAGAATACAATATAAAACTGAGTATAATAGCAGTGTAGCAGTTTCAACTTATTTACTTTGGAGTCTGAAAAGTGTTATGATCACTCCATTCCCACTAAATCAAATGAAAATTTCCAAGTTAGCTGACAGGCTGGTTTAAGAAGCTAAAATTTTGCAATGGTCAACATGACCCAGAGGTAGATTGTGTGCTACTTTCTGACTACAAAGACTCAATTCAGTACTCAGGACATTTCATCTCAAGCTCAAAGTGACAAAAATCAAGTGGGAATCTAAAAGCCTCCTTAGAACTTCTTCATTTGGCAGTGACAGGACATCAGATATTTTCACTACTGCCCTGAGTGACCTTAGCTACTTGAACCACTGTCTGTATAAAAACATAAGTTTGAAAAAAGGAATTTTGTGATGCCCATATTAAATTTTTGAAAGAAAGCCACTAAGATATGATCAATAATTTCTCCTTGTAATTGACCTTAAAAGCAGACTATAAGAGTTAAAGCCTCAAAGCTGGCAAGAAAGCACATCTCCAAATCATTAAATTTTACCCTTTAGGATTTTCTTGTAAAAAACAATTCGTTTTCACCAAAATAACCATTTCAATTCTAAGGAGGCGAAAATGAGGAAGTCAAAATATGCATTTACTTTCTTTCTTGCCACACACCTTCCCATATAATAAATTACTACCGCATTGACCCATTATGGTAACCATTATTCCAAAGGGCCATAAGCATCACAAAAAGAGGAGCCATCATTGGTTCCTAATGATTACAGTAAAATGGGAAAATGCCCTCCCAGTAGATGGTCATCCTGCATAAATAACCCCATAATAAAAGTATCCTGTTCTCTGAGTTTCTACTTACCCTCCGAAACCTCCTGGGGGTTAGAAGTCCGATCACTAGCAGGATCCAGGGCAACAGTTGCCAGTGAAGTGGTGGCCCCAGACATCTCACTCATGGGCTCACTACGGCTTGTTTCAGGCACACTCTCCCGGGAGCTAAATCTTACTCGAGAACTAGACCGAGAGCTGAGATCCGGGCTGGTATCTGACAAACCTGGAATGTCATCAATCTTTGTTGGTGTCACCATGAACCGAACTGAAGCCATTTTGGTGGTGGTTTCTGGAGGATGCATTTTTCTTTTCCTTTTTAACAAAGAATAAGGAAAAACCTCACAAAAATCTTCCTCCCACACTAGCTACTTTTGATTGCAAAAAATAGAAAACTTAAAAAAAAAAACAATTACCTTGATTCACATCCCACAAAAAGCCCCAAATAAGAATCCCACGCAGAATTCGAGCTTAGAAAGTGCACTACCAACAGCTGAAAATATTTTTTGAGAAACAAAAACATAAAAAACAATGTCAATCTTGTGTAACTTTGCTCCTTCAGAATGAAGAGCTTCCTAGCTATCTCCTCTGGTTCAGAGCTGAGGGCTCAGTGCCATGGTCTCACAGCTGCAGGTGAGGCCTTCTATACCCCTCAACCCTGGGCTTCTCTAGAGCTAGTTAGTCTTTTATCTGGTGAGTGTTCCACAGTCCTAGCTGAGCAAAGTGCGTGCAGGCCCACCCTAATCAGGAGAATACAGCGTGGATCAGATTGAGAAAAGGTGTGCACCCGGCCACCTGTTGTGTATCAGGTGAATACCCCACAGGTCTGGCTGGGAGGAGGTGTGTGAAGAGCCACCCGGTGTTTTTTAAGTCGATAATCCACTTGGGTCTGGTGGAAGAGGTGCGCATGCATAACGGGGAAAATAACCCACACACTGTATGGAGAAGAATGAGGAGAGAAGGGTGAGAGAACAAGATGCAGGGCAGAGCGGATTCCTGCCTCCAAGAGGTTGCGGAGGTGGCACGCCCGCTCTTCTTCAGAAGAGAGGTCCTTGGGATCTGTAGGAGGCAAACTAATCAAGACACCTCGGACAGTAGTTCGGGGTCGTGGCAGATCGTTGCTAGTCCGCTGAGCCCACAGTCAGCTCCCTGGGTCTCTGCTGCGTGACAAGACGCGCCACCCCTTGGCCGCCAGACGCTTTCTCGACCCCGGCGCAGGTCAGCCCAGTCTTCCTTGGGTCCTACCCCGACAAGACGGCCATGCAAAGTGGCCCTGACTGGGCAGGAAGGGGCGGCAGGGCTGAGCAAGACGAGGTCGCAGGTGCGGGCTCCAGCGCCAGCTGATGCGGGTGCGCGCGCAGCTGTTGTTTACTAGCCGGTAACTGTTTCGGAGCCGTGGTGCTTAGGAAGGCTCGGGCTGCGGATAGGGCGCCCCCTCCACGTCCAGACGCCAGCGTGGCTGTTACGTGACCTCGCCGCCCCCCGCCCCGGGCGCGGCGGGCTGTGCCCGCGCCGCCGCAGCCCTCCTTTTCCCTCCCCGCTCGTTCCTCATTCGAGGTTAACCGTCCGGAGAAGCCAGGGGAGCAGTTGGAGGGCGGCACCGTCCCGCGGGCTCCTGGAGCCCCGCCCAGAATCTGCAGCTAGCACGGCGCGCAGCGCGCCTGCGTCCGCCCGGGCTCAGCGACGAGGGGCACGCCGGGAACTGCAGTCCGCCGCCCTCGAGGCGTGCGGGGGAAGTTACGCCTTCCTGCGGGTCACTGAGGGTCACTCGCTTCAGAGACCTCAGAGAAGCAGGCGAGGGCCCTCAGAATCAGGTCCAAGAGCTATTTCTCTTTTCTAAGAGCGTCTCTGACAATCATTTGTGAATCCTTACACTTAAGCCTCCCAGTACCTATTCTTAGGTGACCCTCATTGTAACTTTTAGGGAGAGTTCTTTCTTTTATACTTGGGATTGAACCCAGGAGTGCCCTATTACTGAGCTCATCTCAGGCTGGCCTCTAACTTGAGACCAATTCGCTGAGATTACAGGCGTGCACCTCCATGCCTGGATATGTAGAGATCTTTCTAAAACACTGTATCACATTTACACAATTCTGTATGCTTCATCGCCGCCCCTGCCCCGCCCCCATGTTTCCGTCCTACTATTCAAAACTTTCTATGTTCATCTACTGGTCAGATTTAAAATTTTATTAAAACATACGTCTTTAGAAAAATCATTGAGATATTTTCTCTTGAATCAATTCCCAATGTTTGTCCTATCACATTTATTGTCTCTGGAATATTTTTCTTGTTTACTTAATGCATAAATGGCGACTTAATAAATATTGGTTCATCAATGTTTTGAATTTTTTCTATAACTTTGATCAAAACGTCTAAACTTCAGAAACTAGCCCCCTGCTTTGCCTGGGTTCTTGCTCCTTATAAGTGTAAATATTTAAGTAGTGTCTGCTTTAAGACCTGACCCTGGAAATTCCGTTTTATAAAATGACTAAGTCCAAAATCTAGTTAAAAAGAATCTGGTAACAAAAAGATAAATTCTTATTTAAAATCTAAACCTGGGGCTAGGGCTTAGTTTGGTGGTACAGCGCTTGCCTGCTATGCCGCAGCACAGGATGGGGAGTAGGGGGATAAAAATTTCCTCAAACTCAATTCTTTACAGAGCCTGATTTTTAATTTAGGCATACAGCTTTCTTACTTGAGGAAGCAAGAAATCCATCTCCCAGATGGATCATATTTTTTCCTCAGGCCCATTATTGCTGATGCAAACCTCCTAGACTTTCTTTTATAAAGGAATGCTGGATCTTTGCCTTCCTTGGTACCGGGAACTGAATCCAGCGGTGCTTAACCACCAAGCACATCCCCAGCCTTTTTTATTTTGAGACGGGGTCTTGCTAAACTGCTGAGGCTAGCCTTGAATTTGCTATCCTCCAGTCTAAGCCTCCCCAGCTTCTGGGATTATAGGAATGGCCACATTGCCCGGTTTGAAATGCTGGATTTTTATACTCAATTTTTTTTTCTTTATCATAGCCTACTTGCATTTCAACCTGCTTACCTCTAACCAGCACTAATCAAGATCTATAAATAAGGCTTGGCTGGGCAAGGCTGTAATTCCAGTTATTCTGAGGCTGAGGCAGGAGTATTACAAATTCCAGGACTGCCTGAGCAACACAGAGACAGTGTCTCAAATTTTTAAAAAATAAAAATAAAAAGGGCTGAGGATGTAGCTCAGTAGTAGAGCACTCCTGGGTTCAATCCCCAGTACAGCAAAAGAAAAAAAAAAAAAAATCCATAAATCTCATGTTAATACCCAGGGGACTCTTTTTTTTTTTTTTTTAAATTAACAAAACTGGGGATTGAACCCAGAGCTTTATGCATACTAGGCAAATGCTCTACCATTGAGCTATATCCTAAGTCTTTTTATTTTGAATCAGGGTCTCACTAAATTGCCCAGACTGGCCCTGAATTTGGGATCCTCCTGCCTCAGCCTCTGGAGTAACTGGGATTACAGGGGTGCTCTGCTCCTAGGAGATCTCTTAAACCCTTGGTATAGTCATGCCAATTTGCCTTTTCTATATTTATTAGGAATATGTCCAGATTAAATTATTTTTATTTCAGTCTATACAACTGGAGGCATAGAACAAAGCTAATCTTTTGTTTTTTTTAAAAAAAATATATAAGATAAAAACATAATTAGCCAGGTGCACTGGCACAGGACTGTAATCCCAACTACTTTGAAGAGAGGAGGATCCAAGTTCAAGGTCACGCTGGACAACTTAGAGGGACCCTATCTCAAAATTAAAAAAAAAAAAAAAACAACACACCTGTATCCCAGCAATTCAGGAGGCCAACGCAATAAATTAAAAAGAAAAAAAAAAAAAAAAAGGGCTGGATGTAGTTCAGTAGTAGAGCATTTGCCTAACCTGTGAGGTACTACTGGGTTCAATCCTGGATACCAGAAAAGACAATTTGGACTGCATTCAATATTGAAAAAAAAACGGGCAGAATTTACCTATTAACTTTAGTTGTTAAAAACTTCCACTGCAGATCCTTTTTCTAGTCATCTGCAGTCTTTAACACTTCTTTTTTTGTTTTTGTGATCCTGAGGATTAAACCCAGGGCTTGCTGGGTGCAGTGGCACAAGCGTCACCTGTAACCCCAGCAGCTTAGGAAGCTGAGGTAGGAGGATCACAAATTCAAAGCCAGCCTCACCAAAAGCAAGTGCTAAGCAACTCAGTGAGACCCTGTCTCTAGCTAAAATACAAAAAAAAAAAAAAAAAAAAAAAGGACTGGGGGTGTGGCTCAGTGGTTGAGTGCCCCTGAGTTCAATCCCCAGTAGCCCCTCCAAAAAACCCAAAAACAAAACAAAAATAGGGTTTCTCTACCACTGAGCAACATCCCCAGCAATTTCTTTTTCTTTTTTTAAATTTTGAGACAAGATCTAAGTTGCCCAGGCTGGCCTGAAACTTGTGCCTCCTGCCTCAGCCTCCTGAGTTTCTGGGATTATAGGAGTACACCATCATGTCTGGCTAACACTTCTTTATCCCTTTAACAGGATAAGATTAATTTTAAATCTCTCACATGAAATGCTAAAAACCCTGTAAATGAACCAGCTAAGAAATAAAATTGCAGACAGAGACAAATATCTCATTTCACCATTCTTGTACTTGAAAATCATGTCTTCTGTTAGTCATGGTCCAAATCCATAGATTTTTTTCTATTTCCCATCAGCACTCAACAAATATCCTGAACTTTTTTTTTTTTTTTGCCTGAATGGTTATTCAGCAGAGTCCAAGACAAACACATCTACTCCTTTCCAAGGTTAGTCTTCATAAATGACATGTGTGCTAATTTAAGTTACATCTGCTTCTGGAGCTTTAAGTGGTTGAAAAAGATTGCAGAATTACAATACAATCTCCACAAAGCAATTTAAAATCAGTGGCATTAAGCAAATGCATTCAGATCCAGTATCAAAAGCCAGGAATGAAAAGACTGGGAAATAGTTGATTAACTTGAGGATAGGAATAAGCAAACTAACATTTCTTGACTGTCCATATAATATTTTACCTATCACTCTAATATGAATTAATATGATAAAAAAAATTGCTCCATGATTGAAGTTCAAGTCCTAAGAAACTTCTAGCACTCTTTTTAAAATTAAGCCCCAACAGTAGTTTGAAAAACAAAAATCCCTGCTTGAATCTCTGATACTTCATCTTTTAAATTAAAATATGTGGGAAGTTCCACATAGTTCCTAGCTGCCAAAGAGAAACTAAAGGTAAGTGTGTGTAAAAAAAACAACTAGAGAGAACTAAACCTAGAAGTATGTCCAGAGGGAGAACAAATATGTTTAATGTCATTCCTATTTATATCAACTGGACAAACACTGTAGATACATTAAGATCCACTACCAAACCCTTTCAATTTCAAAGCTGGGAGAGAACTTAGAAAATAGAGAAAAAGAGAACTAAATAGGTTAAGTAACATTATCAAAGTTATACAAAGAGAGGTGAATAATATGAGTGGCCTGACTTCCAACTGACTGCCTTCACTCTAAAATACGTCTAAATATTATATTTTTTAAAAACTCAGTTTGAATCTAAACATGTTAAAGGAGCAAGAAATTACTTGGATATTTTTCAGTGAATACTGACATTTCTGGGAGTCTTTCAACCTCTTCTCCATCCCTAAACTGTCCTGTCATTCACTGAACACTGCACTACAGTTACAGGCAATAACTGAAATTTTTCTTTCAAGTGGTCTTTTTATAACTACCAGTGGTAGTCTCTCCCTCATCCTCCTCGCATTAAAAATAAAAATTACCAATCTTTTCTTCAACAAAACAGAAAATGAGCTCTTTCAAATCATTTTATCTTTAATAACGTGGCAATAATTCAAAATATGAAAAACGTGTTCCCTTAAAAGAGGATGCCACCATGATGGCCTCAAACAAGCATGATTAAAGGCAATCGGAGGAGACTGGATTCCAAAGGGCATGGGTGGTTGGGTTACGGATTCTTCGAAACAGAGCAGGCGACAGACGAAACATGAAATTTAAGGGACCCTCAGAGAACAGGGCGCGGTTGCTGAGTCATGAGCACCTTGAACCGTTTCTTGATGGTGATTCGGTGTCGCGAGTATTTGTCGTCCGGGGAGAACCGAGCAGGATGGGCTGAGCAGGTCTGTTGTCCCATAGGGTCAAATTTCTGCTCGAGGAAAAAGGAAAATGATCTCAATACAAGAGTGATGAAGTAACCCTGGGGATACAGCTCAATTGACAGAGTGCTTGCTTCGCATGCACAAGGCCCTGGGTTCAATCCCCAGCACACACACAAAAGAGTGATGGGACTTGGAGAGAGCAGCACCGAAACACGACGGTCAGATGGAGAAGCTGCGCACTGCGTTTCTACCGCGCCTCGGTGCCAGACTTTCTGGTACCCCGCACCCAGACAGGCAGCTCGGAGGCTGGCCTCAACCGCTCTTCCTACTTACGAAAAATGCTTCTCGTCATGCCCACTTACAACGTTTCCTCTTCTTACCTTCAATGTGTAGACTCGATCTCCTTGCTCATTGAGATAATACTGGAGAAACATGACCACGTTTAAACCTGAGGCTCCAAGTCCGTCTGCAACACGTGTCTGTCAATTTCCTTCCTGTGTAGCCGGAAGACTGCCCCGAGGGATGCCGGGAAATGTAGTCCATTTTTTTGCCTTATATTCAACAGGCCAGAAGAGGGCACAGTGGTGCAGGATTTGGCCTGTGACGCCAGTTGCAACCTTGCAGGCTTTCTAAGACCCATAAAGTGTGCCCACTGTGTGCCAGGTACTAGTAGTCGTTTGAGAGAGAGGTAGGGATGGATGTGAACTGAATATTGCTGTGTGTAGTCCTGTCTTTATCTAAAGATGCACACCCATTTCAGAGGCAGTGCCTTGCTAGTGTCTAGAGAAACAAGGGCTCTGGGATTCAGAATCCTTTTAACCCTAGGGAAGAAAAAAGATCCCACTTTTACATCCGGTTCCTCTGCTTCATTTCAAAGTATTGGCGGTAAAGAGTGCATGATGGGTATTCGATATTCTGCAAAGTGAAGAGAGCGTAAAGTTATTTTATGAAGTTGGTGATGTTCTAGTTGTCGAACCAAGATTCAAACTCAGGCCTCTTTACCGCAAAATCAGCGTTCTTATAGTGGTGAGTAATGAATTATAGTGTCCATTCTAGTAGTATATCAAACTTTTAAAAGAATGTAGAAATTCTTCTTATAGGATTCTAAAGAAATAAAAATTGGAACCAAGTTGTCATTTCAGAGATGATGGCAAAGACGTTGGGACATGTTGATTTTGTAACCAGAAAAAACTGAAAAAAAAATTTATTTATTATTATTATTTTTATATTGAGACAGGGTCTCACTAAATTGCCCAGGCTGACTTCAATTTTGAGATCCTCCTGCTTCAGTGTTCAGAGTCGCTGAGATTATAGGCTGTAGGCATGCGCCACTGCACCGGGCTAAAGAATAGAGTTCGCATTTGCTTGTAGTTGCGTAAAATATCTTTGCAAAGATTCACAAGAAACAGAAGATATTGGTTTCCTTTGGGATAGAGAACTTGGTTACAGGGGAAAGTAGTGGGCAGAAGACCTTGAGGTATATTCATTTTGCACAGTTGACTTTTGAACCATGCTAATGTGCTACCTATATAAAAACTGTAAAAATAAAGCAAAACAAAGGAAATCGGGGTGCGGTGGTGCATGCATATAATTGCAACGACTGAGACTGAGGCAAGACAATCACAAGTTCCAGGACAGCGTTGGCAATTTAGCTAGCTAGGTTCTTTTTTTAAAAAAAAAAAAAAGGTGGGGGAGAGGAGACAATTGGGAATGTAGTTCAGTGGTAAAGAGTCCCCCCCACACACACCAAATTCAAACACCGTGTTGAGGGGAGAGCAGTAATTTAACAAAAAGAAGTACTTTCTGGACTTGCAGTTTTAGTCTACTTGGTTTTATTAAGGCTGTGGTGTCTGTGGACTGCAGACCTTATAGTAATGGGTGTTTGGGGACTACAGGGCAGCTTTCAAGAAAGTAATATGTTCACAGGAGTTGAAGGAACACCCTGAATCATTTGAGACAAGTCTAATTTTAAACAATTAGTTCCCTTGATCCTTTAATTTTCAGAGTATGTGCTTCGAATTGGTTGAGAAACTATAGTCATCCTTGAATTAAGCCAAGGGTTTATCCCAACCTGCTATTAATAGGAAATCAGTTACAGAACTGGGTGGGATTGAAGGGCATAGAATTAGATATGTTGGTGAAGAATTGAAGTACACACAGTTGAAAGGTAAACTGCACTGTGTTTGGCATTTGAGAAGGGATATTTCAAATTGCCCTGAAGAGGTACACATCAATGTGTTGCCAATTCTAGTTTGGAGGAAGTTCTAATTTTTGCTACTTACTAGAACCCTTTGTGGAATATCTCCCTGCCCCCACTCCACCCCACAACTCCCTCCCCTTCCCCCACTGCAGAATACTTGAGTCCTAGATTCTAGTTCTATTTTGATCAAATCTTTGCCCTCCCTTCCTTGGATACCTGTGTATCTGTTGGTGCCAGTCACTCTCTGGGACCTGGACCTGTCTCATTCTGGAGGCTTCTAGACAGACACAGTTAGTGCCCAAACCTGGGAGATGGCTTCAGATGGAGGTAAGTTTCAGGTGGTGGGGGAGGATCCCTTCCATAGGCTAACATCCTTGGGGATTCAAATTTGCCCCTTCATCTGGGGACCAGCTCTTTAGGCTGATCTGGAGCTACATGAGATACTAACACCTCCCCACCCCTGCTGCCACCAAAGGCTAGGGAAGAAGATTTTGCCATTAAGACTAGGGACTGAGGAAGGAAGAGGGCCTCCTTGGAGGTGAATCAAGGCTCCTCAGAGGAAACATTCTGAGTATAGGGAATGGATGGCAGTTAGTTAACAGCTTGATTCTCTGAAGAGGGACCACTTCAACATGTATCTGTATGGTGAGGGCAGAGCCATGTGCAGCAGCAGTGGCACAGAGAAGATCCAGGGAAAGGCCCAAGTTCCTGTATCTTCTTTAGGCAACTGGAGCCCAATCTAGAATCTTACCTTGAGAGAATAGAGCTAGGGTTTCTCTTTATGTCATGACGGGAAGTGGGATGATAGGTGTGTGTGTATGTGGGTGGGTGTGGGGGTAGAAGGAATTAGGGCAGGGAGAATTAGCTAAAAAACTGTTCAGAGGTGTTATCCACTATAGGAACACATACTCCTGAAATTGGGGCTGGAAGGTATATAACTGCCCCTGCTCAGAGCTTTACAATTCCTTCCATCCCCGGAGGTGGCTTCTCTTTCAGCTCAGGGTGCAGTCTTTATTGATTTGTCAGGGCCAGAGGAGGTGGGTCACTTCAGCCATGGTGAAAGCTGAGGCTTCCCTGAGATACTCTTGGTGTGTTTACCTGTGTGGAACTCAGGCCTTACACCTATTTCATTGTGGTTGGTACTTCATGGCAGGTCTTGGCCTCCTGCTGTATGGCTAAGATGAGTTTGAATCTAAGTTTGCTCATATCCATTTCTACTTCCTGGTCAAGAAGCAGAAATGGAGGGTTGTTGGTTTGTTGTTGAAGTATTCTTTGTAAGAAGGGGAGGAGGGGGCTGGGGTTATGGCTCAGGGGTAGAACACTTGTCTAGCACGTGTGAGGCACTGGGTTTGATCCTCAGCACCACATAAAAATAAATAAATAAAGGTATTGTGTCCAACTACAACTAAAAAATAAATATTAAAAAAAAAGAAGGGGAGGAGAGTAACTTGAAATTAGGCTACTTATGTTCTATTATTATTATTATTAAAAGTTCCAGAAGGTATAGGTCACATTAATTCAGTACACATTTGTGTGCTTATCCCTGGTTTCCTTGACTGGAGTCCACATGGCTTTTCTCCTCTGCAGAACCTGTGTTCTGGACTTCAATTGTCCTTAGCACAGACTCAATATCATGTTCCTGTTGTGCCCTAAGTTTCTGATATTAGGAGCTCTAAATAGAAGAACTACAGATAGTCTGCATCACCATATTTTAATGTGTCCAGCATATTACTTACAGCTCTAGATACCTCCTTCCCCCTACTGCCCTCCCCTCTCCATTTCTTGGCCCTTATTTAATCCTCTCTAGTTATCCCTGACTGTTATGTAACAAAATTTCTGGGAACCAAACATCCAATCCACACATCTCCTTCTGGGAACTACACTTCCAAAGAGCAGCTGGGAGCAGGAGGTTTGAATGTCTTGTTTGGAGTTGGTGGGAATGGTGTATGCTGGGCAGGATGTGCTATAGGACCTGAACTTCATGAGTCCTAGAGTCAGTGCTCCTCATCATAGATTGCATCTTTCTTCTGTTGCTTTAGATTAGGAAAGGAAGTGAAGGAGATTGTAAGGAACATCAGGAAAAGGAAAAGGAGGAGAGGTTGGGCCAATAATCCTTTTGGAACCACTTCCTTCTTAAGGGCTCTGTGGGAGGAGCCAGAAGTTTTCTCTGACTAGTTTCTTTACTGCACAGGTGTCAACTCAGATCCTTGTCTTAGTAAATAGCATATGGGACTCGCAGGGAAGGTCTGCCAGGAATGTTCCTAAAGAAGCTCTCAGAGGTAGTGATGGTTTGGGCTTGCCTTTTCCTGGCAGACAGGGGTCTGTGTGCCTTGTTGAAAGAAAGCAACTTCTCTAGTTCAGTAATTCTCAACTGGGAATAAGAACATCAAAATAATTTGGGGACTGAAATCCCAGCAACTTGGGAGACTAAGGCAGGAGGATCACAAGTTCGAGGCCAGCCTCAGCAACTTTATGGAGACCCAGGCAACTTAGTGAGACCCTGTCTCAAAGTAAAAAAATAAAAAGGGCTGAGGATATGGCTCAGTGGTAAAGCACCTCTGGTTTCAATCCCTAGTACCCCGCCCAAAAAATCACTTAGGGGACCAAGTGATTTTAGGAAGCAAGCTGCACAAATTCATCCATATCTCTTCCTTCACCTGTTGAGAATCAGTTCTCTGATTTTTTTTTTTTGTGGTGCTAGATTTTGAACCCAGAGTCTCATGCATGCTAAGCAAGTGGCACTATCACTGAGCCACATCACCAGCAGCTCTGATTCTTATTCTTTAGGGGTTCTCAGATGGCCTAACTTCTGGCCTCCTTTGTCCTACTTCATTCTCTCTTTTTCTTTGTCTCAACAGCATCTCCACTTCCGGGACCAGATGTGACTATGAAACCTGGTGCTGCCCTATCTCCTTTTACTGCGCTTCCCTTTCCCCCACCTACTCCTGGCCCACCAGACCAGCCACTCTGGGAGCCATCTCCACAGCCCTCCCTGACTTCTGCATTCTCTCCAGGCAACCCTCTGGTGCTCTCTGCTTTCCCCAGCCCGCTGTTGGTGACTGGAGAAGCCAGCTGTGGCCCCAGTGGGGCTGGGACTGCGACTGGGAAGGTCATTGTCAAAGTCAAGGCAGAAGGGGGACCAGCTGAGCCCTCTCAAACTCAGAACTTCATCCTTACTCAGACAGCCCTCAGTTGGATTTCCTCAGGTGCTCCCTGTGGGAGCTCTGAGGGTCCTCCTGCCCAGTACATTACAGCTTCTAATATGAAGCCCATCCTGCCCACTGAAGCTGTTGGGGTGAGCCAGGAGGGTCCCCCAGGCCTTCCTCAGGCTCCACCACCAGCTGCCCAACTGGCCCCTATTGTGCCTCCAGAAAAGGCTTGGCCAGGGCCTCAAGGGGCACTTGGGGAAGCAGGTTCTGCATCCACCCAGAAGCCCTCACTAGGTGACCTGGCCTATACTTCCAAGGGCGTTTATGAGAATTTCCGTCGCTGGCAGTGCTACAAGGCCTTGGCCCGGAGGCACGAATCCCAAAGTCCTGATGTAGAAGCTCTTTCCTGCTTTCTTATGTAAGTGAGGAAACCTGAGATGAATTATCCTAGGGCTTTTAAATAAGGAGGACTTTGGGATGAACATAGGGGGTTAGGCTAGGGGTTAGGACATGAGAGTGAGGAGATGCTTGAGAAGGAAAAAAAACAGTAAAAATCAGCCTCTTTACCCTCTTCCCAGTTTACAACAAGCTTTCAGATGTCTTCTTTCATGTGTGTTCAGGCAAGCATTTTTATGGTAATCCTCAGCTTAGAGACATGTTTCTTGTCCAGAAAGCAAGGAGCAGTGATTGGAGCTTAGGTCTTTCTCTCCAAGTATCAGGGTCCTCTGGGTCTATCTCACTGCCCTTCAACATTGAATTGTACTATACAAACCAGCGGGAATGAGGAGTGCTGGGCTCTGACTCATTCCTGTAGGGGGAGGAGGTCAGTGCTCTGCCAAGCAAAGGACTCTTGTGTGTGCCATTCCCCCACTATACCATTATACTCAGAAGTCAAGTTGAGATAGGATGCGGAGTTTGCTAGGCTTCACAGATTTGTGATCATGGGAAGGACATTTCACACCTTTGCCCCCAGTTTTCTCATCTAAAAAGGGGATAATTGTACCTACCTCAGAAGGTTTCTGAGAAAATGAAAAGTGCTTGGCAGAGTGCCTGGCACAGAGAGTACATTATTAGATAGTAACTATTATTATTATAAAAAGGCAATCTAAAAGAGGAGAAGAGCTCACAAAAAACCAAAGTGTCCTTGCTTAAGAGTGAGCATATGTTTGGCCAAGGAGCCTGGGGTCATAAGCTGTTTAGTTTATAAAGCAGTCATTAGTCATCTGGGGAATTTTTCCTCCTTCCCAACCACACTGGCTGTCTTTCTCAATTTATGCAAACCACTATATAACACATACCCCATCTTACTTACTGGACTTTGAACAAACTTAGTTACTCTTCCAGTGCCATAATTCCTAAAAGAATCTCTCCCTTCAACTTGGAGTCCTAGATAAGCTAGTTTATTGATTTCTTTCTATTTCAAGTTCAGAGTTTTCTCTCGGAAGCTACCAGGTGGAATTTATAAATCTTGAGCCATTCTGGGTTTTCAAAGTTTGCTTGGGATCGGTTCACTTTTGGTCCTATCCAACTTCTGCTGTCCATGTTCAGGGACCCTCTACAACAGTTACCTGGGAAGCTGGTTAAATGCCCAGTTCTGGGATCATGGGGCGCTGCAATCCATGTTAACAAGCTTCCTCAGGTGACTCCGGTGCACAATAATGTTTGATGACTCAAAGGAAAACTAGAGAGGCAAAGATGAAATCCTTACTTTAGTCTGGGCTCTCACTCTCTTCTGGATCAGAAAGGGTTCAAGAGCCTTCACAAAGTGAGGGTCTAATATTATATTGGAAGGTCTGAAGTTGTCTGAAAAAACCAATGAAGAAAGATATCAAACATCCTTTAGGTAGAGATTCATTTGGATTAGTGAATGTCTTTCAAAATGCAAGAGGCTCTGGACAGGGAGAGTTAAGCATACTTTATAGTGAGTATCATTCATTTAGAAACACAAAATATTTTCTTTGTAACATTTAGTTGAAGACAGCACTGTGAGAATTAGGGGTAGTTGCCTTGGTTGATTCAAAAGGTGGGGAGAAGAATCTATTTTATTTTGATTTACAAATCTCAGTGGGAAGAGAGGTGAATATAGGACTAGATGGGAGGTTGGGATTCTGGAAATCTCATCAGAAGTGGGACATGGCAGGGCCTGAGGGTCATGCTGGATTTGATGAGGGGCAGGGGATATGGACTGAGGTGTGCAGGGGACCGACTTTTGGAATGCGACTGACCCAATGGGGGTTTTAGCCCAGTGCTTCGCTCTCTGGCCCGCCGGAAGCCTACCATGACACTGGAGGAGGGACTGCCGAGGGCTGTGCAGGAGTGGGAGCACACCAGCAACTTCGACCGGATGATCTTTTATGAAATGGCGGAAAAGTGAGTCTAAATTTCATTCTCTTGAGGGGACTGTGTGGCCGAGAGTGGTGGGGCAATGGAGAGTGCCTGTGTCTAGGTGTGGCAGAGATTATTAACAGGGGAGCATAGGCTAGGATATGAGTCCCGTGGATCCTTGCTTCTCCCTCCACCTTGATTCTGTGGATTTTTCTATTCTACCTATGTTCTCTTGAAAGCATCATCCCCTCCCCGCAATTTCAGATCTTGAGTCTATTTACGGACATTCATATTGAAGGTCTTAGGATGGGATTGGAGCCCAATATGTGTAAAAATTTCATGCTCAAGGGACTTAGTAATGAGGAGGTGAACCCTACTGGGTAGGTTTTCTCAGCTGTCCAAGTATCAAGTGGCTGTGATATAGGACTTTGGGACCACCTTTCTTTTGGAAATAGTGGCACAGAAAATCCTTTCCTCTTCATCCCAGGGAGGGACTAGTTCTGAAGAGTTTGGTTAGGGGAAGCCAGGGTGCTGGCTCTTACCATTTGTCTAGGACATCCTTGGTTAAACAAACAAACAAACAAACAAACAAACAAAACCCCCCAAAACAAAACAAAACAAAAAAACTCTTAGCTGGCCTCAGTGGCACATACCTGTAATCCCAGCAACCCGGGAGGCCAAGGCAGGAGGATCACATGTTCAAAGCCAGCCCCAGCAGATTAGCGAGGCACTTAGTAACTCAGTGAGATCTGGTCTCTAAATAAAATATAAAAAAGGACTGGGGATATGGCTCAGTGGTTGAGCACCCCTGGGTTAAATCCTTGGTACCAAAACAAACAAAAAACCCCAAAACTTGCTGGGCATGTGGTGCATGCCTGTAGTCCCAGATACTTACTTGGGAGGCTGAAGTGGGAGGATAACTTGAATCCAGGAGTTTGGGACCAGCTAGGCAACTAGCAAGACTCCATCTCAGAAAACAAAGCAAATGAAGCCTTTCTTCCAAGCTTAGCTTCTACCTTCTCTCCTGTCTTCACCCATATTTCCTAGATTTAGTCTTCCAAGGCCTCAGTCCCAGCTTCAAGGTTCCTGGATCTCAGCATTGCTTCCTGATGGAACCTGCCTTGAATTGCAACCAGGGTCCTGATTCAGGAATTCTGCCATTTTCTAGGATTGTGGAATGGGTGGGGGAGGTAAGGCCTTAAAGAGGGGCCCACTTGTGAGGTCCCAGCAGGCTGTTGCATAGGCCTGATTTAATTCAACAAGCCTGTATTTAGTATTACTGTATAAAATCTGTGCAGCTGGGAGAGATGGATATAGAAAAAAAGTAAAGGCTATTATTGTTCTGTCCTGGAGGTTTATAAGCTCTAGTTCATTCATTTCCTTAACAAACTTCCTAAGTGAACACTGTAGGTAAAGGGATGATGTAGTGATCTCACAAGGTTACCCCAGAACCATTACTAGGATGCCTATGAGCAGCTTCTCCCTGGGCGATTTGACATAGGCAAGACTTTGCCTAAATGAGGGCACT
Organism: Marmota flaviventris; assembly: GCF_047511675.1. Classification (NCBI taxonomy): domain Eukaryota; kingdom Metazoa; phylum Chordata; class Mammalia; order Rodentia; family Sciuridae; genus Marmota; species Marmota flaviventris. Next base: position 82,403,355 of record NC_092499.1, on the reverse strand, counting down.
TCCTTTCTTGGCCATGCTTGGTTGCTGCCTGGTATCTGGATTCCTAATGGGCTGGGTCTCCTCCACACCACCTGTACCTTAGTCACCCTCTTCAAAACAGGTTCATGGAATTTGAGGCAGAAGAGGAGCTGCAGATACAGAATGCACAACTGATGAATGGTGCCCAGGGATTGCCTCCTGCAGCCCCTTTGAAATCTGATCCTCCAGGGCCACCAGTCCCTGAGGTTTGCCAGCAGCCAGGTAAGGCTGCCCAATGCCAATAGTAGAAATGAGCCCAAGGCTTGAAGGGAGACATACAGAAATCGGCTATGGATTAGGGATGCACGGCCTTTGCTCCTGCCACTCTTTCTAGGAAGTGTATTTTATATCCCAAACAGAATGCCCCCTCAAGAAGCTGGGTTTCAGATTGCCCTTGTCCTGAATTAGGTATTGATCTCAGTCACATAAACTAATTATTCTCTCATCTAGACTGCAGATGAACTCCATTGTACCTTATCTGCCTAAGAAATGGGGAAAGAGTTCCAATACTGTGACTCTCTCTCATAGCCTCTGGCTTTTAAATCTTCTCCCATGGTCTGTACTTTTTCAGGATGGTTTGATCCAGCCTGGAATCATTTCAATGTACCCAGATTGCTGCCCTTACAAATAGAATTGGGAGGTAGAGGCCAAGGCTTCCATGCCACTTCCCATTCCCCTAGTGCACAACCTGTACCACTTCCCACCCCTAGTGTACATTCCAAAGAAGGCAGCCTCCAAGGCACGGGCTCCCCGCCGGCGGCAGCGCAAACCCCAAAGGCCTCCAGTTCCTGAGGCACCCAAGGAGATTCCACCAGAAGCTGTGAGAGAGTATATTGACATCATGGAAGGGCTGGAGGGGAATCACTTGGCCACTGGGGAATCGGATGGAAAACAGGAGGAGCAACAGGAGGAAGAAGCAATGTATCCAGATCCAAGTCTCCTGAGCTACATCGATGAGCTGTGTTCTCAGGAGATCTTTGTCTCCAAGGTGGGCTGGGCTGCTTTCTAGTAGGTCCCAGGGGTGGGCATGATGGGATACCAACCATGTGGGGTTCTGTCTAAGGCAGAAGGTAGGCTTTATTCTTTAACTGGTGGTAGTCATGGCCTTGTCTCTGGAGATCTTTGGCTCACAGGTTACTTCATCAAGGATTCACATCATTGTTCCTTCTATTCTCCAGGTGGAGGCCATTATTCACCCTCAATTTATGGCAGATCTGCTGTCTCCAGAACAGGAGAGAGATCCTTTAGCCTTAATGGAGGAGCTGGAACAAGAAGAAGGACTCACTCTTGCCCAGGTAAACCTGGGAGGTAGGGAGTATTAGAACAAGATGTTTTCAAGATTTTTTCTTAGAACAGCTTCAGGATTGGGCTTTAGGTGCAGAATAGTTAAAGGACTGTGGAAACACAGGAAATGAGAGAGTAAGGGATCCAAGCATGAGAATAAGACATGAGAAGGTAGGAAGAGCCGCAGTTATGTCTTTGATACCATCACTTGAGCCACAAGCTTTTCTTCCCTGTTCTGCCCAAATACCATCGCTACCACCCACTCAGCCACCTCTTCTCACAACTATGTATAGAACTGGTATTTGTCCATTCTCTTTCAGCTGGTCCAGAAGCGACTCTTGGCCTTGGAACAGGAGGATGTGGAGACGCCTCCAAATTACAGTGCAGCTCAGTTGGTCTCGAGCCATTCTGTTTCTGATAAGGATGAAGGTGGGGGTGGGAGGCCTCGGACCTCATCTGGGCCACAGCGGGGTACTGTTTGCCTTGGAAAAGCTGTTTCTTCAGGAAAGCAGGCAAGAGAAATGCATGGTGGGCAGCAGCGAGCTCTAGATGGTCTAAGGGGAATGCGCAGGGAGGGGAACACTCTGCCATCCTCGAGTTGGGACCTGCAGGTAGAACTTGGGGCTTCACAGGGAACTCAGGCACTCTTGGGTATGGAGAGAAAAGGGTCTAGGAAGGTCATAAACCAACTGTCACCACATCAGGAGGGCCACCTGGGAGGTGCTAGGTCCCCTGGGCACTGCTTGGCAGCTGACAGGACTTCAGAGGCTTTGCCCCTTTGCTGGCAGGAAGGCCCCCAGCCCAAGAAAGCTCCTAGTTTGGATGTTGAGCTTGAAAAGCCAGCTCCTCCACAAGGACAAGGGTTAGAAAAGCAGGGTCTGGGGCTGCAGACAGTACAACAGATGGGGGAACTTGAAGTGCTTCCTCAAGGGAAAGAGCCTTCAGCAGCACTCCGGGAAGGCTCCTCAGGAACCATGTGCAGAGATGACAGAGGTCCTCCCATGGTTCAGAACTGTGATCAAAAACCTTCCCCTGGAGCAGCTGGGGACAGGGACAGGACCTCTCTTAGCCCAGGACTGTGGCTGAGCAGTGAGATGGATGCTGTAGGCTTGGAGTTGCCCTTACAAATTGAAGAAGTCATAGAGAGCTACAAAGATGGGGAATGTATAACTGAGCATCAGGAACTGGGCTCCGGGAACAGCATTTCTCTGGATTCTGGAGAAACCACGGTGCCTAGGGATGTGGGGAGCAGTGTGGTTCCCTGTGGAGAGACAGATGCCACAGCTGCCCTAGAAAAGAGAAACTACTGCAGCTTGTCAGTACCTCTGAGGGCCAATAGCCCAGTCTTGGGACCCAATAGAGAACAGATCCCTGAGACAATACAGGACAGTGATCTCTGGGCTGAAGGTTGTTCTCCACTGCTGGAAAGCAGAGTTGGTACCTCCACATTGGGGTCTTCCAAAGAAACCCTGATGCCTGCATGTCAAGGCAATCCCGTTATTCTAGGGACCCAGGATGCTTCCTCCTTCCCGGAGGGCAGCCAAGAGGCAGGGAGCAGAGGAAATCTCTTTTCTCCTCTGTTGGAAACCACAGAACATAAAAACATACTAAATGTTAGAGATAACTGTAACCTCCAACTAGGGGTCAGCAAGGATACCTGTCCTATAAATTTTACTTCTGATGATCCTCAAGGAGTGGGCAGGGAAGACAAGGGTTTGTCTAAGCTGAACGACCTTGTTCCTTTACAAAGCAATCAAGACACCTTGACACTGAGGGCCTCCCAATCAACATCTCCTCACCAGGGCCTTCAGAGCTCTTCCCCTATATGGGGAACCAGGGATGCTTTAGTCTTGAGAGAAACCTCTCCTATGAGTAAAACACACACCTCAGATGTGATAAAAGGAGGGGAAAAGGAGGAGGGGGAAGATGAGGGGCTCTCTAACTTTGCCTACCTCTTGGCCTCAAAACTAAGCCTGTCTCCGAGAGGGCCTCCCCTCAGTCCTTGCCAAGCCTCAGGAAGTCGGTCCATCCAAAGAGCATCCTACCCCTCCACTGAGGAAAGAGGCCTTAGCCAAGCTCCATATCCTGTCAAGTCTGGGAAGCGGGCTATAGTTGGAGGTCCAGCTGCTGCTGAAAAGAGACCCCAATCAGGAACTCAACTTGGGGTCCCTGGGGAGAAACCCCTGGCTCTGGGAGCTGTGCGACCCTCACAGCCTCGTAAAAGGCGGCGTGACAGTTTTGTCACAGGCAGAAGAAAGAAACGACGTCGTAGCCAGTAGGAAGCAGAGGGACCATCCTGACCCACCTGCCAGTCCCAGAGGTGGGTGCCCCAGAGTAGATTTCACTGCTGCTGCTCACAGTGGAGAATCAGCCTCAGCCCAGTGCTATTATGTTCTGCAAAAGTGATTGGTGAGGGAGGCGGGAGGTCAGATTGACCAGGTTGCAGGTGGTTCCATAGTTGGAAGAACCTTTGGAAGTTGTTGTATGGAATAAAATAAAGGTTTCTTTTGTTGGAGAATGCTCTCAATGTGCCCTTCTTCTACATGAACACCTTTGCTGCTAGATAGGGCAAGATGTTGTGAAAGTAGGTAGGGGTAGTTCCACAGTCTGGATCTAGGTACTTGACCCTGCCTCTCACCTTAACTTGGCTCCCGGCTTCCACTTGGCAACAGATATTTAGGTTGTGATAGGGGCCCCAAACAGAGTTTTCGCATGATCAGATCACTTTATTCATTCCATCTACACAAGCCTGGACTTGGCATCAAGAGGGCTTTTCTGGATATCCTACTGTTACTTACCTTTCCTTTGCTTTTTTATATATTAATATCTCTAGGACAGAGATCTAATTTCTTAAATCTAATTAGTATTCCTTATTTGTTTCTAGGGGCCTTCTTTTCTTCCTTGAAAAGATGCTGAACAGAAAGGACTCATGTGTCCTCAGCTCATCCTCTGGCAGGAAAACTGACCCACGTGGTTGGTCTGCCCTGTAACTGGGAGGCTGCTTCCTTACTGACATAGCTCTCTGCTCCCACTATGGGCGATGGAATCAAGTCTCAGTAGGATTATTAAATATGGAATGGTAGTAAGCTATTTTAATCTTTAATGAGGACAGAACAAGAGGGAATGGGCTGAAAAGAGGTTCATGAACTAGTCCATTAAAATGTGCATATTTAGGAGGTGATAACAGAAAGGGAGGGTATGAGATTTCTTTGTATAATTTCTGTATAGGAAAGAGCCCTGTCTGGGAGTGAGAATACTCCTCCAGCTATGGCTAAGAGGACTAACCTTTGGAACCTTCTGGGTCTTCCAATGGGCATCTTGTAACCATTCATCCTTTTCCTTCCCAACTAATGATGTCATCCATGTGACTGAGCTTCACTTTTTTTTTTAATAGATATATATTTATATTTATATATAAAATAGTTTCTTACAAAAAAACCCAACCAAACAAAAAATTAAAATCAACTTAAAAAAACAACAACAACCAAAATCAAACAGGAGCAGAGATGGGGTTGAGGCATAGGGTAGGTCCCTGGCGCTGCCCTGAGTCTGCGGGGCTGGATTTGAGCTGAGGAAGAAGGGGTGGGTGACTGAGGCACTCAGTCATCCTTCTGCTTGGGTGCTTGCATGGTCCCATTGGCCAGAGCAGTGGGGCTACCTGGGGAGGTGGCATTTGGTATTTGGGAGGTGCCTCGAGGGGTGTGTGTGGGGCGCAAGTAGGTGCTGAAGAGCTTCCCATAGAGTGGGTCATGGAGGGAGAAGTTCTGGAACTGACCTGGACAAACAAGAGTGAGATGGGAAAAAGTCAAGACCCTAGAATGAGAAGAAGATGCCCCTGTAATCTACTCAGAACCAAGAGGTCCTGCCCCTCTTATCTCTGTTTAACTTCTCAAATCCAGGTTTTTGTCTGCTCTTCCCTTTCAGCCCATTCCTCCCAGCCTCAGCTCTCAAGACAGAGGTTTTATCCTCCAAACCAGCCACTAACCCTTGTTCCCTCTCAACCCATGCTTCCTTCTCCAAGTCCCTGGTACTGATGGTGCCTGAGTGCCCGAGCAGGCTGAGAAGGCAGTGACTCACAGAGGGAGAGGCCCTGGCTGGGTGCCTCCTGGCACAGCTCAGCATGCAAAGTTGTGGCAGCAGGGCGAGGTGAACCCAGTAGCAGGTGCAGGATGGTGCTGAAACCGTCTCTGTACAGCAGGCGGCCAGGCCCCTCTGCCTGCTCTTCAGCAAAGAGCTTGGGAAAGAAAGGGATGCAAGTCAAGCTGTGTCCCCAAGCCACTGACTCATCTTGCCCCACAGGTCTGCCTGATACGCTCCTCCTCTTCAGAAAGCACTTTGCATAGTCTCCCTCTGACCTTTACAGATCTTTTGGCAGAACTGTAAACTTTATAGCTTCTGCCCTCTTGTGGTTCCCAGCTAGACCTCAACAGAGACACTAGGGCTCTGTAGCTTTCGGAAGTGTGGCATGTGGTATGACACCAAGTGCCTACCATCTAGAAATTATTGGGAATTGTGCACAACACCAGCCTCCTGATATGGGATGAGCATAGCCACAAGTGCCCCTCACTTCCCGGGTACCTCAAAGGCTAGACGAGTCAGCTCCTCCAGGTTCCTGCCCCCATCCAGAGCTGCTAGTGCAAGTGCCACATCTCGGAAGTCCACCAAACCCTTGGCATCCTGCAAAGAGAAACCAGGGTGAAGCTCTCTGGATTTGGGCTCCTCCCTTTCCTAAGCAGGCATGGTTGTGATGCCTGTGAGCTCTAAACTCTGCAGGATCCCTGAAATATTAAGAAAGATTGTGACCTGAAGGAACTATCTCAAGTCACTTGGTGACAAAGATCTCACAAAGAGATCTCCTAGGAATGTTAGGGAATCCCTCAGGAATGCCAAAGTTACTTACCATCAAGTATCTGACATACCAAGAAGGCACTCCTGGCCCCCAAGCTGGACAAACTGGTTCTCTCCTCTGACTCAGCCTATGTGGGAGAACTAGTCCCACAGATTGAAAGGGGACCACTGGCCTAATTTCTCACAAAAAAAAACCCAAGCAGGATGCCTGCTATTCAAGCTGTATGGGGGAACCACATAGGTAGCTCCTTTCAGGAACACACAGTGCTTCAATCTAAGGAATCTACAAACTTGATCACTCTGTCCCTTCAGAGAATGTTAAGAGCCATAGTCTGTGTCTTAAATAAAAAAAAGAGCTACTTGGGGCTACTGTTGTTCATAAACATTAATAATCTTTTAAAATTATAACTTGACAGGGAAACCTAGTTATATACTAAGGAAATACACAGTTTGCCAAGATTCTTGAGACTATTCCAGAGTCTCATAGAGAAGTCACAGGCTATTAGAAAAAATCTGCCCCAGAATTGAAAATACTCCTGGATCTCAAATTCTCCACTGTCTAACCTATCAGTGGTGTGAAGATCCTCACTCAGTGCCCCCATCTCTGCCAATCTCTAAAGTAGCTTCAGAAATTGATGGACCTCAGTTATGGTTTATTTTCCCACTTGTTCCTCCTGACAATAATTACAACACTGATCTTATGCAGGGCATGGTGAACATGCCTATAATCCCAGTTCGGAGGCTGAGGCACAAGAGGATTACAACTTTGAGGCCTACCTCAGCAACTTAGTGAGGCCTAAGTAATTTAGGGAGACCCTGTCTCAAAATAGAAAATAAAAAGTGCTGAGGGATATGGCTCAGTGGTTAAGTGCCCCTGGGTTTAATCCTTAGTACCTATAACAAAACAAACCACTGCTCTTCCATGCACTGGATACTCACAAAAAAATAAAATTAAAAAAAAAAAAAAAAATCTTCCAATGGATCTCCGAAGATAATCATCTGTCAAAGGCGGTCAGAATACCCAATGGAGACTCTCAGCTGGGCATCCTACTGATATAGGCCAGTAGGATATCACCTCTAATGCATGAGTATGTCAGCCTGGAGAGCAAGCCCTGGCCTCTGCCCTTTGTATTGTAGCTCCTTTACCTGCTGGAAGTAGCTGAAGGCACCAGCCACCGTCTGAGGGTCTGAAAGCTGTAGCTGCCTGGCAAACTCCTCTTGTCCAATCATTCGACTCCGGCTTGGCTCTGCCCCAGTGTCCACACAGCCAGGGGACAGCCTACAACAGAGTTGAAGGCAGAGCTGGATCCAGGATATACCTATATACCATGCAGTAGCACCCTGGCCCAGCCCCACACATTCTCCCAACATAGATTTAGCTACTGGATTTTTTTTCTCCTCTGGTACAGGTAATTGAATCCAGGGAACTGACACACTCCCTTGAAAGTCCTTACTTTCCTCACCTGTTAGTAGGTATCCTGTTTTTCCTCCCCCAGTTTCTATTAATCCTTTTACTTAAGAAGCTCCTTTAGCATCCCACTTTTTTTCTTAAGACTTTCCTTTCTCTCTCCTACTTCTCCCTTTTCTTTTTATTTTCTCTTTCTCTGTTTATGACAATGCTTGTACCTTCATCTTCAAGGTCACTTACCCTGCTTTCCGAAGCACCTTTCCCAGTTCCCAGAGCTGTGGCTCCAATGCCACCTTCAGCCGGCCCACCACAATCATAGGCAAGCTCCCTACAAACTCACATTCAGTGGCTGGAATGCCCAAGGCCCTATGGGATGAAGAGGGATGAGTGGAGAGGGAAAGAGGAAGCAGAAGAAATTCTGAGGGCTCATTATTGACTCTGGCCTACTGACCTGGGAGGGGTCAGGCTCCTTTATCTTTCCCCTTCTCAGCCTCAGCTATTCAATAGCCCTTCCCACTGCCAGGCCCCTAATCTTTGCCTCAAGACCTCCCCCATTCTCCCCCTCCCTAAGGTTCCTTTTTGCTGTGTATCTACTCCAGGAAATACTTTGTGGAACACTCACTGCGCCATGACCTTCTGGACATTGTTGGCGTAGAGGGTGGGGTCCTTGCTCTCCTCAAGGCTGGGCTGATACACAGGGAGGAACTAAAACAGACATGCACAATTCTTAGCAGGACTTCAAAAGGAGGGTGACCATTCCTACTCTTTTCCCATGGCTTTAAGAGTCCATGATGCCCTTTCTCCCACTCCACCCACTGGGTTCATACCTCCACATCCACAATGCTGCAGGGCTGAGAGGCTGTGAGCCAGAGAACTTTGAGTCTAGGAGAAGAGAGAACACCATGTTCACGTATCTCCAACTATGGGATGCTCCTCACCTTTAGAAAGGGAAAGTTCTACCCAAGGATATAAATAAGAATAAACCCCTAGCCACACAGTCAGCTGGGTCAATGTGCAGTTGAGAGACCATGAAAAGGTCCAGGAAGGTAGCTGGGAAAGACAGAAGAGTTTCAGGGGTGTGCCAGAGGAAGAACTGTGGGCAAGAGGAAGTTTGGGTAACAGAGGAAAAAGGCAAGAAGCAGGCTGGTGGTGGTGTCCTAGGGGACAACAAAGGAGAAAGATCACTTAGAAACATAGGAAAGTGAGGGGCTGTAATCACAGTAGGACTGATACAGGTGGGACAGGTGAAAGCACAGCCAGATGATACTGAAAGGTTAGAGGGAAACAGGTCTCTTATCCTCTAGCTCTCCCAGTCTTAGAATGAAAAGGGCCATTCACCTTGTCTCGAGAGTAGATGGCCCGGGAATACAGAACCGGCTCCCCACCCTCACCCCAGGAATACAACTCACACTCCAGGCCCCCTCCACGCCCAGCTGGTGGTGTCCTATGGGAGAAGTAGAGGTGGGAGCAGAACATTACTTTCTTTCCTAGAACCAGCCAATCTTCTTTGACTTGGCCCTAACTCTGCCTCCAGCCCCATCCCCAGATGCACCTCCCCACATGGCCCCAATGTTTTTCACTTATTCCCATTAGGGTGGATTCATGCTCCCCCTTCCACCCTTCCTTGGACTAAGACTCACCAGACTGTTGGGGTAGCGGATGAGGACAGGCTGCACAGGCACCCCTGCGATGAAAGCTCCTAAATCCCATTTCCACCCCCACCCCAGGGGCAGAGGTTAGTGCATGAGACAGCATGAGGTGTTGGGATCTGGGACCAGTTCCCAAATGAGACCTGGCCTTCTCCCTTCGTTTTCAATTTTCTGACTCCTCAACTTGTCATCATTAGCTAAGCAGATCCCTGTCTCCCTTTTCCCCAACACTCCCCACCCTTCTGCTTTGCAGGTTATTCCTCCTCCAAACTGGGGCTCATTTTCCCCACTGTCTTACCACCCACCATCATTTTATTCACCTGGCTTGAACTTAAGCAAAGCCTTCTTGTTAGAACAGGTGCCTTCGGGAAAGAATAGCACCTGGGGGAAAAAGAGCAGAATGAGATGGGGAGGAAAGGAAAGACTCTTCAGGAGCACAGAGAAATGGAGGAGAGGGTCTCAAGACCCTTACCCACCTGGGGCCACTTGCCTCCTGAGGTGGCCCGCCTTCGGACCTCCTCCACCACTCTACGGCGAGAAGCTGGGTCATGCCGGGAAACTAGGATGGCTTGGTTGAATCGAAGAAGGGCTGAGGGTGGCAAAGGATATCAGGAGAAATCTTTTGGTCCCTTTCCCAGGGCAATAACACCTGCAGCCTCCATTTGCTCACAGTATGAGATGTTCCTTAGTTATCTCTTTGCTCTGGGCACAATTCCTTTATTGGACCTTGTCCTTTCAAAGAAGTGATCAGCACTCCCTCCAACACATTCTCAATGCCCCAGCCCTCAGTGTCTAAGACACCCAGTGACAAATGATGTTGATTTACATTTCATTTGCCAGAAGTCAAAATCCCTTCCAACTTCTACCTCTCTACCAGAGCCCAGAGTTATCATGCCCCACCCTTCACTGTGTTGCACTTTCTCACCTCCAATGACAGGCACCGAAAGGTTTTCAGCTCGGGACACAACCTTAGGCAGGTCACAAGGCAGCAGAACAATGGGGTCAAAGAAAGTGGAATGGGGGGCAGCAACAAGGACAGGGGCTTGGAGGCGAGAGGCCCTCTGGCCTCGAACCCGAATCCGGAGGAAGCCCAGCAGGAAAAACAGCAGGCGGCTCAGGCCCAGTACCCCGTTGTGGCACACAGTCCTGCCAGGGCAATGCTGGGTATCAGTGGGAGCAACAGCTTGACCTTCACCCACTCCCTGGGGTTTGGGTACCCCTCCTTTCTTCCCTCAACTACTTTGGCCATGGGGCTGACATCTCTAGGCCCTCTGGGACACGTCAGGGCACATCACTTAGAGGTGAGGTCCTGGGTACTGGGTCTGGACTTGGCTGACTAATCTCACCTACCCAGGTTGAACAAAATAATTTCAGAAGCCTCCTTCTCCTTTTCCAAGAGGGGGCAGAATGGATAACAGGGAAGAGAAGTAGGGTTTCTAGGGCTGATTCCCTACTTACTTCCTCCATCCTGTAATTGGCTCTTGAAGCTGCTCCTCAGTAAGACCTGCTACTTGAAGCCAAGCAAAGGGCCAGAGGAGAAAGAGGACAATAAAGGCCAGAAGCACTCGGATGGGGGCCAGCAGTGCCCCCAGGAGGCAGAACTGCAGAGGGTGGGAGAGAATGTCATTTAGAGCTGGGAGATGGTTTCTTCATGGCATCCCCTCTCCCGGGAGGATGGACCCAGGAGCAAGCAGCCATCATCCTTTGCAGGTGACTGGCTGTGTGGGAACAGGAGAGGAGACTAGGTTCCCAGTGGGATGAAGATATCAGTGAGGACAAGAGGATCAAAAATTATTAGCACCAGGAGCCTCATTCTCTCTCTCTTGGTTCCCACTCCACCTATAAAGGTGAATGTCATAAAACACACCTAGCATTTGGAAAGGCTATTAAGAGAAATTAATGAGAAAATGCATGTGAAAGTGCCCAGCACTGTGCTTGATGTAGGCTAAAGACAGGTCCTCCTCGCCCACATCCCTTTCCACAAATAGTTCCTATGTCAAACAGAAACCAGGTGCAGAGCTCTTTCCACTTTGAGCCTGGGATGCAGAGTGGACTGAGAGGTCCACTTTTCAGACCTCGGGTCAGTCTTTAGTACTACCCAAGAGCAAAATCTTTATTATTGGGGGAGGGGGGAAGAAAAGGTTTGGCCCTACTCTGCGAGACAAGGGTTGCTAGGAGCCAAGAGCGATTCCAATAGGCTGCCCTGGGGAGACAGCAGGTAAACAAACCTAGCTAGTGAGTCTGCCTGGGGAGGTGATTACAGCAGAAACCTTGGACACTTCCTCCCGACACCATCTCCCTGATCCCCCAGGCTGGTGCGGCCCTCCACTTCCTGTAGCCAACCCCCTTTCCAGCTTCCCTGCCCCCACCGAGAGGTGCTGCAGTGCGAGGGCGGGGGAGGGCAGAAAGAGGGGGTGTTGGAAGGGCACAGGGACGCAGTCTCTGGGCCCAGGTACGAGTTCCAAGTCAGAGCCCCAAGGAATCACTCAGCAACCCCGGCCCCCAGAGCCTCCAACTCCATCCTAGCTCGCCAGCCTTCGCAGGATGTAATCCGCATTCCCAAGTGTCCTCCATCTCTCCTACCCCTGGGTCCCCTGCAGTGCTCCATCCTCACCTACTCAATTCTTCCACACCTTCAAGCTTGTCTATCGCTCAAGCCCGCGTCCTGACCAGGGCTCCTCGCCCACCCCCGGCCACCCCCACGTGCACACCTCCCGGCTCCAGTTCCACAACCCTCTCAGCTGGGTCCTTCTTGGATTCCCGTGCCCATCCTCTCCATGGCTCTACACGGCCCATTTTCGCATCTCCACATTTGCCCATCTCCGCGAGTCCTCCCGACGCCCCCTGCCCACACCTTACCTTAACCCTCTGGAGGCGCGAGAGATGTAACTCGTGCACGAAGGGGTTGGGGGGTGCTGGGGGTCCGGGGGTGGGATCCTGGGGGGCCCAATCCCCCGGACTTCCCTGGCTCATGGCGGGAGAAAGTGGGAGGGTGGGCCCCGGCCCCAGCCCCGGGCCCCACTCTGCAGAGGAGCGGCTGCTCCAGCAGCGGCGGCGGCGCTCTGGCCCGGCCCCGCCTGGTTCGGGCCGCCGGGGGCGGGGAGCAGGCGGCGCGGCCCGGCCCGCTCGCGTTGTCAGGGCGCCGGCCGAGGGGCGGGGCTTGCAGCGCCGGGCGCCTCCGCTGTTCCACGGCTTCCGCAGCCCCTCCAGCCATTGCGCCGCCGCGGCGGGCTGTGAGGTGCGGGCTGACCCTGGCCTCGGCTCTCTGGCAGTTACTCCCTGAAGACCTGGTCGGCGTTCCCTCGCGCGCTACCGGCACGTAGCGGGAGTGGGGCCGCGAGGTGGGCGCGCCGCTGAGAGCGACCTCGTCCCCGCCTGGGTACCGCGGTCACCCCACGAGCGCGGGTTGGCGTGGCCCTCGGGCTGTTGGGAATGGAAAGGCGAGAGCGCAGGACGCCGTGGCCGGCAGGTCCAGGAAGGGGCGGGCCCTTCTCGCCCTGCCCGCTCTGTGGACTCCCTGGCCTCAGCTTCCTCTTCTCGGCGATGGACCACCTTCCCTTCCCGGTGGGGAGCCGCCATCGCGGGAGCACTTGCGCTCGCTCGCCCTCTGCTGGCAGTCCTGCGCCTCGCAGCTCTCTGCCTCCGCGTCCTGCCGGAGCTAGGCAGGACCGGTCCTCCCGCGCGAGGGCGCCGTAATCTGGGCGCCATCAGCCCAGGTGCGCTGGCGGGTGTGCCTCCCTGGAACCCCGAGAGGCCGGTTGGGGGAGACTGCGGCGGTCGGTGTCGGTCTGTCTCTGTGGACCACAGAATACCTAGTAATCTCCGTCACCCACAATTCCCAAACTACCCTAGAAAACAAGCATCCTGGTGGTCAGGCCGTGGAGGGCTCAGGCACCAGAGAATTGCGTGGACTTTGAAATCCAGCCAGGAACACAATCAAATATGTAATTCACAGAAGAAAAAAGTGGCTTCTTTGCTTGGGGAAAGAAATTACCTTCAATTTACCTCTACTTCTGCCCAGTGAATGGTAGAAGATGAAAGATGAAAGTGAAGAAGAAGGGAGAGGACTTATAACTAAGAGTATTTGCCTCTACTTGTTTCTTTACATCCAATTCTGAGTTAATGGGCTCCAGGAAATTTTCTGAGCCCAGGCTGAAAAGCATGGACTTTCTATCCTATTGGGAACAGAGAATTGCCACTATATTTTTGTATACAACATGGAGTTATTAAGACAAATCCAAGCACAATTCTTGAACTTGAAAGCAAAACAAAACAAACAAACAACAACAACAACAACAAAAAAACCAAACCAGATTTCATCTTATACATTGTCACCAGAAAACAAAAAAGTTCCAATTTAATTAATTAGTCTCCTTTGCTTTGCTTTTGGGAAGAAGAAATTTTAAGGACTAGCATAAAGTTTGGGAGTTACCCAGGTTTGGAGACTCAAGAAAGGCTTTATTGAGTAGCCAAAGAATGGTGAGGAGGGAACTTTGTTTACAAATCAGCTTCACAACTCCAGGGGGGTTGAAGGGTTACAGGTATATGACAGGAATAATGAGGGGGGGAGGATAGTAAAAGGGAGGAATATTCATGTATTTTTTGAAACTAGGTGGAGAGCATCTGGGAACTTGGGTGCCGCCTTGTAACAGTGGTCCACTTTATGCTTTGAATATAGCTCTTGCTGTTCTGCCACTGTAACTTTTTTTTAAAAAAAGTTTTAAAAACTTGTATATGGACACAATTCCTTTATTTATTTTTAGGTAGTGTTGAGGATAGAATCCAGTGCCTCACATGTGCTAGGTAAGCGCTCTACCACTGAGCTACAACTCCAGCTCCAACTGTGACTTATTTTTAAAATGGACATGTTTCTTCTCTTCCTGTCCTGCTCCTCCCTATCTCCTCCCTCCCTAATCTCAGGGTAAACAGGATTACCTTTCTTTCCCATCCTAGGAAGAGTTATCTGTCTTTGAGCATGTACCTAACACAGGAATGAAGTAATTCAGGCTTTGGGGATGGCACAGAAATTACTATCTTCCAAATTAACAAGAAGTGAATTATAACTCTGGACAGAGAACACATGGAATATAGCCTTTGAATCACCTCTTTAAAAGCCCCCTGTCCCCCTGATGGGCAGAATTATAGCCTCTGGGACCGGACAGTTTCCTGTGTTTCTCCTTTACTAGAAAAAGCCATGTCCTCATTATTGGACTGACACTGGGGACAAGGACTGAGCTTTTGGTAACAATCTCTTTTCACTACTTTCATGGTCTAGTGTTTCAGGTCATGGCAGCTGGAAGGTATCTTTAGCCCTGAAGGATGCGGGTAGGGGACTGAAAGACTTGGCAAGTCTAGGTCAAGTTAGCCCTGTATAATAGTTTTGGACAAAACATCTCTTAAATGCTCAACATATCTGCATGCAGAGTTGAGTAGAATCTGACCCAAAAGTTAAGGCAATGAAGGAGAGAGGCACACTTTGAAGACAGAAATGCCAAGTGTTTTCATCCTGTTCCAATTGCCCATCAGACATGTTAGGCCCAAATGAAGAATCAGTGTGGCCTTCAGATCCCTGAAGCTACTGTTACCACCATAGCCCACATGTTAGAGATATTACCTACAGCAAAGCTAGTGAAAGGGCTATGTATTATCCAGTTGTGTGACCTCCCAAATTAGGGATTTGAAGTTATTTAAGAACAAGTGAAGGGGCTAGGGCTGTAGCTCAGTGGTAGAATGATTGCCTAGCATGCATGAGGCACCGGGTTCGATCCTCAGCATCACATAAAAATAAACAAAATAAAGGCATTCTGTCCATCTACAACTTCCAAAAATAAATAAATAAATAAATAAAAGAAAAGAAAGAACAAGTGAAGGGGTTGGGGATATAGCTCAGTTGGTAGAGTGCTTGCCTCGTATGAATAAGGCCATGGATTCAATCCCCAGAACCACACACACACACACACACAAAAAAAAAAAAAAAAAAAAAAGTGAAGCTAGGCATTTATGGCACACACCTATAATCCTGAAGTAGGACAGAAGAGGCTGGACACCTGAGGAATTTTCAGGAGTCAGGTTTCTTGACTGCAGGGTTCAGAAGTGGCTCCTACTAGGAATTCTTCCTCTGAACAATAAGTATAGAAATTATTTGAACTTTGCTGGCAGGGGGCGGGGTGAATGGGATGGGGGTGGGGTGAGGGGATGAGTTCATATGACAAGTTCATTTCATTCCATCCTCTAGACAGATAGGGATTTCACAAATTTTTCCTCAAATCTGGCATTTATAAACAAAGAGAAAGTTACAAATCTGCCTTCTGCAGATTTTTACTGATAGCTGATGTCCTGTGCAAAAAGCTCTCTGATAAGAGGAATTTTCATGCCACAAATATGGTAGGGGGCTTTCTGCTCAATTATAGTAAGGGGTATTCTGGGTGGGGGTCTTTGGCCTGCTTCATTTCCTCCTTTGATAATCGTTATTTAATTATTTAAATCATCATCATCCTCCTCTTGGCTTAAAGCTTTATATAATGTCATAATCTTAGTTGTCTTTTTTTCAACAGCTGCTTCTATAGTAGACCCAATATTTCTAATGTAAAGGGGAGCCAAATATGGGAGCAATAGACAGGTCAAGAGCAGAATACCTACCATGCTAATTAAACTTTTAAATTCACCAACAGTTGAAAATCATCCTCCAAACAGTAAGATTGGATACCAAGCTTTAATGCGCTTCAAGGTTTGAACTGGCCCATGTGCTAATTTTCTGATATTGATGGCTATGTCTTTAACTGCCTGTTCATTATCTATTTGAAATGTGACAGTCTGAATTGTTGAACTTTTTACTATCCACCCCCCTCCCTTTTTTTTAAGCCCCCTGATTTGAACTGATTGGTTTCCAAAGCAGCGGTCCTGAGAAGTGAGTCACGGTCCTTTGTTCAGTGAGATTTTATACATTGTTTGAAAGGTTAATAAAATAGGTACTTGTCACTCCGTTTTTCTGTATGCTTAACAAAACACTGTTGAAATCCTGAGAACCGTTTGCTAATCTTGTTCCCAGAATGTGCCGTCCCCAACTGCCAAACTGCAGAATGTACTCCCTCACTTGGTTGCAGGCAAACCGCCCACTCGCCCTGACCCATCAATGAACTTCCCTCCCTGCCCTCTCCAAGAAAAGTATATAAGCTCTGCTTAAGCTGTTCTCAGGGCTCTTTGCTCTATCTCTCTTTGCTCTAGTGAGCTCTGAGCCCCAGCATGCTGGTCTCCAAATAAACCCTTTTTGCTGTTGCATGAGACAGTCTCTTGGTGGTCTCTTCCTCTGACATTTTGCCGGTCCCTTACAGTTTTTGGGATACTCTATGTGTCACAACATCACACAGCAAATCATTCCACACCGAGGAAAAAATCAAACAACTCTTTTTAGCCAGTAGGTAATCTAATGTCATGTGGTTTTGATAGATAGCCACACACATCTGGGTCTGTTATGTGGCTAGGAGATCAAAGGTTGTGGCAGTTTGATTAGTAATAATTTCCAGTACAGTTTGTAAGTGAATAATCCTGTTTAGCATGTAAATAGGAGTTCTATAGCCCCAACTATCATCTTGTGTCCAGGTAGCAGGCCATAAGTAGCAATAATCCTCTGGGGTGGCCAGTCATCTTCACCCCAAGTTTCTTGACGTCCTAGATTAAGTTTCTAATGGACCCTTTTTCCCTTGGCCCTGTAAGGCCAGATTCCTGAGACCCCAATAGACTTCCAGGAGCTAAATCCGATGCAATCACATAAGAGTCTTTATTGCAAACTCGAGCCTGGACTCACAACCGTTTCCGATGCAGTGGTCCCAAGGAGTGAGTCCTGATTCTTTGTTCAGTGAGATTTTATACATTTTTTGCGGGATACTCTATGTGTCACAATATCACATAGCAAATCATTCCACATCGCAGGAAAATCAAACAACCCTTAACATTGATTAGCACATTCACTGGTGGGAACAAGTTGGGTAGAAGTGATTGGTTAGTACAAGAGGGGGATTCGTTTGAACTGATTGGCTTAAGCCCCGAGGGGCGTAAGTGCTAAACTGCATGGTTTCCTAACATGTTATTAATCACCAAGAGACTACTGGGGGTGGGGGTCATCTGGCATCCCAGGTATTTTCCCTATGTCATGCTGATTGGTGGTTGCTAGGGGGTTGCTAGGGGGTTGCTATGGGTCCTCACCTAGTAACTGACATATGGCGCTGCAGATCTCTTCTGTTATTTGTAGACAAACAACTCATCAGGGTGGCTATGTGCCTAGGAGCGCTCTGTGGGTTTTTCCAAGGACAAGAGTCACCCCCCCCACACACACACCCACCCTTGGACAGGCTTTGCTCTGAGGTAGAGGCTGGTTTCTCAAAAATGGAGTCATATCAGTTTCTCACAGCCAGCCCCCGAGTGACTGAAGCAGAGCTGTTGGCCTTCTGATCCTTGAGGTTCTCCAGAGTTTCCTTCCTCTGGATGGTCACCTTAAGGAATGCAGCAGGGTCTGGAGTGTACTCCTAGTCCATGGCTGTGGGCTTGGGACCTATCTAGGGACCCATCTCTGTACCTTTACTGCAGTTGGGTTGGATAAAATAACAGTGAAAGGGCCCTCCAAAGAGATTTCAAAGGTTGAATATTCCATTCTTTGACCCAGACTGAATCTCCAAGCTTGAAGGAGTGGGCAACTGTGGTCAAGGTTACTGGCAACCCATTAGTTGAGAGTCTGTAAGGGTTTTCCTAAGGCCTGAAGCTGTTATCTCAATGTTAATTTCCTTAAGTCTCCCTGTAATCCCCTGATTAGTGGGAGAGGCCTCCATACATTAGCTCATAGGGAGAGAATCCTTTCCTCTTAATGGAAGTGGATCTAATCTTTAACAGTGCAATAGGGAGGATTTAATCCCAATGTAGGTGAGTTACCTGACACAGTTTACCTAAAGTCCTATCTATCTATCTAACTATCTGATATTTAAACTCTTGGCCAATAATTATATCACCTCTGCCACAAAAGCTGGCCCATTGTCTGAGCCAATGGTTATTGGAATGTCAAATCTGGGAATAATTTCCCAGAGGAGCACCCTGGTCACCTCTCTAGCCTTTTAGTGTAGGTTGGAAAGGCTTCCACCCAACTGGAATAAAAACACATGAAAACCAAAAGATATTTATAGCCCCATCTGGGTGGTAGTGCAGTAAGGTGCATTTCAAAGTCCTCAAAAGGTGCTCCTCCTATAGTTTGGATTCCTTGTGGAAGCCTTGCTTCCTGGTGTGGGTTGTTGTGGGCAAGCTTTGCACTGTTCATAGATCACCTGGGAGATGCTTGTGAACTGGGGACAGAGGAATGATGACTCAGAACAGTCTCAAGTGTCATTCAGCCAATGTGTATTCCCCTGTGGAACTGTCTGATAAAGGCAGGGGCTAGAGTCTCAGGGATGGCTATTCAGCCATCAGAAAATCTCCATCATACACTTGGGAAATACCTTTCTTTTTCAGTCTTAAACCAATTACTTTCATATTAGGAATATTTTGGCTCCTGTTCTGTTAGAGGATCAGGCAGAAGGACAGCATTTAAACCTGAGACTAAATTTCCTCCTGTTTCTTGCAGGCAGCTAATCTTGCTTTTCTGTCTTTTCTTTGGTTGCCCTTAGCAACCACAACAGCCCCCTTTTTGGTGGCCCTGGGAATGTATAACTGCAACTTTATTTTTATTTTTTATAGTGCCCAAACTACATTTAGAAGATTAAGAATTTTCTGCCATGTTTGATGCCCTTTTCTCCTGTGTTAATTAGCCCCTTTTTAAAATATAAGGCTCCATGATCATGAGGGGTGGTGAAAGCATACTTCCAGTCTGTATAGATATTTACATAGATTTCTGCTGCCAATTGGAGTGCTCCGGTCAGAGTAATAAGTTCTGCCTTTTGTGCTGAAGTTCCCTGAGACAGAGGCTTTGTCTCAATGGTGGAGTCCAAAGTGCATATACCACTGCATATTCAGCAAGATGAACCCCATCCTTTATGAAACTTCTTCCATCTGTGAAGTACTCCACATCAGGGTCCTTGAGGGGCTGGGCTATCTATTCCAGTTTACTGGAGAACACTTTATGACCTCAATGGAGTTGTGATCAGTTTGCCCAGTCCCAATGGGTAGCAGAGTTACTGGGTTTAGATTTCAGATGACTTTAATGTGGACATGTGGATTTTCATATAATGTGCCCTGGTATCTGATCATCTTCTCATTAGTCAGCCAATATTGTCCTTTATACTCTAACATGTCAAAATTGAATGAGGAACTCTGATGACCAATTCTTGTCCCATAACCAGTTTATCAGCTTTCAACACCAGCAGGGCCATGGCTGCAAGGGCCTGTAAATAAGGTGGCCAGCTTTGGGCTCCAGAGTCCAGCTGTTTCGATAGATAGACCACTGGATGGTCCATGTCTCCAGCATTTGAGTTATGACTCCTACAGCTATTCTAAGCCATTCATGGACATACAGAAGGAAGGGCTTTGTGAGGTCAGGGAGTCCTAGTCCAGGTGCACTGATGAGTGCTTGTTTAATGTCCTCAAAGGCCTTTTGCTGTGCTGGCCCCCACATCAGAGGATCCTGTTCTCCCCCTTTGTGGCTTCATAGAAAGGTTTTCTCCAAAACTGAAAAGTTGAGGATCCACATATGAAAGAATCCAGCAGCCCCCAAGAACTCTCTGATCTGACAGTGGGTTGAAGGGACCGGAATTGAGCAGATAACCTGTTTAGTTTCGAAGCACAGTTGTTGCTGCTGCTGTCCCTGAGTCAGATGGAAACCAAGGTACTTGACTTTTTCTTGACAGATCTGAGCTTTCTTCTTTGGAACTTTGTAATCCAGCCTTACATAGGAGAGTGTGAAGCAGCTGTGCCCCTTTCATGCAGTCCTCTCAGCCAGCAATGGATCATCTACATATTGGAGCCACAATGTCTTACAGGAAAGGCTTTTAAGTCAGAGGTCAGGGCTGTCCCAAAGATGGTTGGTGAGTTTTTGAAGATCCGTGGCAGCCTGGTCCAGGTAAATTGGCATTTAGTTAAGGGCATTCTTTCTTCCAGTGGCCCTTTAGATGGAAGTAGGCACATCAGTTTAGTCTCAGCTTAGTCCCTGGGTTAGGTGATTCCTTCATTCAGACCTTCTGTTGGCCCTGTATTTAGCTTCAGTTTTGACATTTGTTTTGGTCCTGGTGGGAACTCCCCCACCCCGCCCCCCTGCTTTGGGTGACCTCTGGATTTGCAGTGAGGGAAGCCACAGGAGACCATCTCTTTTTTCATATTTTGGCCTGCTTCTCGTTGAGCCTCTTGGTCTCTGTTGATGAAAACTGTGGTGGCCACTTCAATTAGCTCACTGGCATTCTTTTTAGCAAAGTCCAGCAAAGTTCTCTAGTTTTTGGAGCTCTTGGTGAATGTCTCTCTGGGCTTGTTTTACTTGCTGGTTATTTGGTGTCTCAGAATCAAAGGGAAGGGGGGAGGGTCAGAAGGTCTCACATAGTTATTCATAGCACTGGCTGGGGCTTTCATTGGGCTTTTGGAGTACTTATGAAAGCTTATTCATGTTTAGGGCTCTCCTTTCCCCTTCTTTTAGGCTGCCTTTGAAGGTCTCTTGATATATCTTTATCTTTAGATCTTCCTCTTTGTTGGGGTCCTACCCTGCATCTGTGTTGGGGCATTAGGCCTTGGCATAGGTCTGGATGTTGCCTTGTGTGTCTGGAGCATGTCCCTTTAGCCACTTTAAAGCTGCTCATGTCACCAGCTGCATTTTTCTGTCAACCCAGCTGGGCTGGTGGGTTTGGATAATGGATTATACCAAATCAATCATTGCCCAGGGCTTCTCTTTGTAGAAGGGAGTATGAGTTTTCAGTTCAAGAGATCAATGGTAGTGAAAGGCTGGCATACAAAACTACATTTTTTCCCCTCAGATGTTTCCTTCCTGGTCATCATAGGCAGGTCCCCTTTCTCTCATAGGGGAATCAGGAGAACTCTCATCTGGGTTGTGGTCTTGGAACAAGTTTTCTGCCTTGGTCTTGGAGGGTGGAGGACTGTCTGGCTCTGGGGAAGACTTTGGCACTGAGGGCATTTAGGAGGAAGGAGTAGCCAGTGTCAAGGGGTCACCATTTGTTTCCTCTGGGGACAAGGGGGCTGAGGGGACAGTTTGCTGTCTTCACCTGTTTCTTTTCTGTCTTTCCTTTGTCAGATTTTCTCTGTTTAGTTTCCATTAATTGGGTCTTAGAGGCTACTATAGTCTTGGATTATCCTTCCAGACAGGCTCTCAACCAAGGAGGCTATTTCTATACTATCTCTTTCCAACAATCAGTATTAAAAAATTGGTCTAGATGCCTAGGGGTTCTGACAATTTAAAAGGACCTCACCAAGGACATTTTTGTCTAAAGGTCCTTTTGTTGGCCTTCCACCTCAAGACTGGCCATTCTAATTTGCAAAGTATATAACCTTTGTGGAGTGAGCTTTACCCCACAGTTAACATTAAAATCTCCCTTAACACTTTGTGGAGTGAATTTCACATAGTTGCCATTAAAACCTTTCTTAAAGTTTTATAACATACATTTCAAAAGCCTCAGTTTCCTTTGTGTACCTCTCATGTTCTACCCTGCATTGGTATTGCACACTTAGGACAGGACTCACTTTGTCTCTAGCTATTTCCCTTGTGGGGACTTAGGGTCCTCTTAGCCTTGCAGGTTGGTATCAACCCCTGATCTGGAGCTTCCACCTATATGTTGGTTGGTGGACTTCTGCCACATTGTATGAGGCATCACAGAACCGTGGACTGGGAATCTGGATTTGCTTTGGCCCTTGTGTTGGGTGGGAACCTTTCCTATGGGAACACTTCCCTCTGTCTCATTCACACACTTTCACACAGACATGGTCAGAGCAAAATTTCTATACCATCCAAATCCCAAAAATTTCACTACCAAAAAAGGAGTCACAGTTTCCCCTCTGCTCACTGACCCAGAACTGCTTGGGTGACTCCCTGGGTCCTTTTTGGCTCCAGTTTCTATGAAGCTTACTCAGGATCCTCAGAGGTTGATGAAGCCTCTCTCCTACCTACATAGGCCTCTATGGGGAAGACAAGTGGGCTACCACCTTTTGTCTAAATGTCTACTACTTTAGACAAAAGAACACTTTTGTCTAAAGATCCTTTGATCTACCTGCTCAGTCTAGCAGGTGCTCCAAGTTCCCTAGTCCTGGTTCCTGTTCCTTATGGGTGGGTCCCATTGTGCTCCAGGGCAGCAGCTATGGGGTGCCCTGTGAGTCACCTCACCTACAGGCACAGAGTATCCTGTGGTGCACTGAGAAGTGTTGTCCTCCAATGTCCTGGGGAAGCCATATCTGGAGACAAGAGAGACAGAAAAGCCATCTTTGCCTCCGCTGTAGCATCTGGGTTGCCAAATGAAGTAGGACAGAAGAGGCTGGACACCTGAGGAATTTTCAGGAAGCAAGTTTATTGACTGCAGGATTCAGAGGTAGTTCTCACTTAAGAATTCTTCCTCTGACAATGAGTATAAAATGTCTTTGAACTTTGTACCCAGTGGGGGAAGGGCTAAGAGGTTCATATGACAAGCGCATTTCATTTCATCCTCTGAACAGACAGGAATTTCACAAGTTTTTTTCCTGCAAACCTGGCATTTATAAACAGAGAGGAAGCTAAAGCATTATTGTTTGTAAACCATAATGCCTTCTTCAGATTTTTACTGATAGCTGATATCCTGTGCAAAAAGCTCTCTGATAAGAAGAGGAATTTACATGCCACAAATATAGTGTGTGTGGGGTTCTGCTTAATTATGATAAGGGTCTTCTGAGTGGGGGGGTCTCTGGCCTGCTTCAATCCCAGTGACATGGGAGGCTGAAGCAGGAGGATGACAAGTTTGAAACCAGCCTCAGCAATTTAGTGAGGCCCTAAACAACTTAGTAAGACCATGTCTCAAAATAAAAAAATGAAAAAGGGCTGGGAATGTGGCTCAGTGTTTAAACATGCCTGGGTTCAAATCCCTGGTGCCAAAACAAAACAAACCCAAGTGAAGCTAGAAAGTTTATTTAGATTTTTGCTAACCTAACAAAGGGGTGGGAGAACGAAGATGAGAGGATTCAATGAACATAATCAAGTACCTCTATAGGGCCAGGGTTTTATTTTATGTTACTGGGGAGTGAATCCCCAGGAGTGCTCAAACACTGAGTCAAATATCCATCCCTCCTTTTATTTTTTATTTGAAGATAAGGCCTCACTAAGTTTCTTATATGATTGGAATCATAAGTCTCTTTTAAGTCCTTTATTTATTATTTCAGTACTGTGTATTACCCAGGGGTGTTTTACCTCTGAGCTACATCCCCAACCCTTTTTTAAAAAAATTCTTTTATTTTGAGACAGGTTCTTTGTAAATTCAGCAGGCTGGCCTCAATCTTGTGATCCTCTTGCATCAGCCTCCTGAGTACCACCATACTTGGCATCTTTTTTTTTTTTTTAAATATATTTTTAGTTGTTGACAGACCTTTATTTTATTTATTTATTTATATGCGGTGCTGAGAATTGAACCCAGTGCCTCACACATGCTAGGCAAGCGCTCTATCACTGTGCCATAACCCCAGCACCCCCGGCATCTTTTACCTACTATTTAAGTAAGGCCAGGTTTCTGTTATCTTCTGTGTTTTCCAAGGTAGTTCCATGACTTTTATAATTTTATTTTTTTAATTGAGGCAATTCATAGATGCGTGGTTAAACATTTGATTTTTATACTTTTAATATTTTTATTTTTTGTTTTTATTTTTGCACCCAGGATTGAACCCAGGGGCAGTTAACCACTGAACCACATCCCCAGACCTTTTTATTTTTAATTTAGAGACAAGGTCTCATGAAGATGCTTAAGGCCTCACTAAATTGCTGAGGCTGGCTTTGAACTTGTAATCCTCTTGCCTCAGCCTCCCAAGCCACTAGGATTACAAGTGTGCACTATGGCATCCAGTATACCTTTGATATTTTAACAAAATTTAACAATTTTTAATGATGTTATTAATTTAGGACCCAAATCCAAAGAGTAACTATAATTACATACAAATTACTATAATTAAAATTTGATTTTTAAAAAATTTCAAAAGCTGAGCAAAATATTTCTAAATCATCATAAACAGAACAGTTTTAAGACTTTAAAAAAATTTTTTTAAAGCTGGGGATTGAAGCCAGAGATGACTTAACCTCTGAGCCACATCCCCAGCCCTTTCTTTTATTTTGAGGCAATCAATTTTGTAAAAAATGGTTTATCAATTCCATTTTTCTATAAAACTTATGGGAGAAACTTCCAATCAATACACAACTGTCACAACATGAAAAATGTACTTTATCAAACTTTGAGTCTAAGAGCATAAAAATATTTCTTTTAGCATGTCTACAGTAATTGTCTATGTCTTTCCTTATAATTCTTTTTAAAAATTCCACATATCCCCATTGTTATCTTCTGTTCCAGTTATAGTAGAAGGACTTGGAGGAATAGAGTTGTAACCAACCATGCAAGTAGTTTTCTGCTGTCCCTTCTGTCCAGAGACTTGTACTTGTGAGGTATCACACTACCCCCAATAATGGAAGCTTTGATAAGAGAATTCAAGTCTTCATCACTACAAATTTCACGCTGCAAGTGATGTGGAGTGATGCTTTTCTTTGAGATGCTTGGAGGCTTTACCTGTTGGCTATTCATATGTATAGCACTGTACTTGGCAGCAGTGACATCCATCCTTCTTTGGCTTGTGGTGTGAGTCTCAAGTGTCTGTGGATGTGGCCTATAGAAAACTGAAGTCCAGCTCTTTGTGAGCCAGACACTGCCTTGGCCTTGGCCTTGCCACTATCCTTTACAGGTTGTGCCTTGGACTTGGCCTTCCCACTTTCCTTTCCAGGTTGAAGAGATACTGTTATAGCAAGAATTGCTTTGCCCCAGCAATGTATCTGCTGCCAAATGGGATGTCCTGTCCGATCATAAGAGGGGAGACTATTCCTGTCCCCAGGTAATAAACTAACAGTGTTGGAATCTACTGCCACATCATTTGTGTCCAGTAGCTTCCATCCTCCATGGGCAAAAGGGGCTGGAAGGCAGGACAAAGACCAGGTTCTCTTTGGCCATTTTTCTATAGCATAGGCCGCTTTTCCAGGTTTTACCCCCTCATCCCCAGCTTAGGACTATAGTGTTCTTCTTGACCCACAGTAAAAAGACCTATAGCTGCTTGGGGCCTATAGTGCTAGGAGTGCCAACACTAGGTTTAAAAGATTTAAATCTTTTTAACCACTTTTTCTGGCATCCTGCTATCCTTGCATACCTTACTCCATGTTAAAATGGCTCCAAAACAGGCTAAACTTCAGTTCATTTAAAGTTGTATTTAAAAGATTGATTTTACTGTAAAGATTACTATGATCTCAGACAGAGGATATAATATAACCAAAGGTTCAAGATTATAAAAATAATTTTTCTTAGTTAATAGCTATTATACAAACTGAATATGTTTTTGCTATGCTAATTTCATCTTGTATTTTCCTTATAAACTTTATAACTATTCCTTGTTAGTGTTTTGCAGAGGTACTGCTTTGAATAAACAACAATCTGTGTTAATTTGAGACAATAAGCTATCACTTACAGGACAGATAGTATATAATGCTGACTGCCAGTACTAATACTGACCCCAGTTAAATAAAGGGTATAACTATAAAATTATAGATATTGAAGTTATAACCTTTTACTTCCTCCTTAAGACTGGTGAAACTGACTTGCTGGGTGTTTAAAACCGAAAACTTGGAGACCAAAGTCAAGGAAGTAAAAGGGCCAAGCAAAAAACAGCCAAAATTTTGGCCCTTACTCTCTAATATCATCCAAGACCCAAAGAATGATGAGACTCCTTTCTGGGTCCTGCAACTCTGGTGATTCTCCTGATCTGCTGATCAGGAAGATGAGAGGACCATAGAGAACAGGAAGCCAGCCAGTGTACATTCTGCAAAGAGGAGAGTCATTGGAGATGGAAATGTCCCTGATGCTTTCAAGAGAAGCTACATATTGTCAGCCAGACCCTGACCCATCCGGGCAGGTGGCATCACTGGTAGAGAAAAGCTAAAGGAGCCAGAAGGCTTTGCACATATCCTCAAGAGTGATCTCTGAGGAATCTCAGGTGACTCTTAAGAGTAGATAGAAACAAGGTCAGTTTTGACTAACTTGGTCTTTAAAACCTGCCAGGAGAGTATAGCCTAAAATCACAGCCATAAAAGGATACTTAAAAGGAAAAACAATGTTTTTTTTTTTTTGATGTAACTTAAAATATACACTTTTGTCATTCTTACTAATAGTAAGTAAAGCTGGAGGCTATAAAGGAAGGGTTGTATGAAAGTGTCTAATAATAATGATCACAAGAGTTGCAAATTTGTCCTGAGTTAATTTGAGTCTGATTTCATAGATCTACAAATCTTCCTTACCACCTACATTGATGAGCTTGATCTATTTTTCACTGATTAGATTATGAGTTACTGTCCTCATCATTTTCAGAGACTAAAATACTGTTTGTTTTTGTCCTAACTATCTTTAAAAAAGTAATGCTTTGCTGTCTTTATTGTTGTCTTAGCATAATCCCTGTCCTATGTATGCCTTGTCCAGTTACCTGCTATTGCTACTATAATTTTAAAATTTATTTATTTATTTAAAATATATATTTTTAGTTGTACATGGACACAATACCTTTATTTTGCTTATTTATTTTTTTATGTGGTGCTGAGGATGGAACCCAGTGCCTAACACATGCTAGGTGAGCATTTTACCCCTGAGCTGCAACCCCAGCCCTGATTTATTTTTAATTGGTACATTATGTTATACATAAAAGTGGAATTCATTGTAGTGTATTTATACATGAACATGGCATAGTCTGGTTAATTTCATTCTGCTACTTTTCTCCTTTCCTTCCCTTTTTCTAACCCTCCTCTCTCCCCCTCACTCCCCTTTCTCTATGCCACTGTTCTCCCTTCTATTTTCATGAGATCCCTGCCCTTCTTTTAAAAAATTTCTTATTTCTCTCTAAGGCACCATAATTTTTAAGTAGGAATGAAAATGAATTGTATGTCAAGCTCTCTGCAACAACTGTACTTTACCTTAGGATTATGTATAATTTGTATTATTAACAGTTATAGGTAGTGCTAATACTACTATAGTTTGTTGCCTGTGTTCATAATAGGAATACTAATTTTGACCAGAGGTGAATAAAAATTAAGATGAAAAAATTTTTCCTATCCCAAATTGTTCATGGCAATCCCAAACTTCTGATGCTATAGTCTGAATGTTCAAAATTCATATGTTGAAAACAAATTTTCATTGTGAATATGTTTGGAGACGAGGCCTTTGGCAGGTGATAGGTCACTTTTGGGATGGGGTTAATGTCCTTGTAAGAGACCTAGAGATGTCTCTGGCTCCTTCCTCCATGTGAAAGACACCCATCTATGAGGAAGCAGGTCCTTGCCAGACACTGAATTTGCTAGAACTTTGATCTTAGACTTCATGGTCTTCATAACTATGAGAAATAAATTCCCAGTAAGTTATCCATTCTATGGTATTTTGTCATAGAAGCCCTAAGGGACTAAGACACTCATGCTAGGTAAAGAATTTTGCCCTAAGTAAAAGCAATTTTTTCTTTGGTATTTGTATTTGTAATCCATACTCTAGATAATCTACTATATATTGTGCCTTTTTTTTTGCAATAAGGTTTTAGTCGGGCAGTGGCTACTCATCTAATCACAACATTTCATTCCTTTCTGTGTGCAGCTTGTCCTGACTATGTAACAATTTTTGATAGTTATTGGTAACCTGAATGGCGCCTCTCTGAGAGTTAGAAGCCGTTGCCCCATCCCCTGGGCAGGTACAGTGCTGTGATGTGAACATATTGGCAGCAAAGGGCAAGCTGGATGTTGGCCACTCCTCACCTCTTCTTCTAGTTGCTCTTGGGTAACAACTTGTACAATCACAGGCAACAACCCTATTTTGCCCAGGGGCAGTGAGTGGAAGAATGTGTACAACTGCTGGACTTTGCTCTTACAGGGGAGGTGTAGATCCTCTCTCTCTCTCCTCTCAGGTGGAAAGGTGGACATGGTGGCAAGCCATTGCTGATGGCAGAGCATCAAGATAGAAGGATCCTGAGTTCTCCACGACCCTGGGCTGCCTTTTGAACCTTGGACTACTGGATTGTTACAAGAGAAAAACAAGCTACGTTTTTGTTTGAGTCCCTGTATTTTGGGGATATTTTCTTGTTCTCTAAGAGTTTTAAATAAACTAACAATGAAAAAAAATAAAATTTAATTTAAAAATATTATTCCATACTCAGTAAAATATTCTAAGTATGAATTAAGAATTTCATTTGCCACAAAACTATACCTTGTAATTCTCACTTTAAAAAATAGGTTTTAATTTAAATAGGACAAGAACTTAAACTGGAATAAAGAACAAAAATTTTGAATGAACCCAAGTTCTACTCCTTTGCCTTTACTGTCAGTATCATTGTTATCATTGCTATCATTTATTTCAAGTCAGCTATTTAAAGATAGGAAGCTGGAGACAAGAACAGAGACCCAAGCACTCTGGAATGGTTCTGAACCATTGCAAACTTTTTTTTTTTTTTTAATGAATGGGAATAAGTGTGAGTTTTCCACATTCTTTCAGACATATTCCATGCAGAATACAATATTTATGTCTATTTTTTCTGTGATACTGGGGATTGAACCCAGAGGCACTTTAACACTGAGCCGAATCTTAAGCCCTTTTAAATTTTGTATCCTGAGACAGTTTTCACTAAGTTGCCAAGACTGTCCTTGAACTTGTGATTCTCCTGTCTCAGGCTCCTGAGTCTCTGAGATTACAGGTGTGTACTAGAGCACCTGGCAAAATGTATAAGTTTAAGGAAATATTATTCAAACTCAAAGCTAAGCACAGCAATTGTTTGAAACTTGGGTCAATAGGGTGATTTTTAAAATTAGTACATCATCACCAAAATTGTTTAGAACTGCTGATACATAGTGACCACAAAGTGCTGACTGTTAGCTTGTCTTATGACTACTTTTGAATTTTCCATGGCAGTGTGCTCTCTTCTTGCCTGCACTTGGGCCTACCCCTGCCACCAGCCTGCCCTTGGTGCCCTATGACTGCATGGTCTCTTAACTGTTTACCACAGATTGAGAACCACTGGTTAAACTCCAGAGATGAGGGAGATTTGGGTTTGATGTGATCAAACATATTAAGTGGATGGCAATGTTTAGAAGGCCTTTAAAAATGTATATTTGGGGCTTAGAAATGGTGGTAAATATTTTGGAGAAATCTATGTATGTGATAGAGAATTTGAAATCAGGTGCATGTCTCTCATGTACCTTTTTTAATATTTATTTTTTAGTTATAGGTGGACACAATGTCTTTATTTTCTTTATGTGGTGCTGAGGATTGAACCTAGTGCCTCACGCATGCTAGGCGGGAACTCTACCTCTGAGCCACAATCCCAGCCCTCTCATGTACTTTTGGGATCAGATGTATTTTTGTTTATTTTGGAGGTGTCTTGTAACTGAAGGAAATTTGCTGCAGTCTGGCTGGGCAAAATAACCGGGAGGTGACAAGCAACTTGAAGGTTGAAGCGGAAACTGCTTTATTGCAGGGAAACTGAGCGGGAACTCAAGGTAGTGGGCACCCAAGGTAGCAGGAGCCGCTTTACTGCGGAACAGCAGAGGTATATATACCTTACTGATTACACACAGCTTATCTTAATTAGCATCATCTAGATACAGTAGTCAGCCAATAAGGAATCCTCACCATCTTAATGGCTCGGTGGCGTTGCCTCACAAACCACTCCTCCTGGCAAACTTCCAGGCGCCATCTTGACTTGTTTTGCGGTCCCCAACATCTCCCCCCTTTTGTTTATTTAAACAACAAGTATGTGGTTTAGGGGCCGTGCCTGTTTTAGGTTGTCCAATACTACATATGGTCCTTACCGCTCATTGGATGGTCTGATCTCAAATCATCAGCCTCCTGGCTTAGGTTGGTACCATTGTAATTGGATCTTACCCGTCTTTGACTACCGGCCCAATATATTTAGCCATACTTATGGATAACGACCATAGTGGTTTTTACACAAACACCATAAACAACCTGCCACAAGCAGAAAGAGGAGGATACAAAATGCCATGATAACAAGCCAATTGACAGCTCCAAGTAAGAAGCCCTTGGAAAAATTGTACTACCGATGACACTGTCAGCAAAGATACCCTGGTACTATTACAATTATCAATAGATTAGTTCATAATGCATATAAGTGATACATAGTCCAGGTAAGTTCTGTAAGCAGCTTAAAGCAGAGGAATCCATTAATATGTCTATTTCTTCTTAAAGTAAATCGACTCTTTGATTGAGCATTACTTATTGAGTTACATTATTCATTGATGCATCAGTTTATGCAGTTTGTTGTGATAGCTATCACAGAAGCTGTAGTAGCAGCAGCAGAAACAGCAACAGCTATGATGATGGTAGCTGTAATTCTGAAGTCTCATTTGGTTTTTCAATAATACTGGAAATTCTTCTATTTTTGTCTTCACTGGCACTGGGATGAAGGTAGGAATTCTGACAATGATGGCTAAAGAAAATTGTGTAGCATTCCAGCAGGCATTAAGAAAACAATTTTCTGAACAATTTAGTACATTACCTTGAACAAAATTATTAAATATAATGAAAAGGAAAGGTGAAAGTAAACAAACAGATCTGTTAACCTCCTTTTTTGTTCACATTTTAAAACAATTCTTGTAAATTTCTGAATTTAGGTAGATTATTTCATAGACATCAACATTTTGAACACCTAGAAAAACTTGTAAGCTTAATTTTAAAGACATTTTTATTTTAATCTGTTTACCCAATTTAAATAACACTGTTAAAATCACGTGAACAAAAGATATTTGGATCCATTTTTTAAATTTTCATGAGCGCTCCTCATAAATGATGTACGGACATACGCACATACAGACATACAACACATAACACAAATGTGCACACGTAACACAATAGTAGAGGCCTTGTAGCTTTTCACAGGTGAAATCTCCATTGCAATGTTTAAAAACTCCACAGTTGATCAAAAAAATAAAACTGATCAGAAAAACATTAACCTAGGTCTGTATGAGCTCAAAAAATAAAATAGAAAAAAGCATCCTGGCTATCACCTGGGTTTGACTCTTCTTT
Organism: Marmota flaviventris; assembly: GCF_047511675.1. NCBI lineage: Eukaryota > Metazoa > Chordata > Mammalia > Rodentia > Sciuridae > Marmota > Marmota flaviventris. The sequence goes on along the minus strand of NC_092499.1, from coordinate 82,371,910 downwards.
TGATATCTCATCCTTCTTCCTGTAACTTGCATATGGGTTTAAAGGTATTCCCACAAGTAAGCCTCGAGGTTTTTTACATTTGAAATAGGCCTAAATGGTGCTCATTATTCATTAGCCTCCAGGTGTGGGAGAACCATTGTTGCAGATGTAAGGATAGCTAAACTGGAGTTCTGGATATCAGCTGTTACGGATTTGCGTCAAATCATCTTCTTTTTGGTCTGTAGAAATCGTTTTAGTTAGTCTCTCTGGAATCCAAATTGGCTGCTGTTCTCCCTGTGGAAACACACAAACAGACCCCCGACTCCAGACAATCACTGGGTCAGGACCTTTCCATTGTCCAGTTAGAATATCCTTCCAAAGTACCTTTGGCTTATGCGACTTTCCGCAACACTAAGCCCTGATGAATCCAAATTTAAAAAGTTTAAAGTAAAAAGGGTTATGTTAAGTTTATCTTTGGGGGATTTATATCCCTTCCCAATTCCCTCTTTTTGTTTTAGTAAGTACATTTTAATAGTTTGATGAGCTCTTTCAACTATGCTTTGTCGCTGTGGATTATACGGGATTCCTGTTATATGAGTAATGCCAAATGATGAGCAAAATTGCTTGAAAGAAGTAGAAGTATAGCCAGGGCCATTATCTGTTTTTAACTGTTTTGGAATGCCCACAGTGGCAAAATTTTGTAAATAATGAGATATAATATCTTTAGTTTTTTCTCCAGTATGAAGGGAGCCCATCAATATCTGGTAGAAGTGTCAACTGTAACATGCAAATATTTTGATTTTACAAATTCTGGGAAATGTGTGACGTCCATCTGCCATATATTATTAGATATCAGTCCTCTAGGATTGATTCCAAGATTAACTTGTGGTACAAAGGTCACACAATTTTGACATTGTTTTACTATATGTCTAGCTTCTTCCTTAGTTATTTTAAAACACTTTTGTAAAGTATTAGCATTGACATGGAAGGATTTGTGAAAATTTGTAGTTTCTTCTAGTATTGAAAATACATGTACGTCATGTGTAGTTTTATCTGCTAAATCATTGCCCAAACTAAGGGCTCTAGGCAATCCTGTATGTGCCCTGATATGTCCTATAAAGAATGGATCTTTTCTGTCCCAGATTAGACTTTGTATAGTGGAAAATAAAGAGAAAACAGTAGAGGAAGGGGAAATCCTACCAGCATCTTCAAGGGAATTTATAGCATTAACTATATATTGACTGTCAGAAAATAAATTAAATACATAATCTTTAAACATTACAAAAGCTTGTATTACTGCATTAAGCTTTACCTTTTGAGCTGATTGTTCGGGTACTAAAAATGTAAAAGCTTGATCAGGGGTAACTACTGCTGCTGTACCATTATTTGACCCATCAGTAAATATTATTGGAGCATTCATGATAGGTGTTTTTCTTGTCATTTTTGGAAAAACTATAGTTTGCGAGGACCAAAAAGACAACAAAGGATTGGATGGTAGGTGATTATCAAATGAACAAGTAGATTTGCACATGATTATTGCCCAAGTATTTAACTCATCAGCTAACTCATCAATTTGATCCATAGTATATGGAGTAATAATTTTATTAGGAGAAATTCCAAACACTCTCTTTGCTGCTTTTATTCCTTTGAGTATTAATTGTCCTACAGCCTCAGGATACCTAGTAAGAATAGTGTTAGGAGAATAAGATAAATGTATCCATAATAATGGACCTTCTTTCCAAAATACTCCCGTAGGAATATTTTTAGTTGGTAATACAATAAATAGCAGAGGCAAACTTATATCAATTTTCTCCAGATGCATATTTTCCATATATGTTTCAATGAGTTTTAATGTCTTTCTTGCTTCAGGCATTAACATGCGGGGTGAATTTGGATCCGATGGACCTTTTAGGATATCAAATAAAGGTCCCAACTCTCCTGTTGGTATGCCTAGATAAGGTCTTATCCAACTTACGTCTCCTAACAACTTTTGACAGTTGTTAAGTGTTTTAAGTTGATCTACTCATATTTGAATTTTTGGTGGGTGGATCATGGTCGATAATAGAACTCCTAAATAATTATTTGGAAAATTTAATTGTACTTTATCTATTGCTATCTCTAGATTATAATTTTTTAATGAGTTTGTAAGTGTGGCATAACATTCTAACAATGTATTTTTATCTTTGTGTGCTAATAATACATCATCCATATAATGAAATACTTGTAGTTCAGGATTTTGATTTCTAAGTGGCTGGATTGCTTTGTTAACATAAATTTGACACATAGTTGGGCTGTTAGCCATCCCTTGAGGGAGTACTTTCCATTCATATCTCTGATCAGGACCTTCATGATTCAGCAAAGGGACAGTAAATACAAAACGTGGACTATCCTCAGGATGAATTGGAATGGAAAAAAAACAATCTTTAATATCTATAACTAAAACATACCAGGTTTTTGGCAAAGCAGACAACTGAGGAATCCCCGATTGAGCAGGTCCCATGATAACCATCTCGTTATTAATAGCTCTTAAATTTTGCAATAATCTCCATTTGCCAGATTTCTTTTTAATAACAAAAATGGGAGTATTATGGGGAGATACAGAAGGTTGTATATGTCCCCCCGCTAATTGTTGATTGACCAGGTCATGGGCTGCTTGTATCTTTTTTTTAGTCAGGGGCCACTGAGGAACCCATACTGGTCTTTCTGATTTCCAAGTAATTTTTATTGTCTCAGTGACCCCTTCCGAAAACCCAATATTGGTGCTGCTATACCTTGTCCTTGTTCTCCTAATCCTTTTCTTTTCCTAAAACCTTGTCCAGCCATAATAGTGGGCGCATTTAGATTGACACGCGGAATGTTATTTGCCAATGTTAATCCCAATTGACCTAGAATATCTCTTCCCCATAAATTTATAGGAAGATGATCCAATACATATGGCTGTATAGTTCCTTCACATCCTTCAGGATCCTTCCATTTTAATACCATCGCACTTCTATGGGGATTAGTCGCCACTCCTAGGCCTCGAAGCATTTGAGTGGCTTGTTGTAAAGGCCAATCTTATGGCCATTGTTGACTAGAGATGATGCTATGATCTGCACCTGTATCCAGCATCCCATTGAAATCCTTGCCTTGAATAGTTAATTTTAACATAGGGCGAGAATCTAAATTTAAAGAAAGCATAGCCCAATCTATACCTGTGGAGTCAAATCCCCTGCAACCTCTTTCTACAGTATGACTAGAATATTTGTCATGTAAACTGGGTAATATCAATAACTTTGCAATCCTATCTCCTGGTGAAATTACTGAGATACCCCTTGGAGAACTAGCTATAATTTATATCTCACCTTCATAATCGGGATCAATTACCCCAGGACTTATCATAAGTCCTTTTAGAGTAGAAGAACTGCGTCCTAATAATAAGCCCACTGTTCCTTGGGGAAGAGGTCCTTTTACCCCTGTTGGAATGATTTGAACTCCCATCTCTGGAGTTAGTACTGCTCTGGCGGAGGTGCAGATGTCCAATCCTGCACTTTCTCTGGTTTGTCCGATAAGGGAGTTAACAGATAATGTGTCCTGGGCACTACCCTGATGGTGTTGCTGGGTTCCTTCAGTGCCCTGTATATTTGCGGGCCCTGGGGCATCCAGCCCCCTTGTCTGTTTTTTGGCAATGGAGTACCCTCTACAGTAGTCTGAGAATGGCATTCATAAGCCCAATGTTTCCCTCTACAACATCGTGGGCAAATACCTGGTATTTTTCTTTTTTGATCATACCCAATTCTGTTACTTGTTTTAAACCCTCCTCCTATGGGGCAATTCCTTCTAAAATGTCCTGCTTGACCACAATTATAACATGTTTTTGGCCTGGCACCTAAAGCCTGTTGTACTGCAGCTGCCAAGACTTGCCCCTGCATCACTGGTTCATAAATATCTCTGCACAACTTAATATATGCATTTAAGTCTTTATATTTCCAAGGTCTAATAGCCTCCCTACACCATCTATTGGCTTGTTCGTAGGCTAGTTGTTTTATTAATGGCATTGCTTGTTCTATATCCCCAAAGACTCTGCTTGCTGTTTGCATAAGCCTATCCACAAACTCAGCATAAGGTTCATTAGCTCCTTGTATTACCTTAGATAATTGACCTTGTAAATCTCCTTGTTCTTGTAAAGTCTTCCATGCCTTAACTGCAGCTGAAGCGATTTGTAAGTATATGGCAGGAATGTATCCTGCTTGTTGCTGCTGACCCTCATAAGGTCCCTCTCCTAGCAACATATCTAGATTTCTCTGAGGATAACCGACTGCTGCATTTTGCCTGGCAGTCTCCACACAGAACTCCTGATTAGCAACTTTCCATAACAGATATTGTCCTCCACTTAGCACAGCTTTGCACATGTTAGCCCAATCTATTGGTGTTAAGTTTAAATTTGCAAAGGATTCAACCATGCTTACGGTAAAAGGGGCTTGAGGACCATAGGCTGCTATAGCTTCTTTCAACTGCTTTACAGTTTTAAAATCCAAAACCTGGTGATATCACTGCCCTCCCTCATTCTCAAATACAGGGCATGCTAATCATTGAGGTCTTGTCTCAGGATCCCATCTATCAACTATGGGGGTTGGGGGTCACCCAGCATATGTTGTCTCCATAGGTGGAGCTGTTGGTTGAATACTTACGCCCTCTGGTGATAGAAAGGTGTTAGTAGCAGCCTCCTGTTGTAACTTCTCCCCTGATAGCCCTTCCTCCTCTAAACTTTCTTCCCCTTTCTGACTAGCTCGAGAGACTTCCTTTTTTATTTTATCTAAGATGTCTTCTCCTTCCTCTATTATAGTCTGAACTGAAGGCTTTGGATTAAGCAAACAAGATCGTATCAACGTCCATAATGGTAATGTGCCAACTGACAGAGTTCCTGGACTTTTCTTTTCTTTTTTAAATCTTCACCATTGTGATATATTTAACAACCCCTCCTTAAAGAACCATGGGCTTTTTTTTTGTATTGTATCAATGTATGTCCTAACTGTTCTTGGTTTCACTGGGGTGCCTCCTTCCTTTAGCAATTGATTTAACACCCTTTCGGTTTGGTTCGTACTAACTTCTGATCCCATGTTTCCATAACAAAGATAATGTAACCCACTAAGATAACACAAAACAAAACCAAAACAAAACGAAACAAAAATGGAACAAAAACACATTGTATCAATTTTTCTATTTTCTTGAAATGTCCATCTGTCCTCTCGCCCTATCTGTTCTCCCGGGGCTCGAACCCTACCCCGGCGGGGTGGGCACGATGGTGGACGACACCGCGGCGTCCCGTGGCTCACTGCCGGGTCATGCATCCCCCGGGGCGTGGCCACACGCGCACCTTCCTCAGGGGTGAACAGCTTTTCTTCCATCCTATTTATTTCTAGGGACAGACAGCTTAAAAATGAAAAAACGAAACAAAACGAAACAAGAACACAGTGTTTCTTGAAATGGTCACCCATCCTCTCCTCAGGGGTGAGCAGTTTACCTTGTCACTTACTCCCAAGCGTCCTGGAGCACCCCATATGGGCCACCATATGCCGCAGTCCATCTGGGCAAAATAACCGGGAGGTGACAAGCAACTTGAAGGTTGAAGTGGGAACTGCTTTATTGCAGGGAAACTGAGCGGGAACTCAAGGTAGCAGGAGCCGCTTTATTGTGGAAAGCAGAGGTATATATACCTTACTGATTACACACCGCTTATCTCAATTAGCATCATCTAGATACAGTAATCAGCCAATAAGGAATCCTCACCATCTAATGGCTCGGTGGTGTTGCCTCACAAACCATTCCTCCTGGCAAACTGCCAGGCTCCATCTTGACTTGTTTTGCAGTCCCCAACAGAAATTCTCCCAGAAAAACCCATTTTATTAGAGTTTAATTTAATTAAAAATATTGAGTAGGGGATGGAGATGTGGCTCAAGCGGTAACGCACTCACCTGGCATGTGCAGGGCACTGAGTTCGATCCTCAGCACCACATAAAAATAAAATAAAGATGTTGTGTCAACCGAAAACTGAAAAATAAATATTAAAAAAATTCTCTCTCTCTCTCTCTTAAAAAATATTGAGTAACTCCTGTATACCAGATAATTTGCTAAGTTCTAGAAACACATACTACACAGTCTCTGCTGTGGTTGAGGAACTTAGATTCCAGCTTCCTCCTCCCATTTTACTTTTGAATCAGGATTTATGTTGGACCACATTTTGAAATCTCAATAAAGAATATACTCATTTAAAAAAAATACTTTTTAGATGTTGATGAACCTTTATTTTATTCATTTATTTATATGTGGTGCTGAGAATCAAACCCAGTGCCTCACACATGCTAGGCAAGCACTCTACCACTGAGCCCCAGCCCCAGCCCCAGCCCCAGAATATGCTCATTTGATAACAAGCTGGATTCTTTTTTAACTAACAGATTTGACTTTTCCTTGGTAGAGTTAGTACTTTTTTTTTTTTTTTTGGCCCATACTCTTGGTTTCCAGAATTGTCCTTTGAAGGGTTAAAGATTTAGAAAAAATCATAATCAAACTTTATTCTCAACGTATTTAATAATATTGAAGATAGGCTTAAAACGAGACAACAAATTTTAGAAAGGGAGCTTACTGCATAAGATATCATGTGAGAAGGAGGAGATAAGACTTCATTTCTATGGTCCTGAGCATACCACAGGGCTCATCAGGGTTCTCTGGAATTTAAGAGTCAAAGATTTTTTTTTTTTTAAGCTGAACTGAGAGCCTGTCGCAGTGGTGCATGCTTGTAATCACAGTGACTCAGGAGGATGAAAGAGGAGGACTGCAAGTTTGAGGTCTGCCTTAGCAATTTAGCAAGGCCCTAAGCAACTTAGCTAGCAAGCCCCTGTCTCATAAAAATAAAAAATGGGCTGTGGATATAGCTCAGTGGTAATGCACCCCTAGGTTAAATTCCCAGAACAAATAACCTCAACAAAGATTCTGCGGCAGCCTTGTTCTTCCAAGAGTAGCCTAAAATCAGATGTCAGTGTTTGCAGTGAACTTTGTAGAATACTATGCCAGTAAATAAAGCCTTGTCTTTCACATTTTTGAAGTTACCTGAGCCATTTTTTCTAATCTTGGTTTTAGGTTTTCACTAATTCTTCTTTGGAGTAATGGTGTGAATTTGGGTTGCTAGAAGGAGATTGGAGATAACAAAATAAACAACCTTGATCTGACATTACAGCATTTTCAAAGGGCTGTTGTTCAGTGACTCCTCTACTTGGAGTGCACATATCCACCTTTTCCTAAGTCCCGTATTTTAGCTCCTAACACTTCTTTGTCCTGAGCCTTTCTGTTTCCTGAAGCATTCTGTTCCCCTTCTTCTCCTCCCACACCATTTAAATTTTGGTGAGAGATACCAGAACAAGTAATGGAGCATGGGAGAGAAAAAGATCAGGGGCTGTGCCTGGGGGAGCAAAGACCAGGGATGGTAGTTGGTGGTGGGACATAGGACATAGGAAGAGGCAAAGCAGAGAATGTGTTCAGATATTGGTCAGATCCACAGGGCCCAGCACAGAACCTGGTAAGAAGCAAGTGCTTCATAATTTTTAGTTGAAGGCAAAATCATATTTATTTATTTTTTTTAATGTCATATTAAAATACTTTGTTTGTTCACAATCAGAACACATAGAATATAAGGAAGATAGAAAAAATTAGAAACAGAAAAAATGAATAAGAATAAATAAATAAGATACCATATTCAGTAAGAGATGACTTTATTTTAATTTTCTCATCATTAGTTTTTTACCCCTGGATACTGGGGATTAAACCCATGGGTGCTCTATCACTGAGCTACATCCCCACCTCTTTTTATTTTTAAATTTGAGACAGGGTTTTGCTAAGTTGCCCAGGTTGGCCTTGAACTTGCCATTTTTCTGCCTCAGCCTCCTGAGGATTACAGGGGTGCACTATGACCAGTTATGATTGCTTGGTTGTATCGTAGTTTTGTGTTCACTTTTATAAGAAATGGTCCAACTGGTCATCCTTTTACATTCCCACCAGCAATAATCCAGTTGTTCTACACCTTTGCCGGCAATGGATATTACCATCACGTTTAATTTTAGATGTTCTACTAGATGTGTGGTTATAGCACATTGTGGGTTGTTTTCTGTAATGGCTAGTGATGTTGAACATCTTTTTTGTCATTCATTGGTCTTTAATCATTTTTTCAGAAGACTTTTTCCTGAACCATGATAACTAATTGAGACCATGTTAGTTCTCAGGCTTGGTCCTAGATAATGTCCTTTTCTGCTGTTTCCCTGTGCTCTTGCATCACCTAGAGTGAATATTAATAAAGTTGCTTGTGACAAAGTATTTTATCAACAGAAACACTTTGTATGGAGACACAGCCTCCAAGTCTCAAAAATATTACAGTTAAGGATTTAATTTTTGTTCAGAGTACACTATCTTTAGATCTTTTGGCTCTGCGACTGGATGTTATAGTTTATTTATTGATTTTTTGTACTGGGGACTGAATCCAGGGGTGCTTTATTACGGAGCCACATCCCCAGTCCATTTTTATTTTGAGACAGGGTTTTACTTAGTTGCTGAGACTGGCCTTGAACTTGTAATTCTCCTGGCTCAGCCTCTCCAGTTCCTGGGATGATAGGCCTGTACCACCATAACTGGCTACAGTTTCCTGACTTTCTTTTCTTTCTTTTTTTTTTTTTTTTGAAAGGCAGGGGTTTGATATGGTTAGAGGTGGGGAAAGTCACTCCTTCCTCTTTTATTGCCTTCCAGTGAATGGGAATGTATTCTCTCAACATTGTGTGTGTGTGTGTGTGTGTGTGTGTGTGTGTGTGTGGTGTGTGTGGAATACCATATCTAATAGGTAAGCTTGGAAAGAGAAAGTGGGCCCTTCTCTCCTTCCAGCTCTCAAGCATCACAGGCTTTTCCCTGTTTCTCCAGACACTACATTTTATGGGTCTGCCCCCATGTGGGGAAGTCTGTAGAGGTCCATCAGAATAATTTGAGATTCAGGATGGGAAGATATTTTAGCTCGCACACCTCTAGACAGCATGCTCTGATGCCAGCTTTATCACAAATCCACCTTTTGGACTCCCAAGCCCAAACCACTATTATTTATTGGCTCTATTATAACTGGTCAGAAGGAAGAAGAGAGTTCTAATTTTTGGGTGATCTAAAATCCTGACATTGCTCTTAGTTTTAAAAACAGTGATAATGGAATTTTATTTCAAGTTTTTCTTAGAAACATACCTTGTTGATCAGCCATTCACAAAAGTTACACTAGGTGGCAGTCACACTCTATCCAAAACAGCCCTACAGTTTATTAAGGAACAAGCCAATTTTTGCAATGCTGTTAGAAATCAGATCCCTGTTTGCAAATTATATTAATCTAGAATGAGCAGAAACATTCCTTTTTTTAATGCAGTGCTGGGGGTTGAACCTAGGGCCTTATGCATGTTGGGCAAGCACTCTCCTACTCAGCTACATCCCGAGCAAACCATCATGTAACCAAGCTATCCCATCCCTTGGTATTTTCCCTAAAGTAGAGTATTCCTAAAATTAGCATACTATAGCAATATAGCCTTCTCAATGTTTATAGCAGTACAATAATAATAGCTAAATTATGGAATCAACCTAGAATCTATTCATCAACAGAAATTGTGGTGTACGTATATAATGGAGTTCTACTCAGCCATAAAAAAGTGAAATTATGGCATTTTACAGTAAATGGATGGAAATGGAGAATATAATGCTAAGTGAAATAAGCCAAACTTAGAAACTGAAGGGTCTAATGTTTTCTCTCATATGTGGAAAATACAGTAAAATAAAGGAAAGGGGGAGGAAAGAACAGGATAACATAAAGGGAAGATGAATAATTTAGAAGGGGATCTAGAGGCAGAGTAGAGGAATGGCTAAAGGGAGGCCCTGAGTGTTGAGGGCCACAGCTGAGTCGGGATGATGCATGGCATTTTTGCCAGAAGTAGTGGTTGAGAGGTGACGCCAGCAAGCCATTAAAATGATGACTTTTGAGTTCTCGCGGAGTTCCTGTTGAGTTTTGGTTGAGCTCTGGGGGGGGGGATTCCTGAAGATTTTGCGTTGGTTGGTGAAGTTCTGGTGGTGGGAGTTCTGGTTGGTGTGTGGTGTGTTCCTGGAGGAGTGGCATGGGTGGCGTTCGGGAGAGTTCCCGGGGAGCATGTGTGGAGTGTGCTGGTGGAGTTCAGAAATAAAGTTTGTTCCTGCTTGAGTGGCTCGTGATTTGTGCCCAGCCAGACTGCGGCATCTGAGGAATGAATTTTTAAAAAATCCTGTTATGTGCTTATATAAATATACCATAGGGAACTTCACCTTTATGCATAAGAGAACCAGTTGAATATAAATAAATAGGCAAGTGAATGGATGTCTAGTTGAAGAGAAGAATGGGAGATGGGAGGGAGAACGGGAGGAAGAGAAAGGGGGAGGATCATGACCTCAAATTGATTTCCATGCATGTATGAGTTTGTCAGAGTTAACCCAACTACTATGTACAACCATAGCTCTAATTAAATATGGAAACTAGATCCACCTTGTGAAGCATCTAGCTATTTTCTATGATGTTGCACAGAAATCATGAAATCACGTTATGTAGGTTATTCTTTACATGTTTGTCTCCCTTGGAGTAGAAAGAATCCTGAGTACTAAACTGGGAGTATTGAGAATAATAAATCTAATGAGAACAAGAAAATGATTAAGCACTTAACAATTATCAAGCAAGTGCTAAGTTCTTTCTATGTGTTACCCAAATTAATATCTATCACAGCCTTATGATGTAGTATTATATTACTTGCTTTGCAGATGAGCCATCTGATAGGGTTTAAGGGATGATACTAAAATTTACATGCTAGTAAGTAGAGGTTTCTTAAACATATGCTCTGAATTGCTGCAGTAAATTGCCTCAGTGGGCCATAACTTTGCTGAATAAAAGGAACCAAAGGTTGGAAGGTGAACTTTGTTCTATCAAGAGAGATGTGATAGTTGTGTTACCATTGTTTACTGGTGATGTTGATGAGTCCTTGCTTCCCCAAATGCTGAAGTATAACACCAGAGAAGCACGCCAAGGCAAGCATAGAGTGGAAAGTGGAAGGCTTTATTAAAGGACAGCAGAAAAGACTTCTCCCCAGAGGAAGAAGGGGACCCAAAAAATGGAATCTGTGGAAGAAGGAGGTCTTCCCTTTTTTATAGCCAAGGTCTTCTCTTGCCCTTTGTTTTCCTTTATCTTGCAGTGATAGAATGCAGGTGGGAAGGCTCAAAAGGTGGGAGATGGATGTCACACAGTTGCCAGAATTTGGAAAATTAAAATATTTGCATGTTACAGTTGATACTTCTTCTGGATTTTTGATGGGCTCCCTTCATGCTGGAGAAAAAACTAAAGATATTATAGCTCATTGCTTACAAAATTTTGCCACTGTGGGTGTTCCAAAACAGTTAAAAACAGATAATGCCCCTGGCTATACTTCTATCTCTTTTAAACAATTTTGCTTATCATTTGGCATTACTCATATAACAGGAATCCCATACAATCCTCAGGGACAAGGCATAGTTGAAAGAGCTCATCAAACTATTAAAATGTACTTATTAAAGCAAAAAGAGGGAATTGGGAAGGGGTATATATCCCCCAAAGATAAACTTAAAATAACCCTTTTTACTCTAAACTTTTGAAATTTGGATTCATCAGGGCTTAGTGCTGCGGAAAGGCATATGTGTCCAAAAAATGTACATAAGCCCAAGGTACTTTGGAAGGATATTCTATCAGGACAATGGAAAGATCCTGACCCAGTGATTGTCTGGAGTTGGGGGTATATTTGTATGTTTCCACAGGGAGAACAGCAGCCGATTTGGATTCCAGAGAGATTAACTAAAGCGATTTCTACAGACCAAAAAGAAGATAATTTGGCTCAAATCCATAACAGCTGATATTCAGAACTCCAGTTTGGCTATTCTTACATCTGCGACAGTGATTCTCCCACACCTGGAGGCTAATGAATAATGAACACCATTAAGGCCTATTTCAAAAAGTAAGAAACCTTGAGGCTTACTTGTGGGAATACCTTCAGATTCATATGCAAGTTACAGGAAGAAGAATGGGATATCAGAAGAAGAGTCAAACCCAGGTGGTAACCAGGATGCTTTTTTTTTTCAATATCTATTTTATTATTGCCTTTTCCCACATCATGAAGTTCTATTTTATTTTTTGAGCTCATACAGACCTAGGTTAATGTTTTGCTGATCAGTTCTATTTTTTGACTGTGGAGTTTTTAAACATTGCAATGGAGATTTCACCTGTGAAAAGCTACAAGGCCTTTACTATTATGTTATGTGTTGTATGTATTGTGTTATGTGTGCTCACTTCTGTTTTGTGTTGTATGTCTGTATGTGCATATGTCATATATATGAGGAGTGCTCATGAAAAAAATGGATCTGAATTATTTTTTATTCACATGATTTAAATGGTTTAGTTTAAATTGGGTAAACAGCTGTTGAGGATTGTTTTTTTTCTTCGCATTTTTTTATTAGTTGTTCAAAATATTACAAAGTTCTTGACATATCATATTTCATACATTTGATTCAAGTGGATTATGAACTCCCATTTTTACCCTATATACATATTGCAGAATCACATCGGTTACACATCCACTTATTTACCTACTGCCATACTAGTGTATTTTGTATTCTGCTGCCTTTCCTATCCTCTACTATCCCCGCTCCCCTCCCCTCCCCTCCCCTCCCCTTCCTTCCCATCTTCTCTCCCTACCCCATCTACTGTAATTCATTTCTCTCTCTTGTTTTTTTCCCTTTCCCCTCACTTCCTCTTATATGTAATTTTGTATAACAATGATGGTCTCCTTCCTTTACCATGCAATTTCCCTTCTCTTTCTCTTTCCCTCTCCCCTCTCATCCCTGTTTAGTGGTGATCTTCTTCTCATGCTCTTCCTCTCTATTCTGTTCTTAGTTGTTCTCCTTATATCAAAGAAGACATTTGGCATTTATTTTTTAGGGATTGGCTAGCTTCACTTAGCATAATCTGCTCTAGTGCCATCCATTTCCCTGCAAATTCCATGATTTTGTCATTTTTTAGTGCAGAGTAATACTCCATTGTGTATAAATGCCACATTTTTTTTTATCCATTCATCTATTGAAGGGCATCTAGGTTGGTTCCACAGTCTTGCTATTGTGAATTGTGCTGCTATGAACATTGTTGTAGCAGTGTCCCTATAGCACGCTATTTTAAGGTCTTTAGGGAATAGTCCAAGAAGGGGAATAGCTGGGTCAAATGGTGGTTCCATTCCCAGCTTTCCAAGGAATCTCCATACTGCTTTCCAAATTGGCCGCACCAATTTGCAGTCCCACCAGAAATGTACAAGTGTACCCTTTTCCCCACATCCTCGCCAGCACTTGTTGTTGTTTGACTTCATAATGGCTGCCAATCTCACTGGAGTGAGATGGTATCTTAGGGTGGTTTTGATTTGCATTTCTCTGACTGCTAGAGATGGTGAGCATTTTTTCATGTACTTGTTGATTGATTGTATGTCCTCCTCTGAGAAGTGTCTGTTCAGGTCCTTGGCCCATTTGTTGATTGGGTTATTTGTTATCTTATTGTTTAATTTTTTGAGTTCTTTGTATACTCTGGATATTAGGGCTCTATCTGAAGTGTGAGGAGTAAAAATTTGTTCCCAGGATGTAGGCTCCCTATTTACCTCTCTTATTTTTTCTCTTGCTGAGAAAAAACTTTTTAGTTTAAGTAAGTCCCATTTGTTGATTCTTGTTATTAACTCTTGTGCTATGGGTGTCCTATTAAGAAATTTGGAGCCCGCCCCCACAGTCTGTAGATCGGAGCCAACATTTTCTTCTATCAGACGCAGAGTCTCTGATTTGATATCAAGCTCCTTGATCCATTTTGAGTTAACTTTTGTGCATGGCGAGAGAAAGGGATTCAGTTTCATTTTATTGCATATGGATTTCCAGTTTTCCCAGCACCATTTGTTGAAAATGCTATCCTTTCTCCATTGCATGCTTTTAGCCCCTTTATCAAATATAAGATAGTTGTAACTTTGTGGATTAGTCTCTGTGTCCTCTATTCTGAACCATTGGTCCACCCGCCTGTTTTGGTACCAGTACCATGCTGTTTTTGTTACTATTGCTCTGAAGTATAATTTGAAATCTGGTATCGCTATACCGCCTGATTCACACTTCCTTCTTAGAGTTGCTTTTGCTATTCTGGGTCTTTTGTTTTTCCATATGAATTTCATGGTTGCTTTATCTATTTCTACAAGAAACATCATTGGGATTTTGATTGGCATTGCATTGAACCTATAGAGAACTTTTGGTAATATCACCATTTTGATGATGTTAGTTCTGCCTATCCATGAACAGGGTATATTTTTCCATCTTCTAAGATCTTCTTCTATTTCTCTCTTTAGGGTTTTGTAGTTTTCATTGTATAAGTCTTTCACCTCTTTTGTTAGGTTGATTCCCAAGTATTTTATTTTTTTGAGGATATTGTGAATGGGGTGTTTTTCCTCATTTCCATTTCAGAAGTTTTGTCGCTGATATACAGGAATGCCTTTGATTTATGCGTGTTGATTTTATATCCTGCCACTTTGCTGAATTCATTTATTAGCTCTAATAGTTTCTTTGTAGACCCTTTTGGGTCTGCTAGGTATAGAATCATGTCTTCTGCAAATAGTGATAATTTAAGTTCTTGTTTTCCTATTTTTATGCCTTTAATTTCTTTTGTCTGTCTAATTGCTCTGGCCAGTGTTTTGAGGACTATATTGAATAGAAGTGGTGATAGAGGGCATTCTTGTCTTGTTCCAGATTTTAGAGGGAATGCCTTCAATTTTTCTCCATTGAGAATGATGCTAGCCTGAGGCTTAGCATAGATACCTTTTACAATGTTGAGGTAAGTTCCTGTTATCCCTAGTTTTTCTAGTGTTTTGAACATAAAGGGATGCTGTATTTTGTCGAATGCTTTTTCTGTGTCTATCGAGATGATCATATGGTTCTTATCTTTAAGTCTATTGATGTGGTGAATAACATTTATTGATTTCCGTATATTGAACCATCCTTGCATCCCAGGGATGAATCCTACTTGATCATGGTGCACAATTTTTTTGATGTGTTTTTGTATCAGATTTGCCAGAATTTTATTGAGGATTTTTGCATCTAGTTTCATTAGAGATATTGGTCTGTAGTTTTCTTTCTTTGAGGTGTCTTTGTCTGGTTTCGGAATCAGGGTGGTGTTGGCCTCATAGAATGAATTTGGAAGGGCTCCCTCTTTTTCTATTTCCTGAAATAACTTGAAAAGTATTGGTTTTAATTCTTCTTTAAAGGTTTTGTAAAACTCTGCTGTATACCCATCCGGTCCTGGGGTTTTCTTGGTTGGTAGTCTTTTGATTGCTTCTTGTATTTCATCCATTGATATTGGTCTGTTCAAATTGTGTGTATCCTCCTGATTCAGTCTGGGCAAATCATATGACTTAAAAAATTTTATCGATGTCTTCACTATCTTCTATTTTATTGGAATATAGGGTTTCAAAATAATTTCTAATTGTCTTCTGTATTTCTGTAGCATCTGTTGTGATATTTCCTTTTTCATCTCGTATGTTAGTAATTTGAGTTCTCTCTCTTCTTCTCTTCGTTAGCATGGCTAAGGGTCTGTTGATCTTATTTATTTTTTCAAAGAACCAACTTTTAGTTTTGTCAATTTTTTCAATAGTTTCTTTTGTTTCAATTGATTTCTGCTCTGATTTTAATTATTTCTTGCCTTCTGCTATATTTGCTATTGTTTTGTTCTTCCTTTTCTAGGGCTTTGAGATGAAATGTGAGCTCATTTATTTGTTGGTTTTTTCTTTTTTTGAGGAATGACCTCCAGGCAATGAATTTCCCTCTTAAAACTGCTTTCATTGTGTCCCATAGATTCCAATATGTTGTGTCTGTATTTTCATTTGTCTCTAAGAATTTTTTGATTTCCTCCTTTATGTCTTCTGTAACCCATTGATCATTCAGTAACATATTGTTCATTTTCCATGTGATGTAGGATTTTTCCTTCCTTCTTTTATCCTTGATTTCCAGTTTCATTCCATTATGATCAGATAAAATGCATGGTATTATCTCCACCCCTGTATATTTACTGAGGGTTGCCCTATGGCATAATATATGGTCTTTTTTGAGAATGATCCATGTGCTACTGAGAAAAAAAGTATATCCACTTGATGATGGTTTATATATTCTATATATATCAATTAAGTGTAGGTTATTGATTGTGATATTGAGTTCTATAGTTTCTTTATTCAACTTTTGTTTGGAGGATCTGTCCAATGGTGAGAGAGGAGTGTTGAAGTCACCCATAATTATTGTGTTGTGGTCTATTTGATTCTTGAACTTGAGGAGAGTTTGTTTTATGAATGTCGCAGCACCATTATTTGGTGCATAAATATTGATAATTGTTATGTCTTGTTGGTGAATGGTTCCTTTTAACAGTATATAATGTCCTTCCTTATCCCTTTTGATTAATTTAGTCTTGAAGTCAATTTTATTCGATATGAGGATGGCCACCCCTGCTTGCTTACGAGGACCGTGTGCGTGGTATGTTTTTTCCCAAACTTTCACCTTCAGCCTGTGTATGTCTTTTCCAATCAAATGTGTCTCCTGGAGGCAGCATATTGTTGGATTTGTTTTTTTTTTAATCCATGTTACCAGCCTATGTCGCTTTATTGGTGAGTTTAAGCCATTTACGTTTAGAGTTACTATTGAAATATGATTTGTACTTCCAGCCATGTTTGATTACTTATCTTTTTTTTTTTTTTTATTAATTTGGTTTGTTTCTCCATGATTAGCTTTCCCCCTGCTCTCTGGCTTACTGAGGTACTTCCCACTGTTGGTTTTGGTTATTGTTTTTCATTTCTTCCTCTTGTAGTGTTTTGCTCAAGATGCTTTGCAATGCTGGTTTTCTGGCTGCAAATTCTTTTAACTTTTGTTTATCATGAAAGATTTTTATTTCATTGTCGTACCTGTAGCTTAATTTTGCTGGGTACAAAATTCTTGGTTGGTGTTGAGGATTGTTTTAATATGTGAACAAAAAAGAGGTTAACAGATCTGTTTGTTTACTTTCACCTTTCCTTTTCATTATATTTAATAATTCTGTTCAGGATAATGTAAATTGTTCAGAAAATTGTTTTCTTAGTACCTGCTGGAATGTTACTTAATTTCTTTTTAGCCATCATTGCCAGAATTCCTATCTTCATCTCAGTGCCGGTGAAGACAAAGATCAAACTAAACTACAGCTTCTTCGATAGCTATCACAGTAAACTGTATAAACCGATGCATCACTGAATAATAACTCAGCAAGTGATGCTCAATCAAGGAGTCGATTTACTTTGGGAGGAAATGGACATATTAATGGATTCCTCTGCTTTGAACTGCTTGCAGAACTTGCCTGGACTACGTATCACTTGCATTCATTGTGAACTATCTGTTGGTGCAGTGAATTGTGGTATTTCTGGGATATCTTTGCTGATGGTGTCATCGGTGGTACAATTTTTCCAAAAAAGAGCCGTCATTTGGCTTGGTGCCGTGGCATTTTGCATCCTCCTCCCTTTCTGCTTGTGATGGTCTAAAATTTGGGGGCCAACAGAGGTGAGGCAAAGAACCTCACCACCCCACTGGCACCAAGGCCAATTTGGGGGCCAACAGAGGTGAGGCAGAGAACCTCACCCACCCACTGGTACCAAGGCCAAATTTGGGGGCCAACAGAGGTGAGGCAAAGAACCTCACCCTCCCACTGGTGCAACGGCCTATCCACAAGTATGGCTGTATGCTGGACCGGAAGCTAATGATGGGTAAGATCCAATTACGATGGTACCAACCTAAGACAGGAGGCTGACGCCTTGAGGTCAGCTCATCCGATGATGGGTAAGGACCATATGTAGTATTGGACAACCTAAGACAGGCACGGTCCCTAAGCCACATGCTTGTTGTTTAATTAAACAGAAGGGGGGAGATGTTGAGAGCCACAGTTTAGTCGGAATGACGCCTGGCATTTTGCTAGAAGGAATGGTTGAAAGGTGACCCTGCTCTGGGATTAGGGCGGCTCTGGGATTAGGGCGGATCCTGGGGGGGAATAGGGTGGCTTTGGGATTAGGGCAGCTCTGGGATTAGGGCGAATCCTGCTGCCTCAGGGCACCCGCTACTTTGGAGTTCCCATTGAGTTATCGCGAGAGTTCGGGAGAATTGGCGCGGAGCCCGGGTGAGGCAGTGTGTTCCTGGGAAGTGTGTGTAGAGTGCCGATGAGAGTTTGTGAATAAAGGTTGCTGTTTGAACCTACAAGGCTGTGTGGCGGCTCGGTTATTTTGTGCCCATCCAGACTGCGGCAGTAACTATACTGTAACAATTCTAATAAATTGTCTTTGAGGCTATCAGAGAAAAAAACTAAAATTGTCAGTTCTGTATAAGTACATTAAAAGGAGAAAAACAATCAAAGGTGTGAGTTCAATATGAATACCATTAGTAACTCAAGAAACCATAGGATACTCAATATGAAACCATCAAAACTCAAGGGGCACATTGCTGATAGAATACCAACTTGAAGAAAGTACATTTATACTTCTGATGTTTTCAGAAGTTTTGCAATGATTTATCTATAGACATGAAGTATTAAAATCATTCAGAGAATTCAGTCTCTGAATAACTCAGGAAGTTTTAGATTTCAATATAGACACGAAGTGTTAAAATGAGAAGGGCTAAAGGGTAAATAATGAGAAAGAGTCACAGTGGCTGTAAACTTGTGTTAAACCAAGCATATCAATCCCTCAAAACTAATAAAATTTCAGGATTTTCTAATAAACAAGGGGAATCATAATACCTCTTTGCTATATATTACCAGGTGACCAGTACCCCTCTTGTATACCAGTCTCTTTGCTCTTTGATAACAAGCTGTTCTATAATTTTTCTGATTATGTCTTCTTTTTTTAGCACAAGGTGTCCACAATTATAACCAGGAAACCTTAGCTCTCTTTACAGACCTCAGACCTCCAGGCAAAACCTCTGGCAAGCCCCTGAATGTGCTATGCCATTTCAGATTTACATGTCTCTGCATATACTGCTGCCTCCGTCACTGCTCAAAGCTAAGCTGTCACCCAGCTGTTATTTCTTTTAATATTTATTTATTTATTTAAGATGTAGTTGGACACAATACCTTTATTTATTTATTTATTTATTTATTTATTTTTTATGTGTGCTGATCAAACCCAAGGCCTCATCTGTGGTAGACGAATGTTCTACCACTGAGCCACAAACCCAGCCCCAGCTGTCATCTCCTTAATGAAGCTTCTTTGACTTTTCCAGTCTCATTTTATCTTTTCTTGAGCCCTTAACATTATGTAGTTCCATGAATGTTAGTCAGAAATAGAAGCTGAATAGTCTAAACTTATCTAAGGTCAACCTTTTGATGTTGCACTTATTACTGTGTTTAAGTATTTCTTTGCTTTTCTCCATCTTCAGACTGAATTCTCTGAATGATTAGATTATGTCCCCTCCATTCCTTGTCTGCCTCCTCCTGTGTCGGCATCATATACACCAGAGCTTAGCACACTAGAATTGAAGTGAGTGTTGTGGAACCTGCAGTCCTTTCACCCTCTACTCTAACATCTTGATCAATGGCCTATAAATATTTTAAAAAAATGACATTTTGTCAAGAAAACTAAATAGACACTGAGGAGATCACAATTGAAACACAAAATATTCTTCAACCTATAAAAATCTCATAACTATTTGTTTGTCAGAGTAATAGTCCCTATAAATAGAGGTAGGAACATTGATGAAAACCCTTAGATAAGTTGACAGATAGATAGGGTAGAGTCAAGAGCAAAGGGTGTTAAGAATTAGATAGGAGACATCCCCCCAAAACTCATGTGTGAGACAATGCAAGAATTTTCAGAGGTGAAATGATCAGATTACCTAATCCAATCATTAGGTGTTACCTAATTGGTAGATTAATCCACCCATTAACTGTTATGGTAGTTATGTAGGCAGGTAGGGTATGGCTGGAGGAAGTGGATTACTGGGGGTGTGCCTTTGGGGTTTATATTTGTTTTTGGTGATTGGAGCTCTGTCTCTGCTTCCTGGTTGCCTTTTGTCCTGATCTGCTTTCTTTTACCATACCTTTCATCTATGATGTTCTGCCTTGCCTCCAGTACAGAGCTATGGAGCTGGCCATCCATGAACTGAACCCCTGAAACTGTGAGCCAAAGAAAACTTCCTCTTTTAGTTGTTCCTGTCAGATCTTTTGGTCACAGAAATGTAAAAGCTGACTAAAACAAGGGGCCTTATTTTTTGGTGGCTCTTGTTCTTGAATTTTTCTTGTATTTGCTGAATTCCAGACTATACCCATTCTTTTATTTTCTTTTTTAAAAATATTTTTTAGTTGTTGATGTATCTTTATTTTCTATTTATTTATATGTGGTGCTGAGGATCAAACCCAGTGCCTCGCACATGCTAGGTAAGTGCTCTGCCACTGAGCCACAATCCCAGTCCCTCTTATATTTTCTTAACCTGCACAAGTGCATTTATCTCCAAAATAAATATCCTTTGTATATTTTGTGTCTCTGTTGTATGTGTGCATATGGGAGAAAATAAAGATTTTCATTAAAGAGTAATTAAAAGGTATGTTAATGAACCATGGAACTTTACATTTGCCTTAAGCCCCAAGATAGGAAATAATGTGATAAAACTTATTCATTCTTGAGGGATCCCTGCCCCTAGGTGACCCATTAGCTGCCTTCTCCTATGGCTCTTGGGAAATCAATCTTATTGTATTAGGCCATTTCCAGCACAGATTGAAGTCCTATTGGCCTTCCCTGTTCTCTTTGGTACCACTTTTTACTACCCTCTATATTGCTAATTAGATGCATCTTTTCTACCCCAGAGTAATTTCAAATAGCTCAGTATGTGAGGTGTGATTTTTCTGAAGATGTTGTTACTTCAGATCTGCTAGAGAAAAGGTGTGTGAGAAGGATGGGCTGATTATATCCAACTACATCATTGCATTTCATTGACTAATATTTTTGGTAACTAAGTCACAGTTTGAAATTACCACTGGGTATACAAGAAGATACTCAGAGGAGAGAGTTGAGAATAGTAGTTGTGTCAGTGGGAAGGTCTGAGGAATACTTTGCAGTAAACAAAAAGGGCTTCAGGTATTTAAGGAAAAAAGCCATGAAATGAGAGCCTGGCCCCAGCCCTGGGGCACACAGGAATGTTAATAATTTAGCTGCATCTACAGGTTAGCTTGGCAGTAAACATCCATTCCAGAGTTGGTATCAGTATTTTGTCTTAGTTGAGGAAGACAACTTCTATGTAGACCAAGCAAATAGACGTATGAAAACCAGGAAGTGTTTGCCAAAGAGGTAGGAATTGCATCCTTTCCTGCCACACTGATAACTTAATCAGTCAGATGTTATAAGAAGTGACTCATGAGAACAAATCTGAAGTGATTACTGAGGGCAAATATTACTTCTGATTTTCTCAGTTGGACTTTAGTCTTTCTGAAATATTCAAAGAACCTTTATATCTAGTTTGCATCATTTTTGTGTGCAGATCTATTTTTCTTTTTTTTTCCCCCAAGAAAATCTACTTTGGCTTCTATTAGGTTCCCACTGCTGTTCTGGGTGAGGGAGATACAGAAAAATATCGCTTCTTCCCTCCAGAGCTCCCACCTGGTGTGGGAGAGAGAAACAGAATGTTGTACTGGGTCACTGCACTGCTAGGGTGGGACAGCTGAGAGGTGGAACTGTATGGGAGGAACATGCCTTGGGGAAACAGCACATGAGAAAAGCGATGGAAAAAGTGGAGAAATGGTTCTAAATTAAGGGTCTGCCATTTTATGTCCATCAGGGTTCTGTCAGATGTTTTCTGAGGAGAAAAACTCAGGTCTTGTCTTTATACGAAAGTCATTTGCTGGGTATGTGAGTAGAGTTCTTTGAAACTGTGAAAATATAAACTAGCTTTAAACTTCTTTTCTGTATTTTCCTAGTTGAGCATGTTAGTCTCCAGTGTCAGAACGTAAGGGAGTTTTTATAAATATTCCTTTTTAAATTCTCTTTCATTTTTACTTGATTCCTTTTTATCACTCTCTTTACCTTGTTATTCCCTGTCTCCCCCTTCCCTTCCCTTCCCTTCCTATCTACTCCCTCCCTCTCTTCCTTCCTTCCACTAGGAATTGAAGGATAGGGGTACTTAACCATAGAACCACATCCCCAGTCCTTTTTATTTTTTTATTTTGACACAGGGCCTCACTAAGTTGCTTAGGGCCTCCTAAGTTGCTGATGCTGGCTTTGAACTTGCAATCTTCTGCCTTAGCCTCCAGAGCTAAATTGGGATTATAGGCATGTGCCACTGTGCCTGGCTCTTTGCCTATTTCTTGCTCTTTCTCCCAATTTTCTTTTTCTCCTTTACTTCACATTTTCTTTCTTCTCTTTGAATGTCTCTTTATCTTCATCCTTTAACTTGTTTGATACAATCACTCCAAATTGCAAAGGAATGAATTTGAATTAATTTAGAAAATACATATTGACTTCCCAGAACCGACAACTCTGCCCTCTGGAAATGTCGTAGGATGTGAAGTCAAAGGCAGAGATGATACTACAGGAGACTTGTCTTCCAGCACTAGGAAACAGGACATAAGGCTGCACAGGCACCTCCACGCTAAGGTTAAAGAGGCTGTGACCAGGACAGAGTGCTGTGGGAAGGGAAGGGACAAGATACTTTTCCCAGCTAAGAGACGTGGGGAGGTCTTGTTAGTTGGGTAGCTTTGAAATGCGAAAAATGGGCAACATTTCAGAAGAGATGGGCATTTTTTGAGGAAGAGTATTTTACTGTATGAGGAAGGAATAATTTCAGCAAAAGAAGAAAAGGCAAATTTTGGAGATGGTGAAGGCACAGATTTTGCTGAAGAGGAGAGTGAGTGCTGGGGCCCAAACCCAGAGGACCTTGAGGGTATGGGCTTTACCAGTGGGAACAGTCAGCCCTGCGAAGTGATTTCAGCAGCAGAAAGACATAACTCATGGTTTTAGGATCTTAATCTGCCATGAAGTGGGCTGAGCGGGCAGAGATGGGGAAATGGGAATGCTTTATATTTGGCAGAACCTTATTTCCCACTTCTGTTGGGTTAATTGTAGCTACGAATCACTTGGAAATTCTAATCTACTTGTTAATTCCATATTTCTCATTTATGGGTATTGCCTCTCTTTCGAGATCTCACTTCATCCCTACCAAATTCCAGAAAAATAATGTAAAATTTGATTTTAATTCTTTCTTAAATATTCAAAATTAGTATCTTTTCCTTGGCTTTTGGATTTTTCTACTTATTTGATAGCAACATGATAGAATAAAAAAAGGGGACAGTAATAGGTAGTGATTATTTTGTTTATTTGATTGAAAGTCTAAAGTTATGTAATTTATTTACATCTGAGTTTAAGACTGACCTTTTAATTTCCTATTACAGTCAAAATTCATCTCTTACTAGTCTAGTGTTCTTTGCTACAACAAAAATTCTTAATTTATTTAACTTTTCTTTACATCTTCATACCTTTTTCTCATTTTCCTCTCTAGATTCAGAGCAATTTATAGCCCTCTTATTTTGTAAGGCTAACTCTTCCTCTTCTCCTCTTCCTCCTTCTTTTTTATTTTTTAATATTTATTTTTTAGTTGCAGTTGGACACAATACCTTTATTTCACTTATTTATTTTTGTGTGGTGCTAAGGATCGAACCCATTGTCTCCCATGTGCAAGGTGAGTGCTCTACTGCTGAGCCACAACCCCAGCCCCTCCTTCTTATTTTCTTTCTCTCTCTCCCTTTTGGTGGGGGATGTTGAAATCAAACTCAGGGCTTAACATTCTATTCAAGTGCTCTACCACTGAGATACACCCCCTGACTCTTCATATCTTTACTTTGATTTTTATCCATTTCTAGTAGTCCAGAACCTCATGATCAATTACCTCTGACTGATGCTCTTTCCTATTCTCCTTGCATGGCTCCTATGAAATGCTGAATTCTCCTGTTTATCTAGTAGTTAAAAAGTCATTTTGGGGACACTATTTCTGTATCATTCTCCATCCTTTTGTTGTTAATTGTATGGCCTCAATAGATTAACTTTATTAACAATCAACCTTTCCTTAATGCTGAGTATTCTGAGTTCCTCTCACTATCCTTTATTTATTCATTTATTTCATAACTATTTGTTGAACATGTATGATGTATTAGATATGCTTGTGGCACTGGTTACATTGGTGAATAATTCCCATAAAATTGTTGTGTTCCAAATATCTATTTCCTTATTAATGGTATCATACACACTGTTAACCCTGGTTGTTTTTGACCCCAATCTGACATTCTCCACCTTCTTTTTTTTTTCTTTTTCTTTTTGGTACTGGGGATTTAACCCAGGGTTGCTTTACCATTGAGCTAAGTCCTCAGCCATTTTTATTTATTTCTTTTATTTAGATACACTGTTTTGAAAAGTTGCTTAGGACTTTGCTAAATTGCTGAGGCTGGCCTTGAATTCACAATCCTCCTGCCTCAGATTCTCAAATTGCTGGGATTACAGGTGTGCACCATAGCAACAGGCACTTTTCACCTCCTTGAAATGGTCTTGTACCTTGACTTCTGGGGTACTGAGCTCTCCTGGCTCTTTCATAACTTTTCTCTGTGGGCATAACTATTTTTGTTTCCTCTTCCCAGCCTCTAAGTCTTGAGCTTTTCCCATTGTGCATTTGACCTTTCTTTGGATACATAATTCCTTGTGACTTAAATGATTCCATTGCCCAGATGTAGTCTAAGTTACTTCTCTAGCCCTAGTTTCCTTCTAAAACACTACTTTACCTAATATAAAGCCTTTCTGGACTCAAAACCCCCAGAGGACTCTACCTCAACGGAGGACACTTGCATCCCTCTGCAATCTTTTACATTTTATTTCCTATGTCCCTCCTGTGCAAACTTGCATTGACGTCCAGAAAGTCACTGTCCTTCCTGCTAAAGATCTAGTATTTACCTCTTGCTTCTATACCTTGTTACTTGTGGTTTTCTCTCTCTGGAATCTCCACAGCCATCTTCTCTTCTTTTTAGTTTTATTTTAATTGAGAAATATATTCTATGTCCAAAGAAAATCTAAAACATGTATGTAAAATTTTTTAAAAAAAGAGCCAGCCGTGGTGGCATATACCTGTAATCCCAGGAGTTTGGGAGACTGAGGAAGGAGGATCATGAGTTCAAAGCCAGCCTCAGCAACAGCTGGTGCTAGGCAACTCAGTGAGAACCTGTGTCTAAATAAAATACAAAATAGGGTTGGGGATATGGCTCAGTGGCCACGTGTTCTGAGTTCAATCCCAGGTATCTCCCCCCACCACCAATAAATAAATAAATGAATAAACAAATAAATAAGTAAATAAAATTCTGTGCACTCACCACATTAGGTTCAAAGATAGGATATTTCTAAGTACCTTGGAAAGCCTCTGTGTTCTTTTTTTTTTTTTTTTAAATTTAAATTCCTCTCCTTTCCATCTGTAGTTAGCCATCATTTAATTTTGTCTTTACTTTTCTTTTTACCATAGATGTGTGCAAAGTAGACAAAAACAAAAAACCCGAAAATCTTTGTTTAAAGATGCATGCTCATGTATATCAAGAACAAATTAGAAAAAAGAGAGAGAGAAAGAAAAAAAAAGATGCATGCTACTGGAAACTGGTGCTTGCACATTCACATTTCACTTAAAACTTTATGTGCTGAGATCAGAATCCATCATCTCCTGCCCTCCCTGCCACCCAGATCTCCCTTCAAAAAGGATGTGTTGTAAAAATGGAGGGGTGTGCCATCAGCAGCTGGCTTCTAGCTGTTAGCTACTCTGGATCTGCTTCAGGGGCAGAGAGCCCTGAAGTCATCTACCCCAGAGTAGCCCACCTGGGGTGGGAGTGAAGGGATGGGGATAAATACCTGGCAATTTCAACCCCACGTGGGGTTATTTGGTGGAGAAAAGCTTGGTACAGATCTCTGTCTGGCAGAGGCCTTGTGGGGTCTGTGTTGCAATTAGAGGCCTTCCTTTGCTCGGTCCTACTTTGCTGTCTTTCCTTCTAAAGTGCTGACTCCCTAACAAAATCTGTATCCCAAACTCCACCTTAGTGCTTATTTAAGGGAAACCCAAACGGCTACCTTATCTCTTTTCCATTCTCTTTAACAAAATCAGTTTTGTCAAATTTACGTCTGTTTGCATGAATGTAGTGACCTGGAAATTTTTTTTTCTCATTGTCTTGGTTAAATTCAGTATGGACATTATATTAGTCTCATAAAATAAGGCAGGGGATAAAGTTTTCTTTTTTCCATACATTTTATGTAGAGTTGTAATTTCTTATTTATTCTTTGAATCTTTGATATATCTTGTCATTAGAACTGAAGTTCTATTGTGGGACTTATTTTAAAATTACTGATTAGGTTCTTAAATACAGTTATAGGATTATTTGCTTTCCTATTTTATTAATTGTGGTCTTGGTAGACAACAACACAGTCAAATTAGACAATAGGGGAAGATTATTAATGAAGGGGCTATTTAAGAAGTGATTATTTAAACCAGGTGTGGTGGTGTGTGCCTATAATCCTACTGATTTGAAAGGTTGAGGTAGGATTGCAAGTTCAAGGCCAGTTTGGGCAACCTACACCATGTCTCAAAATAAAAGCAAAAAGGACTGGGGATGTAACTCAGTATGAGAAGTGCTTCTGGGCTCAATTCCCAGTGCAAAGAAAAAAAAGTGACTATTTAAGAAGGTGGGATAGGATTAAGGGAATCTGGAAGGGACTAGAGAAGCACACCAGGTGGCTGCTGGAAACTGTGAAGAAAGTTCTAGATGTAGAGGAGGGCTATCCTATTGGAAAGAACTATAGCCACTCCAACCTGAGATGTGGCTGGGCCTAAATCAGGAACTCAATATCCTTCTCTTTCTCTCTTTCTTCCTGGCCTCCCCCTCTTTCCTCAGTGCCTCCCATTAACCAAAACCAAGAGAGACCAACTCATGCAGCCCTTGAAGGTCACCTTGGGAGTACAGAGCAGAGTGGGGAAAAGGACAGTGCATCCAAACATCCAGTAGAGTCAGTTTTGGTAAGTTGTATTTTTCTAAATATTTGCTCATGTAATCCAATTTTTAAAGTATGCTGACATAAAGTTGTTCCTTATAGTCTCATTATGCTTTTAATGTCTGTAACATCTTTACTTATGTTCCTCTTTAATATTTAATATTAGTCCTATGTGTCATCTCTCTTTTTTCCCCAATGGGTCTTATCAGAGGCTTATCAAGTTTACCTTTATAAAAAATCTATGGCTTTGTTGATTATTTATTGTGCATTTTGTTATTTTATTAAATTATAATTGTTTTATTATTTTTTCTTTCTTTCTTTTTTTAATTTTCATGGTACTAAGTATTAAATGCAAGGACTTAGCATGGTAGACAAGTGCTCTACTAGTGAGTTACATCCCCAGTTCTCTTTATTCTTTATGTTTGTCTTGATTTAGGACCTTGTATATGCTGAGCACACTGCTCTACCACTGAGCTATATATTCAGCCCCCCCTTTGTTTACTAACTTTAATTTAAAAGTTAATTTTACAACAGACACTAGTATGGCAATATGTAAATCAATGGATGTGTAACTGATGTGATTCTGCAATCTGTATATGGGGTAAAAATGGGAGTTCATAACCCACTTGAATCAAATTGTGAAATATGATATATCAAGAACTATGTAATGTTTTGAACAACCAACAATAAAAAATAAAAAAAAATAAAAAAAATAAAAGTTAATTTTAAGCCTTTTTTCTTTCTCTGATATGACCAGTTAAATCATATATTTGCCTCTAAATAATGCTTTAGCTGCATCCTATAAGACTGTGTGTGTGTGTGTGTGTGTGTGTGTGTGTGTTCAGTGATGGGGACTGAACCTAGGACCTTGCACATGGTAGGCAAATGCTCTATATCTCCAGCCTATGGTATATAATATTTTTATAACTCAGTTTAAATGTTTTCTAATTTCTGTTGTGAGTTATTTAAAAATGTATTTTTCAACTTCTAAACATGGAGATTATCTAGTTATTTTGGTTAGTGGTTCTACCTTGTGCATTACAACTGGAATGTGGCATACATGGCAGCAATATTTTGAAGTTTGTTAAGATTTGCTTTATATGAGAATATAATATATAGTAAATTTTTGTAACGCTCCACACATGCTTGAGCAGAATGTATTTGTGCATGTAATGGGGAGAGGAAACTATTATAATTCAATTAGATTAATCAGGTTATTCAAACCTTCTTTATGTTGATTGATATTTTATGTCTTATTGTTCACTAAAAGAAGTGAATAAATTTAACTGGACATCTTGTTTTTTATGTGCTAAACATGACAATCCTAACTGCATTGTATGATTTCCTACGTATGTTTTCTTTAGTTAATACTGTTATGCTTTATTGGAAAATGTAAATTTGTGGACAAGCACCTTCCATCAATTTTGGAAAGTTTTTAGGCATTATTTCTCCAAAATTGCCTCTGCTCTAGAAGTTCAGTTAGATTTATGTTAAGCTTCTTCATATGTTTCTGTGTCTCTTATCTTTTGTTTGCCAACTCTGTTTTCTGTGTTACATCTTCAAATATGACTTCTAATTATAAATCCTATCTTTGACTATATCTTCTATGCTGTCATTTCTCTTTGGAATTCTGAATTTTAATATTTTATTTTAAATTTCTAGGAACTTTATTTGATAATTTTTTTGTCTGTATTTTTTCAGTCTTTAAATTTTCTTGTTTGCTGTTTTTATTTTCACTTTGTATTTATTTATTTCTTTTTGAGATATGTTTCCCTATGCTGTTCAGGCTGCCCTTGAACTCAAGATCTTCCTGCCTCAACCTCTCTACTAGCAGGGAATATAGAGTATGGCACCATGCCTGGCTCACTTTGTATTTATTAATTTATTTGGTACTGGGAATTGAAACCAAGGGCACTTAACCATTGAATCACATACCAGCCCCTTGTATTTTTTTATTTTGAGACGAGGTCTTGCTAAGTTGTTTAGGGCCTTGTTGAATTGCTAAGGCTGGCTTTGAACTTGTGATCCTCCTGCCTCAGCTTCCGCAGTAGTTAGGATTACAGGTGTGTGCCACCATGCCTGGCATGATCTTTCTAGTATTAAGACTTTGTGGGGGTTTGTTTTCTCTTCTACTAGTTTTTGCTATGGTTCTTATACTTTTGCCGGATCACTGGGAACTTCATGTCCAATGGGTAGTAAACAAGCTATTTTTCTTTTTCTTTTTTATTATAACACTTAGATTAATTCCTGAGTACTCTAGCTGGCTAGCTCAAAACTTAAATCAACTTTCACACATTTTAGAATTAGTCTTGAAAGGGAAATCATATTACTCTTCTGATTTGCTTTATATATAGCAAAATATTTGGAATCATATATAAAGTACACGTTACTATTCAGACTCAAGATTTGAGTTCCAATCTGCCATGGGGATGTTCAGATTATCACTAGACTAATTCTTGATCCCAGAGAAATCCCCATATACCTGGAACAGGGAGAAAAAGAGGTTAACTCCCAAATTCTTTAGCATTTAGAAGTTTCGGGGGCTTTCCATATAATGTAATACTTGGTACTTTTGTTTTGCTTTTGTCCTAAAACTCTATTGAAATTATTTTTTGCAATCCCTCACTTGAAATGGCTCCCTGATGCTGCAGGAGCCAAATTTTAGAGAGTCAGTAATCATGAGGGAAGCTGGTGGAAGATAGGGTGGTAAGAGGAATAGAGGATTTAGAGCCTTTGGCAGTTCTATTTCAGTGCTATTGTGGGTCATAGTGCAAAAGAGATGGTAACTATTTTTCAAAATTTATTCATTTTCTCTCTTTTATTTGGACATTAACTTTATTTTGTCATTTTATCTTATTTTTAATTGACACATAGCCAGAGTGGTGACTTTCATTGCTCCAACTTGGCTAGGCTGAGGTAGCTGTATTCCTCAGAATTCCTTTTAAAATATGTTTCCAGTGGAAATGGCTCAGGAGAGATTCTTTTGTAAGAAAAGAATCTCTTGAACTTGAACTCCAACTCTTTTGGAGTTTCTTCTAGTTTCTCTCATTGGTGTGAGGAAGTGAGTGGGGCTGCAATTGCCACATGTTCCTTGGAATCCTCCTTTAGATCCATGGCCTTATGGACCATGTGTGTGTTTATTCCTGTGACAAATGACCTTGGCTTCTACAGTACACCCATGCTGTCAAGGTCAGAGGCAATGAGATCTGATGCTAGTTTCTATCTTGTGGACTCTAGCTCTTGCTTGTGGGTTCTAGCTTATCATTACTCTCCTCAGCTTTATACCCATCTTCCCATCCTGGATGCCTCCTTGTAGCCTTCCAGCTATAACATTAGATGAAAAGATGCCGGACTCACAGATTGCAGAACCAGCTTTCATGTGACATGTGACAAATCCTGTAGCACGTTATTTCCTGGGGGTTTTGTTGCTGTCATGGAACCCTAAAATGATTTATCCAGTAATTCTACTTTCTTATTTCTTTTGTTCTTTCAGGCAAATTTGGAGCCCCAAGTAACTGAGACCATGAAGGGAGGAAATTATTCGATGGTATCTGAGATTGTGTTGGTGGGACTCACCAGTTCTTTAGAGTTACAACTTGTCCTTTTTCTGGTTTTCTCTATGTTCTATATGGCAGGTATTTTAGGAAATGTTTTCATTGTGCTCACAGTGATCTCTGACTCCCACTTACACTCCCCCATGTACTTCTTACTGGCTAACCTCTCCTTTCTTGACATGTGGATTTCCTCCGTTACAGTTCCCAAGATGATTTCTGATCTTTTCAAGGACAGAAAAGTCATTTCTTTTCAAGGCTGCATTGTTCAGATGTTCTTTATTCATGTCTTTGGAGGAACTGAGATGGTGTTGCTCATAACCATGGCCCTTGACCGATACATAGCTATATGTAGGCCTCTCCATTACCTGACCCTCATGAGCTTCAGAACTTGCAGTTTACTCATGATGATGGCCTGGATCACTGGAATCATCCACTCATTGATCCAAATAGTATTTGTTGTAAAACTACCATTCTGTGGCCCCAATGAAGTAGATAGCTTTTACTGTGATCTCCCTCGATTTATTAAGCTTGTTTGCACAGTCACCTACAGACTGGAGTTCTTAGTCACTGCCAATAGTGGCTTCATCTCTCTGGGAACTTTTCTCATCTTGATTATCTCCTATATTTTCATCTTGGTCACTGTTAGGCAGCATTCGTCAGGTGTCTTGTCCAAGGCTGTCTCTACACTGTCAGCTCACATCACAGTGGTGGTCTTATTTTTTGGTCCATGTATCTTTGTTTATTCATGTCCATTTCTCACAGTACCTGTGGATAAATTCCTTGCCATTTTTGATGTAATAATTACTCCATTTCTGAACCCCGTCATCTATACTTTAAGGAACAAAGAGATGAAGGTGGCAATGAAGAGAATATTCTGCCAGTTGTTGACTCCCCAGAAGTTGTTTTAAATGATTGTTTTTCAGGAAAAATGTATCTGTAACATTTCCTGTCCATGTTATAAAAAAGAATTCAAAGAAACATAGCATCATGGATACTTTGCTTATAAGTTCTATTACCCACATGGATAATTTTCTTGATGTGTGTTTTCTTGCACATAAACAAGGAAGATACGCTATTCTTTCTTATGGGATGTGTTGGAATAAAAAGTATTAAAATAGAACTGTGTCCACAATTTTCCCAAATGTCCTTGATAAAGAGGATTCTGGATTGGGCAGTTATATTCTATTCAGCATTTTGAGCAGATTCCTCCTTTCTCAGATTGATTTAAGGGGCTTTATGATGCATAATATTTAAATATTTAAGGGGTATTTCTTTTATCCTTCAGTGTATGATGCCCTTCAATTAACAAAAATAAAGTCATTCTTATTTAAAATTTTTTTATTCACAATGTCAACCTAAGTAGGGTCACAACATTATGGGCTTGTTAATTTTAGTTAATGCATACAGTAACTATAAACTAAGCCTTATAATTACTCTAGTCCTGTCAAAAGTTGTGTCCCAGCAGCGTCACGGCATTTGAAAACTGGGGGCCTGGTTAGGGGCAAACATAGCAATCTCCTTCCGTTCCAGTTTGTGCTTATCCTAATTACAGTTGAAATCAGCAATGATTTCTCAGAGTTAGGAAAATTTTTCTCCTTCTCAGTGTTATGGTTTAGATATGAGGTGTCCCCCAAAAGCTTATGTGTGAGACAATGCCAGAAGTGACTGGATTACGAAAGCCTTAACCTGATTGGTGCATTAATCCCCTGATAGGGATTAACTGGGTGGAAATGGAAGGCAGGTAGGGTGTGGTTGGAGGAGGCTGGTCATTCGGGATTTGCCTTTGGGGTTTATATTTTGTCCCTGGTGAGCCAAACTTAGTCTCTCTGTTTTCTGATGGTCATATCCTGAGCTGCTTTCCTTCACCATATTCCTCTACTGTGATGTTTTGCCTTACATCATGCCCACAGCAAGGAAGCTGGTCATTTATGGACTGAGACCTCTGAAACCAGGAGCACCAAATAAACTTTTCCTCCTCTAAAATCGTTCTTGTTAGGTCTTTTGAAAAAGCTGATCAAAACATTCAGTGATGTGGTTACAAGCACAGACATGTGAGAGCCACTGCCTAGCTTCTAATCCCAGCTTTGCTTTTTTACTAGCTCAAATAGTGTATTATTCTATTTATGCCTAAATTCCATAATCTGCAAAATAGACCTGGATTAAACCTGAAATTCCTGACATTTCACTATTTTAGACTAGAAAATGGCAGTTCCTTTTGACTAATAATATTTTCCTCATAAGGTTTCAAGGATTAAATGAATTAATATTTGTAAAGTACTTTAAAAAAATTTTAATTTTTTGGTCTAAAGTATTATAAAGTACTTGTTCAATAAAATGAAATAAAACATTAAAACCACTTCTCAAGTGGGAGGGTGTGGGGGTGCATGCCTGTAATCCCAGTGACTCTGGAGGATGAGACAGAAGAATCACAAGATCAAGGCCAGCCTCAGCAATTGAACAAGGCCCTGTTTCAAAGTAAATAGCCAAGCTCTGGAATCAATCAATCAACAGATGAATGGATAAAGAAAATGTGGTATAAATATACAGTAGAGTATTACTCAGCCATAAAGAAGAATGCTGGTAAATGGATGGAACAGCTGGTAGATGGAGATTATCATGCTAAACAAAATAAACCAGCTTCAGAAAGCCAAAGAAATGTTTTCTTTTGTTTGTGGAAGATAATCCAAAGCGAGGGGGGAGAGAGAAGAGAGAAAGAAAAAAGCAGGGGGAGAGTGATCCCATTTAAAATAGAAGAAAGATCTGTGGACTAGGTGAAGGGGACTGAAGGGGAGGGAAGAGGGTGGGATAAGGGAAGAATAGCAGAATGAATCTGACCTAACTTTCCTGTGTACATGTGTGAACATACCACAGTGAATCTCACCATCACATACATCCACAAGATACTATCTCTCTCTCTCTCTCTCTCTCTCTCTCTCTCTCTCTCTCTATCCTGAGTTGTCTATTCTTCCCATGCTCCCCTTCCCTACCCCACTATGAATCAGCCTCCTTATATCAAAGAAAACATTCGGCATTTGTTTTTTTTGGATTGGCTAACTTCACTTAGCATTATCTTCTCTAACTCCATCCATACAAATACAAAAAATATATTTTTGTATTGGGTATTGAACCCAGGGGCACTTTACCACTGAGGTACATTCCTGGCCCTTTTATTTTTTTAAATTTTGAGACAGTGTCTCACTAAGTTGCTTAGGGCATTGCTGAGTTGTGGAGGCTGACCTTGAATTTGCAATCTTCCTGCCTCAGTCTCCCAAGTCCTGGGATTACAGGTGTGCACCACCATGCCCAGCCTTTATGTTGCTTTTTAATATGCTGGAATAAGTTTTCGAGCTGATTAATTTATAAAATTATATAGACAGAGCCGGACATGATGGCACATGCCTATAATCCCAGTGGCTTGGGAGGCTGAGGCAGGAGGATTGCAAGTTTGAGACTAACCTCAGTGACTCAGCAAGGCCCTAAGACTTAGTTAGTGAGACCCTGTCTCAAAATAAAACATAAAAAATGGGCTGGGAATGTGGCTGAGTAGTAAAGCACCTCTGGGTTCAACACAAAAAATATAAGTTATGAAGTGGTATGATAACTCAGCAGACTCAAACAAAGAATGTAACTAGGACTCATGGGCTTGTGGATGCTATGGAAAGCGCTGGACACCATTGGGTTACTCTTCAGAGCTAATGCATGCCCTGAAAGAAGAGAAGTTCTTGGAAAGTAATGATGTCTCAGGGCAGGGTGACCCCAGCATGACTGGGAGGTTGCACCCTGCTTCACCCTGTGGCCTAACCAGCACCAGCAAAGTCTGACGAGATCTGACACTGCCAACCTCAATAACCTCACTGAACTTTCTTTCATTCTTTTCTTCCTTCCTTCCTTCCTCCCTCCCTCCCTCCCTCCCTCCCTCCCTCCCCCCTCTTTTTCCTGGGGATTTAACCCAGGGCACTTAACCTCTGAATCACATCTCCAAGCCTCTTTATATTTTATTCTGAGACAAGGTCTCCCTAAGTTGCTTAGAGCCTAGCTAAATTGCTGAAGCTGGCTTTGAACTTGTGATCCTCCTGCCTCAGCCTCCTGAGCTGCTGGGATTACAGGTTTGTGCCACTGTGCCCTGTGAACATTTTTTTTTAAAATCACTTTCTCCCTCCTGCTGTGCATGGCCCCAAGCTGTTACTTGAACATATCAAACTTGTGTCTCTTGAGGACTGTACACTGACTCTTCCCTCTGCCTGCAGAGCACGTTGCACAGGTGTATGCAGGGCTGGCTCCTTCTCATCATTCAGATTTCAGCCTGTCAACTCCAAGAAAGACTCCTTTCTAAAGTAGTTCCCTCTTGCCTCCCTACTCCAGTCTTTATTATGTACTTGGTTTAATGTCTCTATTGGAAAGAGTGCTTCCTAATATTTTGTTAATTACATTTTCTCCACAGGACTATGTGCTCCATAAAGCAGAAACTGATTTCTTGTTCATTTGTACCTAGAGGGATGCCTAGCCTAGAGAAAGGAGTCAATAGTTATTTGTTATTATATAAACAGCAAAGGCAAATAAAAGCTAAGAGGAAGAAAGAAGCAACTTTTCCCCATCTGCATCTCAAATGATGAGAAAATCTGGTAGATTTACCACAAAATATGAAAATAAAAACTAAAAATAAATCAACACACTGGAGTCTAAAGTATGTTTTAAAGTTACTTATTGTTAAGCATATGAGAAAAAGGAAATGTTGAGTTAAAGTCATTTCATTAAAATATAACTGTCACTTCTTGGCATATTTCTTCTTGGATCTTCTTTTATGTATTTAAAATTGTATTACAGGGCTTCCAATCACTCCTGCAAGGTAGGCGGGCCTGCGACCCACCTGCAGAAGAGGAGCAGCTGCCTGCTGAGAGGCTGAGCCGCCCCCTCCCCCTGCGCCGGCATAGTAGAGGGAACTGTGACCAAACACAGAGCAGGCCCAGCGGCCTGCTGAGGGGCAGAGCCGCCCCCCACCCCCCTCGCCTGCCAGGTAGGGGAAGGGGGACCACCGACAGAAAAGGCCCAGTGGCCCGCGGCGGGACAGAGCTTCCAATCACTCCTGCAAGGTAGGCGGGCCTGCGACCCACCGGCAGAAGAGGAGCAGCCGCCTGCTGAGAGGCTGAGCCGCCCCCTCCCCCTGCGCCGGCATAGTAGAGGGAACTGTGACCAAACACAGAGCAGGCCCAGCGGCCTGCTGAGGGGCAGAGCCGCCCCCCACCCCCCGCGCCTGCCAGGTAGGGGAACTGTGACCACCGACAGAAAAGGCCCAGTGGCCCGCGGCGGGACAGAGCTTCCAATCACTCCTGCAAGGTAGGCGGGCCTGCGACCCACCGGCAGAAGAGGAGCAGCCGCCTGCTGAGAGGCTGAGCCGCCCCCTCCCCCCCGCGCCTGCAAGGTAGTCGGAACTGTGACCACTATCAGAACAGGTCAGACCTGCAACAGAGAGACAGAACAGGCCCAGTGGCCTGAGGAAGGGTAGAGCCGCCCCCCCACACGCCTGCAAAGTAGGCAGACCTGCGACCCACTGGCAGTACAGCCCCAGAGGCCTGCAGAGGGGCAGTGCCGCTGCCTGCGCCTGCAAAGTAGGCAGAACTGCGACCACCGACAGAACAAGCCTAGCGGCCCGCAGAGGGACAGAGCCGCCGCCCGCGCCTGCAAGGTCGGCGGACCTGCTACTGACTGGCAGAGCAGGCCCAGCGGCCTGCCGGCATGGTAGGCACATTGCCCCAATTGGAGGAGGGGCAGAGCCGCCACCCGCGCCTGCGAGGGAGACTTTGCAACTATACAAGACCAATATAAATATATAGGGGGAAAATTCAATAGCACAACAGTTTCACCAAGTAGAAAGGAACGCGAACAGTATGAAGAGACAAGGAAAGAAAGGACCACAAGCATTGCAGGTCAACTCAACGTTAGAAGAGGTAATAGCTGCAGCTGATGGAATGTCAGATAAAGAATTCAGGATATACATGCTTCAGATGATCTGGAGTCTCAAGGAAGACATCAGACAGCAAAATCAGACAATGAAAGATCACTTCAACAATGAATTACATAAACAAATCCAAGAAGCAAAAGATCAACTATACAGGGAAATAGAGGTTATAAAAAACAAACAAACAGAAATTCTAGAAATGCAGGAAGTAATAAGCCAACTTAAAAACTCAATTGAGAATACTACCAGCAGAGTAGAACACTTAGAAGACAGAACATCAGACAATGAAGATAAAGTATTTCAACTTGAAAAGAACATAGACAGCTCAGCAAGACTGTTAAGAAACCATGAGCAGAACATCCAAGAAATATGGGATAACATCAAGAGACCAAATTTAAGAGTCATTGGGATACAGGAAGGAACAGAGTTTCAAACCAAAGGAATGAGCAATCTATTCAATGAAATAATACGAGAAAACTTCCCAGACTTGAAGAATGAGACAGAACCCCAAATCCTAGAAGCCTACAGGACGCCGAATGTGCAAAATCATAAGAGACCCACACCTAGACACATTATAATGAAGATGCCCAACATACAGAATAAGGAGAGAATTTTAAAAGCTACAAGAGAAAGGAAGCAGATCACATTTAGGGGTAAGCCAATCAGGATAACAGCTGATCTTTCAACACAGACTCTGAAAGCTAGAAGATCCTGGAATAACATATTTCAAACACTGAAAGAAAATGGGTTCCAACCAAGAATTGTGTTTCCAGCGAAATTAAGCTTCAGGATGGAAGATGAAATTAAAACCTTCCACGATAAACAAAAGTTAAAAGAATTTGCAGCTAGAAAACCATCTCTTCAAAACATCCTTGGCAAAACATTACAGGAAGAGGAAATGGAAAATAACAATGAAAACCAACAGTGGGAGGTAGGACACTAAAGGGGGGAAAATAATCAAAGTGGAAAACAAACCATATTTAGTAACATAAATAAACAAATATGGCTGGAAGAACAACCCATATCTCAATAATAACCCTAAATGTTAATGGCTTAAACTCACCAATCAAGAGACACAGGCTAGTAGAATGGATCACAAAACAAGACCCAACAATATGCTGCCTACAGGAGACGCATTTGATAGGAAAAGACATACATAGGCTGAAGGTGAAAGGTTGGGAAAAATCATATCACTCATATGGACTTCGGAAACAAGCAGGAGTATCCACACTCATATCAAATAAAATAGATTTTAAGCCAAAGTTAATCAAAAGGGATAAAGAGGGACACTACATACTGCTCAAGGGAACCATACACCAACAAGACATAACAATCATAAATATATATGCCCCAAACAATGGTGCAGATATGTTCATCAAACAAACTCTTCTCAAGTTCAAGAGTCTAATAGACCACCATACAATAATCATGGGAGACTTCAACACACCTCTATCACCACTGGACAGATCTTCCAAACAAAAGTTGAATAAGGAAACTATAGAACTCAATAACACAATTAATAACCTAGACTTAATTGACATATATAGAATATACCACCCAACATCAAGCAGTTACACTTTTTTCTCAGCAGCACATGGATCCTTCTCAAAAATAGATCATATATTATGTCACAGGGAAACTCTTAGACAATACAAAGGAGTAGAGATAATACCATGCATCCTATCTGATCATAATAGAATGGAACTGAAAATCAACGATAAAAGAAGGAAGGAAAAAGAATACATCACTTGGAGAATGAACAATAGGTTACTGAATGATCAATGGGTTATAGAAGACATCAAGGAGGAAATTAAAAAATTCTTAGAGATTAATGAAAACACAGACACAACATATCGGAATCTATGGGACACATTGAAAGCAGTTCTAAGAGGAAAATTCATTGCTTGGAGTTCATTCCTTAAAAAAATAAAAAACCAACAAATAAATGATCTCATACTTCATCTCAAAATCCTAGAAAAAGAAGAGCAAAACAACAGCAAAAGAAGTAGAAGGCAAGAAATAATTAAAATCAGAGCTGAAATTAATGAAATCGAAACAAAAGAAACAATTGAAAAAATTGACAAAACTAAAAGTTGGTTCTTTGAAAAAATAAACAAAATCGACAGACCCTTAGCCATGCTAGCGAAGAGAAGAAGAGAGAGAACTCAAATCACTAACATACGGGATGAAAGAGGCAATATCACAACAGACACTTCAGAAATACAGAAGATAATCAAAAATTATTTTGAATCCTTATACTCCAATAAATTAGAAGATAGTGAAGGCATAGATAAATTTCTTAAGTCATATGATCTGCCCAGATTGAGTCAGGAGGATATAGACAACCTAAACAGACCAATATCAATTGAGGAAATAGAAGAAACCATCAAAAGACTACCAACTAAGAAAAGCCCAGGACCGGATGGGTATACAGCAGAGTTTTACAAAACCTTTAAAGAGGAACTAATACCAATACTTTTCAAGCTACTTCGGGAAATAGAAAAAGAGGGAGAACTTCCAAATTCATTCTACGAGGCCAACATCACCCTGATACCTAAACCAGACAAAGACACTTCAAAGAAAGAATACTACAGACCAATATCTCTAATGAACCTAGATGCAAAAATCCTCAATAAAATTCTGGCCACTCGGATACAAAAACATATCAAAAAAATTGTGCACCATGATCAAGTAGGATTCATCCCTGGGATGCAAGGCTGGTTCAATATACGGAAATCAATAAATGTTATTCACCACATCAATAGACTTAAAAATAAGAACCATATGATCATCTCGATAGATGCGGAAAAAGCATTTGACAAAGTACAGCATCCCTTTATGTTC
Organism: Marmota flaviventris; assembly: GCF_047511675.1. Lineage (NCBI taxonomy): Eukaryota > Metazoa > Chordata > Mammalia > Rodentia > Sciuridae > Marmota > Marmota flaviventris. The sequence goes on along the minus strand of NC_092499.1, from coordinate 82,332,434 downwards.
AAAACTCTAGAAAAACTAGGGATAACAGGAACATACCTCAATATTGTAAAAGCAATCTATGCTAAGCCTCAGGCTATCATCATTCTGAATGGAGAAAAATTGAAGGCATTCCCTCTAAAATCTGGAACAAGACAGGGATGCCCTCTCTCACCACTTCTGTTCAACATAGTTCTCGAAACACTGGCCAGAGCAATTAGACAGACGAAAGAAATTAAAGGCATCAAAATTGGAAAAGAAGAACTTAAATTATCACTATTTGCAGATGACATGATTCTATACCTAGCAGACCCAAAAGGGTCTACAAAGAAACTATTAGAGCTAATAAATGAATTCAGCAAAGTGGCAGGATATAAAATCAACACGCATAAATCAAAGGCATTCCTGTATATCAGCGACAAATCCTCTGAAATGGAAATGAGGACAACCACTCCATTCACAATATCTTCAAAAAAAATAAAATACTTGGGAATCAACCTAACAAAAGAGGTGAAAGACTTATACAATGAAAACTACAGAACCCTAAAGAGAGAAATAGAAGAAGATCTTAGAAGATGGAAAAATATACCCTGTTCATGGATAGGCAGAACTAACATCATCAAAATGGCGATATAACCAAAAGTTCTCTATAGGTTTAATGCAATGCCAATCAAAATCCCAACGGCATTTCTTGTAGAAATAGAGAAAGCAATCATGAAATGCATATGGAAAAATAAAAGACCCAGAATAGCAAAAACAATGCTAAGCAGGAAGTGTGAATCAGGCGGTATAGCGATACCAGACTTCAAACTATATTACAGAGCAATAGTAACAAAAACAGCATGGTACTGGTACCAAAACAGGCGGGTGGACCAATGGTACAGAATAGAGGACACAGAAACCAATCCACAAAACTACAACTATCTTATATTTGATAAAGGGTCTAAAAGCATGCAATGGAGGAAGGATAGTATCTTCAACAAATGGTGCTGGGAAAACTGGAAATCCATATGCAACAAAATGAAACTGAATCCCTTTCTCTCGCCATGCACAAAAGTTAATTCAAAATGGATCAAGGAGCTTGATATCAAATCAGAGACACGCCGTCTGATAGAAGAAAAAGTTGGCTACGATCTACATACTGTGGGGTCGGGCTCCAAATTCCTCAATAGGACACCCATAGCACAAAAGTTAATAACTAGAATCAACAAATGGGACTTACTCAAACTAAAAAGTTTTTTCTCAGCAAAAGATACAATAAGAGAGGTAAATAGAGAGCCTACATCCTGGGAACAAATCTTTACTCCTCACACTTCAGATAGAGCCCTAATATCCAGAGTATACAAAGAACTCAAAAAATTAGACAATAAGAGAACAAACAACCCAATCAACAAATGGGCCAAGGACCTGAACAGACACTTCTCAGAGGAGGACATACAATCAATCAACAAGTACATGAAAAAATGTTCACCATCTCTAGCAGTCAGAGAAATGCAAATCAAAACCACCCTAAGATACCATCTCACTCCAGTTAGATTGGCAGCCATTATGAAGTCAAACAACAACAAGTGCTGGCGAGGATGTGGGGAAAAGGGTACACTTGTACATTGCTGGTGGGACTGCAAATTGGTGCAGCCAATTTGGAAAGCAGTATGGAGATTTCTTGGAAAGCTGGGAATGGAGCCACCATTTGACCCAGCTATTCCCCTTCTCGGTCTATTCCCTAAAGACCTAAATAGAGCATGCTACAGGGACACTGCTACATCGATGTTCATAGCAGCACAATTCACAATAGCTAGACTGTGGAACCAACCTAGATGCCCTTCAATGGATGAATGGATAAAAAAAATGTGGCATTTATACACAATGGAGTATTACTCTGCATTAAAAAATGACAAAATCATAGAATTTACAGGGAAATGGATGGCATTAGAGCAGATTATGCTAAGTGAAGCTAGCCAATCCCTAAAAAACAAATGCCAAATGTCTTCTTTGATATAAGGAGAGTAACTAAGAACAGAGTAGGGTCGAAGAGCATGAGAAGAAGATTAACATTAAACAGGGATGAGAGGTGGGAGGGAAAGGGAGAGAGAAGGGAAAATGCATGGAAATGGAAGGAGACCCTCAGAGTTATACAAAAGTACATACAAGAGGAAGTGAGGGGAAGGGGAAAAATAATACAAGGGGGACAAACGAATGTCAGTAGAGGGGGCAGAGAGAGAAGAGGGGAGGGGAGGGGAGGGGAGGGGGGATAGTAGAGGATAGGAAAGGCAGCAGAATACAACAGACACTAGTATGGCAATATGTAAATCAATGGATGTGTAACTGATGTGATTCTGCAATCTGTGTATGGGGTAAAAATGGGAGCTCATAACCCACTTGAATCAAATTGTGAAATATGATATATCAAGTACTATGTAATGTTTTGAACAGCCAACAATAAAAAATTAAAAAAAAATTGCAAAAAAAAAATAAAATTGTATTATACAAAATATAATTGTATGGTTCTACAATAACCTTGGTCATTTGGTAATGTGGTATGTAAATCTTCTGATGAAAAATGTGCTGGTGTGTAATTCTTGGTGGCTATGTGGCATCTATTTTATGGATTTAGATATATTGCTTTAGTCAGTAGTTCATTGCTGGACATTTAAATTATTTCCAGTTTTGAGCTACAAACAGCCCTCTTATGAATATATTTTTTTGTTTTTGTTCCTTTCTAGGGATTTAAACCAGGGGCACTTTACTACTGAGCTATATCCATAGCCCTTTTTATTTTTTTATTTTGAGACAGTGGCTCACTAGGTTGCGGAGAGTATTGCTAAGTTGTTGAGACTGGCCTTGAACTTGTACTCCTTCTTCCTCAGCCTACTGAGTAGCTAAGGAGTGTGCCACCATGTCCACCTTCATTCTGCTCTTATCTATCTTCTTTCATTTAATTTAGTCTGGTCTTTTTCTGGTTTCTCATTTTGGAAAGTTAGATGATTTTTTGGTTTCTATTGTTCTCATATATGCATTTCCATTCAAGTACCTGTAGGCTTGTATACCCCACAAGTTCCTTTCTCAGCATGTAAAAATTTCGTTGTTTAAAACACAAATTATTTGGAAGTTTTAAAATTTCCAAATGTGGGGCAGAGGATGTACCTCAGCGATAGAGTGCTGGTCTAGCTTGCATGAGGCCTTGGGCTCAATCCCCAGCACCATAAACAAACAAACACAAGTTTCTAAATGTGTTGGGTGGTCTTTGAGTTGATCAGTTGCTGTTCTTTGTAAGACTTAACATGATACAATAATCCCTGAAGAATAATACCAATAACAGAATTAGAGGGAAAGATTACAGGACTGTGAAAGAAAATTACTTTTTTGGTTTGTTTGTTTTGGTATTGGGGAATGAACCCAGGGGTGCTTAACCACTGACCCACATCCCCAGCCCTATTTTATATTTTATTTAGAGACAAGGTCTTGCTGAGATGCCTAATTCCTCACTAAATTGCTGTAGCTGGCTTTAGACTTGCAATCCTCCTGCCTCACCCTCCTGAGCCACTGGGATTACAGGTAGGAGTCACCAGCCTGGTGTAATACTCTTGATTTAATATGTTGAAGGAAGTATTTAATTTCACATCAACTACTTCTATTGACTCATTTTGAAGCAAAATACTTCTTCCATCCATCTAGGCACAATTGCATCTAGCACAAGGAAGATGCTTTCCCCCACCCCTTCTGTTCTTTTGTCCTTTTTATTCCCTAGGACTCTGAGGTATAATTCCCAGGAAAATTCAGTCAAGGGAGGATGGACTATTCCCCCAGACTCAGTGCTATCATTTGGTCACCAATAGTTAGTGCTAATTAGAATATTTTTTACTTGAGAGAAACAACATAAGTTTCTTTGTTTTTGAAAAGGCCACAATCTCAGTCAGAATGTAAAATTTTCCTCCTCTAAGTTTAGAAAAACGCTCCCACTTCAAGTGCTATCATGTAAAATGTATGTAAACCAAATTCTTTACAGTTGAGCTGACCAGACATGAATCGAACCTGTCTTTGGATAGTGGATCTGCCCTCAACTATTGATCAGTAATTATCTCCCTTTTTAATTTAAGACAAAATTTAATTATTGTTTTGACATATTTGTTCCTACATGTTCTAGACAAAGCATGGAGAAGAGTAATAGGATGAGCAGCTATAGTTTTTGTTAGTGATGTTGGTAGATTTGTTTTTTTTCTTTCTTTTTTTCTGGATGGAGAAGACACTAAACTGAGTCCTGAGCAAAGGGTGGAACATTGAACAGAAGCAGCTGTTCCAGGATGACGCAATAGCATGACATTTTCATGTTTTCTGTCCCACATTCCTTTCTACTTCTCTAATTCTGTATTTCCTATTAGTTTTTCATAGTAATTTCTCCAATTATAGTTTCAGCTTCTGTGTGTTGCAAACTCTGAATTTCTGTAACTTAGTTTTCAGCACAGCGCAAACTAATTCCTGTTTTTCTCTTTAGGAATTATAACTCTCATGTAATTGAAGCTTTTTATCTTTTCCCCCAATTTTGAGGGTATTGATCTACATTTGAAGAGAATAGGTTCTTTGGTCTGACTCAGGAGAGTTCTTGTTCTCACTGGCTGTCTATGGACTGGAGTGACATTTTCATCTTGAGCAAGAATCATTACTGGTGCTTAGAAACAATTCAGCCATTTTTCTTATTTTTTAAAATCTTTTCTATGTAACTCAGGTGAATGGACAGTGGAATACAGTAAGCTTCAAATTGGCAAGAAACTTTTCCACAGGGAGGTAAGATCGGGTACAGGAGGTTTCAGAGGTGTTGTGCTAATTTGTTTATGTCCCTTTCTGTGGTGTGCTGGGAAGTCGGGGGACAGTTGGAGAGCTGTGGCAGAAAGCATAGCACAGATAGGAGCACATTTAACCAAAGGGAAGAATATGGTGAGACTCAAGGGTCTGCTGGCTTAGCATGAAATGATTTATTTGAAAGTTTCTGGAAGGGATAAATCTGGAGGATAGGAATTAGAGGAGACCAGATCAGTGAGAGAATGACAGAAGAAGTTTGGACAGTAGAGTGGGCTATGAAGATAGTGACTACAGAGTAGGAGTAGATGTATTATGATAAGAGAGGAAGGAGTTCTGGCAATGAAATATTAGATACCCCCAAACTCATTTTACCTTCTATGAAATTCTACCAAGTTCTCTGATAGTAAAAGCTGCTTTGTTGAATTCTTGAAAATTATCTTTGAATTTAGGTCATCAGTATTTTTAACAGAGTAGTGTAATAAAGAATGCCTGAAATCTGGAGTCAACCTGTTTTGGTGTATTTTTCTTTAAGGAGAAATACATGTGCTCAAATAGAAAATTTATGAAACAAAGTGGAAAAAGGAGAAAACCCACGGTATCTTCATAGAAAGATAGCAACTGGTAAAATTTTGACATTTTCTTCAGATGCTTTTAAAATTTACTTCCATTTTTTAACAATTGTAAGAATTGGGTTTGAATTTAACACCTAGCTGTGCAACATTAGGCAATTTATTTAAACTCTTTTGAGTCCTTGTTTTCTAATCTGTAAAACATAGATCCCTGTTTACAGCTATTTTTTTCAACAAAAGAGATGAAAGATTTTTTAGAGGCCATAAGCTTTTAGGAGGAAAGGAAATTAATGTTATAAACTTTGATATGTCTATTTTGAAGGAAATGATCACTAAAAAGGGTAAAAAATAAAGATCAGCATTTATGATAAGATAGAACTTGAGGAAATTGTCTTATTTGCAATTACATGAGAGAATATGAACATTCTCAATTTAGACAAGTTTATAATTCATGGGTCTAATCATGAGCTGAAAAATTCAAGAACCGAATTGTAAAAGTGGGGGATTATTTCTGAAATTCAAATATGAGGCTGGAAGATGAGGTTCACTGGGTATCTCAAAACATGTAGGATGAGGATAATGAAATGGAAAAAATGAAAGAAAATAAAATAAGGGGGATTAGAGTCAGGAGGCACAGTATGTAAAGTCAATAATTTCAGAAGCACAAGAAGGAACTGACTTAATTTGAATGGGAAGGCACAGGGAGTAGAGGGTGGAGAAAAGTATTAGAAAGATTTCATCATAAATGTTGGGGATAAGTAAGAAGGAAATGAAATATATTGGTAAGGAAAGTAGTTACCATTATATTAAAAAAGAATACAGCAATGTGTCATTGGAAAGGGATAGTAACCATAAAAAGAATAAAAAAGTATAGTAGGACTTTGATATTAGCAAGAGGGTAATATAATTAATATGAGTTTTTTTAAAAAAATGAATACAATCTTAAACCAGCAAAATTTTAAGAGGAAAAGATTACCTTTTTTTTTTTTGGTTGATAACATGATTGTAAACCTAGAAAGCCCAAGATATATCAGTAAACAACTTCTGAACATTTTAAGGTGGCTGTGTAAGTAAGTAAAAAGTAAGTAGCTTTTCCATTTTATCACATTTCCTATTCTGTGGCATTTTTTTCCATGTAGAAATTGGGTAGTATAAGTCTCTGTACTTCTGATACACCACTCCTTAAATTCTTAGGTGCTTTTGTTTACATTTCCCCCTTCTGGACTGTACTGTGAAGCTCAAACTAAATCTGAGGTTGTATGATCAAATGATCCCAAAGATTTAGGCACAGAAAAAGTTTCTGGGGCTAGCTCTCTGTGACTCAAGCACAGTATAAACTCTTAATTGTACAATGGCAAGGTGACCTTCATTTTTTGATATCTGGGTCATTACTCCATAGCCAGGACGTCCTTTTCAACTTGAAAACTTTTCCTGCCTCATGTGCTCCTCAGGTAACAGGAACTTCAGGTTCAACCTTGCACATGAAGTTGATGGACGGAGGAAATCACTCAGCGGTGTCTGAATTTGTGTTGCTGGGACTCACCAGTTCTTGGGAGCTTCAGATTCTCCTTTTTGTGTTCTTCACAATATTTTATGTAGCAAGTATGCTGGGAAACCTTCTCATTGTGCTCACCATCATCTCAGACCATCATTTACACTCCCCAATGTACTTCTTGCTGGCAAATCTCTCCTTCATCGATACGGGTGTGTCCAGCATCGCCACTCCAAAGATGATTTATGACCTGTTCAGAAAGCATAAAGCCATCTCCTTGAAAGGGTGCATCACACAGATGTTCTTCATTCACACTGTGGGAGGGACAGAGATGGTGCTACTCATTGTCATGGCCTATGACCGATACGTGGCTATCTGCAAGCCCCTCCACTACCTGACCATCATGAGCCTAAGAATGTGCATTTCTCTTCTGACTGTGGCTTGGACCATTGGACTTATCCACTCTGTAGTCCAACTGGCTTTTGTTATAAACTTGCCCTTTTGTGGAAGCAACAAAATGGATAGCTTTTACTGTGATTTTCCTCGGTTTATCAAACTTGCATGTACAGATACATACAGACTGGAGTTTCTGGTCACTGCCAACAGTGGTTTCATCTCCATGGGCACCTTCTTCATCTTGATTGTGTCTTATATCTCCATCCTGGTCACGGTTCGTAAACACTCCTCAGGAGGTTCCTGCAAGGCCCTCTCCACTCTCTCAGCTCACATCACCGTGGTGGTTTTTTTCTTTGGTCCTTGCATCATAGTTTATGTGTGGCCATTCCCTACCTTACCCATAGATAAATTTTTAGCTATCTTTGATGCCATTATTACTCCTTTTATGAATCCTGTCATCTATACATTTAGAAACAAGGAGATGAAAGTGGCAATGAGAAAACTCTTTGTTAAGGCTTTAACGAGTTTTAGGAAAAGTTCTTTCATGCACAGTTCAGGAAATTCAGATTAATATTGACTGTTCTGGGAAATTAATCTCTTTAGTTAAGTATTTCACAAGTTTTTTTCATTTTAGTTCAGTTTTCAATATCCAGTATGAAATGCCTCCTCACAGACTCTATTTTGATGTGGTAAGTTTTTCCTAGGGAAATGTTATTCTGAGAATTCTGCAAATATTGAAGAGAGAATTGGGAGGAGCTCAGAGATAAAACATGACCTCGTGTGCATGAGGCCCTGGGTTCCATCCCAGCACCATGAAAAGAGAAAAATATGTTTACACTGGGGAGGAGTGAATTCAGCCTTGGAATATTGAATTTGTTACTGGAGGTTGTGTCTGTTATTGAAGACTTTGGGATGGTCACGGCTGAAATCTCACATACTAGATGCATTTCCACTGATACTAACGTTGGCTTTTCTTCTCTTTGATGCTGACTCTGAAAGACATCTCTCTTTCAATCCACATGTGTAACTATATTTATGCCCTCTGAGCAGAATTCTCAATGTCCACACACGGAGAAGAAGAAACAAAATTAAGATAATTGCCTAGATAGCTTTGAGAATTGGAGGCTTTTGTCATCTAAATTTATTTACCCACACTCAGATCAAGTTAATACTAAGGTTTTAGATTTAGTTAAAATTGAAAGATGAAATTTAATGTAAATCGTAGAGATAACTGAGGAAACTTTAATATTATTAATGAATATTAAATCAATTTTTTAGGCCAGAAGATGTAAATTTCCATATCATTCAATGTATATGATAATTATAATTTATCCTGGTTATTTTCTAAACAACAATTTATTTTTATAAGGCAAAAAAACCATATCTGATTATTAAATGATTGTAAATGTCTTGAATATTTTGGAACTAAAAGAGGAGAAACTGATTTATAAATAAAAAAGCAAAAAAATTAATTTATGTTAATAAGGTTTATAACTAAATAAAAAATAAAGTGTAGAAATTTCAAAAGAAAATTTATTGTAAAACTGTATAAATGAAGAGATATAAAGATATAATGAAGACATAATTAAACTTTCCATATGATAAAGTGTATTTTATATATGTGTGTATTTTATATATATGTATGTGTGTGTGTGTGTGTGTGTGTGTGTGTGTATATATATATATATATATATATATAATTTTTTTTCAGTACTAAGAATTGAACACAGGGCCTGTGAAGGCTAAGAAAGCACTCTACCACTGACCTACATTCTCTTCCATTTAAAAAAAATGTTTTTTTTGAAACATGATCTTGCTAAGTTTCTGAGGCTGGCCATATGTAATTATTAAAAAAAATTAATGTTATTTATAAATAGTAAAAATAGTTATTCAGAAACTATCTTATTGTTCTCCCTGTGTTACCAGATGTGTAGGAGCAGGCATGCATGTGCAGTTACTCAAGTGTGGGTTACACAGCTATTTGGAATCTGGCCTGCCATCTGTAAGCTCCAGGAGGACTAGTAGCAATGTTTATAATGACATCCATAGGCTGTTAGTAAAAGATAAGGAGAAGGCTAAAATAGTTGAAGGCTAAAATTAGTGTTTCTGACAAATCTTTATCCAATTTTCTGCACTGATTTGCAATTGAATCTCAGCAAAAAAGATCAGATTCTCTTGAACTTGCAGATAGATTCATAAGCAATTCTCTTTTGTAGTTCTTGCTGTAACATATTAAAAAATTTTATCCTACCTGTGGCTATCTCTGAAATATCTTCTCAAGTTACCAGTCCTGACTTCTATCTTGAATTCTAGGCAATGTAATTTTAAAAATTCCATGTATAACTTTGATTAAACTTTAACCTTCCGATAGAAACCTGGTTCTTCTGCTTTTCTACCCTAGCTTGGTGATACTCTCAGTCTTTTCAAGCTAGAATCCTGGGAGATGCCTAGCTTCTATTCACATCTGGGAGCATCCTATCTATTTTCTTTTTTTGGTCCTGGAGATAAAACCTAGGGCATGGTGTTTGCTAAGCAAGTGCTCCACCATTGAGCTGAGCCTCCGGCTTCTTATCTATCTATGCTTTTAAATATTGCATATTTTTGTTCCTTCCTCTGCCTTTTCAGCATCTTTCCTTAAGCCATGTCTCTCATTCCACACCTCTTAATTGGTTGCTGGGCATTGAGACTCCCACAAGGCCATCAGAGATATTTTCTGTAGTGAAAATCTACAGAAAGTGACTGCTCTCTGTAACCATCTACCTTACAAGACATTATTGGATATTGATATCATACTTTGGTGGAACATACATACTCTTGAACACCAAAATCTAGAATCCTTGACATGATTAGAGACCTTTAAGAACTGATTTTTCTGGTACACCTCATATAGCATGATGTGGCCCCAGATAAATTTAGATCAGTGGATGTGACTTTGGAAGTCGAACACAAAAAACTAGCTTTACTGCTTGTGGTGGGAGGTTGCACGGTTGTGGGGATTGAAATGAGGGGCTTGGTGGTCTAGGAGGGACCTGGGAATGCAGAATACTAGAGAAGAGTTTATGAAAACCATTCCTGTGGCCTGAGCTTGAGTTGACATATAATGTAGTTTGACACCATTGACAGACATCTTGGAGTCAATAGTATTGTCTAAGAGTTTGTAATTTTTTTCCTACAGTTTCCTGGGACTGGAAGGAAGACTTGCTCCCTGGTGGGAAGGGTGGCGGGGAGGGAGGATGCCAAGACCAATAATATTTATCAACACCAAGTCTGAGTTTAAAATTCAAATTTGGTTTAGACATTATTTTTTCATGATTGTTTTTATAGGGGATGTTATAAAAATATTGATTTATTGGTAATAAATCAGAGGGTTTTCCATTATTTCAAAAGTTGTGGTCTAAATGTTTATGTCCAGAGAGATTTTGTATTTTGACTGTTTTTGAGAATTTTTTAAATTGTAGTTTTCTATTATAAAAATATAAGTATTTTTAAAAAATTAGAAAAATTTTGATCATATATGAATAATATTTTTTACCAAGGAACAGAGGTAATGGTGCAAAGTATGTCTCAACTTAATAAAGAATAATTTCAGGAATATGATTCTCTTCTCAAGTAGAATTCATGATGATACAGTAAATAGTGATATTAACAGTTAAAACAGTTTCTTGAAGAAAGTGAAATACTTTTGATTGTAGTGGATTTAGATTTTGCTTTTCTGTTATGAACACTACCATATTTTTCTAATGACTTAAAAAATTGTTGATTATATTAAATCACAAAATAATGGTTATATGAAGATTTTTGATGTTTTAAAAAGAAATGCAGTTTATGAAAATTACAATGTAAATTAATAGTATTAAAATATTAAAAATTATTTTCTACTGCAAAAGAAATAAAATGAGTCTGAGAGTTTATTTTCTAAAAAATTCAATGTTATTAAAAATAACTATCACATTAGAGTGAAAAATTGGAAAGCATGCTTAGAAAATTTATGAATGATGTGAAAGTGAAAAATATAGGATGGCAGAACAATGCTATAAAAGCATTCTGACAGATGCATCAAATTTAAGAATTATGTTTTTGAGCAGGAAAAGGAAATACATGAAATTCTATATTTAAATGTAAAAAACAAAATTGCAGAAGTACAGGATAGTATAAATAAAATTTCCAAGAAGTTTATTTGAAAAAATACACATGGCTTTTGTATTAGTGACAATCCATTATATAGCTATGTTATCATACCTCCTAGGATATTGAGTAGCATTTTATTCATTATCTTCATTAATACAAATATACAGTTCAGACAATGGAAGATAAAATCCCATTGATTTGAGAACTGGACAGACTAAAGACATAGAATTGTGTTAAAGGATGGGCATCATTTGTTATTAGACATACATTTAAAAAACTTTAAAAATGTAAGGGCTCACCCTGGTGTGGTGGTGCATGCCTGTAATCCTAGCAGCTCAGGAGGCTGAGACAGGAGGATTTGTGCGTTCCAAGTCAACCTCAGCAAAAAGCGAGCTGCTAAACAACTCAGTGAGACCCTGTCTCTAAATAAAATACAAAAAATAGGGCTGAGGATGTGGCTCAGTGGCTGAGTGCTCCTGATTTCAATCCCTGGTAACCCCCATCCCCGAATGTAAGTGCTTATCATATATAATTGTTATATAAATATATTATAAGTAATATATATATATATATATATATATATATATATATATATATATATAACATCATTGATAAAATTTCCAAACTACGCAGTCTTCTAAAGCTCATTGTTTATCTTATAAAGCTCATTGTTTATCATGCATAAATATATGTTATAAAGTGGAATCATAACAATACAGGTTGGCATTCTGATCTTTAAATGTATCATGTTATTAAGTATTTAGCTACATATTATTTTTAATGATTATATAGTACCTTATTTGTAAGGGTTTCTTACTTTGAAACCAGATTTCCTTTGGTGGATATATATTTAGTCACCAACTTACAGGAAGCATGGTGTAATACATTATCAGGCACTTTTTAGATTCCTCCTCCTCCTCCTCCCTCCTCCCTCTTCCCTCTTCCTTCATCCCTCCTCCTCTTCCTCCTTTTCCTCCTCCTCCTTCTTCTTCTTTTCTTCGAACTAGGAGTTGAACCCAGTGGCGCTTAACCACTAAGCCACCTTCCCAGCCCTTTTTTATACTTTATTTAGAAACAGGGCTTCACCTTAGCACTTCGTTTATGCTGAGGCTGGCTTTGAACTCACCATCCTCCTGCCTCAGCCTCCCGAGTTGCTGGGATTACAGGTGTGAGCCACCACACCTGGCCTAGATTATTTCTTAGTAAAATTTCTGAGCAAAAAGTACCTATATTTTGAAGGCTATTTTTTTTTAATGTTGCCAATTGTTTTCCCAAATTAGAATAATTTGTTTTAAAGATCTTTAGACATAGCGTGTTCATTAATATATTTGTGAGTTTTCATCTTAAGAGTTTTTGTATTTCTTTACAATCTAGGGCAACTAGTTTGCTAAGAGATTTCAAAAAGAATAGATTTTGTGTCTTATTAATTGATTATTTTTTCGTTATGAGGGATTGAACTCAAGGGCACTTGACCACTGAGCCACAGCTCCAGCTCTATTTAGTATTTTATTTAGAGACAGAGTTTCACTGAGTTGCTCAGTGCATTGCTTTTGCTGAGGCTGGTTTTGAATTCAAGATCTTCCTACCTCAGCCTGCTGAGCTGCTGGGATTACAGGTTTGTGCCACTATGCCCAGTCAAATTGCTTTTTTCTGCATCTATTGTGAGGGTTAAAAAATGAGTTTTGTCACTGGGTGCGGTGGCACATTCCTGTAATCTCAGCAGCTTGGGAGCCTGAGGCAGCAGGATTGCAGGTTTGAAGCCAATGTCAGCAATTTAGTGGGATTGTAAGCAACCTAGTGAAACCCTGTCTCAGAATTAAAAATAAAAGGGCTGGGGATGTGGCTCAGTGGTTCAGTGTCCCTGGGTTCAATTCCTGATTATCCTCCCCCTCCAAAAAAAATGTTTTCTGGTTTTTAAAATAAGGAATTACATTTATTGAGTTTTGAACTTTGATTTCAGGGTAAAATTTACTTGATCATGATGTTTTCCCTTGTATACACTTCTGTTTGTTTGCTAGTATTTTTTTTCATTTTTAAATTTGTTTTAATTGGTTACACATGACAGTACAATGATCTTGGCATATCATACATTTGAATCAGATGGGATACAATTTCTCATTTTTCTTAGTATACAGGTTGCAGAATCACATTGGTCATGCAGTCACATATATACACACAGTATGTTTGCTAGTATTTTATCAGCAACTTTGCATTTATTTTATTAGAATCTTTGCATTTGTTTATGAGAGATATTGGTCTTTTTAAAAATACCTATTATAGTGTATTTTCTGTTGCTATAAAATACTACAGAATTCTACAGACTGGGTAAATTACAAACAATAGATGTTTATTTGGCTCATGGTTCTGGAGGCTAGGAAGGTCAAGCTTGAGGGGCTGCAACTGATGTGGGCCTTCTTGCCAACCCACATCATAGACAGTATCATATATCAACAGAGAATGCATGTGCAAGAGAAAAAGTGCTCAAACTCCCCCCTTTTATAGCTCACACATTCCTATAATAATCAACCCACTCCCATGATGAGGGCTTCAATTCATTCATGAGGGTGATGTTCAAGGACCTAATCATCTCTTAAAGGTCATACATAATCCCATTTTGAAGGCGATTAAATATATTCTGTGGGTTTGAACAAATATCCAATAACTTGTATCCACACAAAAAAATATAATTACATGATTTATTACAGTATTGTATAGTAGTTTCACTGTTCTAAAATTCTATTGTCTGCCTACTTATTCATTCCTCCCCGCAACCCTTGGCAACCTGTAAGCTTCTTGTATTTGATTTTCCTTCATTCTTTAGGTTTGGGAAATTTTATGCTGTCAGAGGCCGTGACCAAGTCAAGATGGCGCCTGGCAGTTTGCCAGGAGGAGTGGCTTGTGAGGCAACACCACCAAGCCATCAAGATGGTGGGGACTCCTTATTGGCTGATTGCTGTGTCTATAGGAGAGCAATGCTATGATTGGATGATGCTGATTGAGTCATGCTTTATGTAAATCAGTTAGATGTATATACCTCAGCTGTTCTGCAATAAAGCAGTTCCTGCTTCAACCTTCAAGTTGCTTGTCACCTCCCGGTTATTTTGCCCAATAGGACTGCGGCAAGTGGTGGCCCGTACAGGGAACTCCAGGACACTCGGGGGTAAGTGACAAGGTAAGCTGCCTGTCCCTAGAAATAGATAGGACAGGAGGAAAGCTGCTCGCCCCTGAGGAGCAGATAGGGTGAGAGGACCGATGGCCATTTCAAGAAAATAGAAAAATTGATACAATGAGTTTTTGTTTCATTTTATCTTAGTGTGTTGTGTTGTCTTTGTTATGGAAATATGGGATCAGAAGTTAGTAAAAATCAAACCGAAAGGGTTTTAAGTAAATTGCTAAAGGAAGGAGGCACCCCAGTAAAACCAAGAACATTATGCTATTATATCATTGAAAAGATTTTGCATTTCTTTGGTTTATATCTCCGCTCCTTCACCTATTCTGATAACTGATCTTTTTATGTTATCACATAATTCTTGGATGTTCTGTTCATGGTTTCTTATCATCTTCTCTGCATGGTCAACTCTACTTTCAAGATTATATATTTTGTCTTTAATGTTTGAGGTTCTGTCTTTCAAGTGGTCTAGTCTGTTGGTGATGCTTTCTATTGAATTTATAATTTGGTTTACTGATTCCTTCATTTTGAGGATTTCTGCTTGTTTTTTTTTTTTTTTTACAATCTAACTCTTTATTGAAGTGATCTTTCACTTCCTGTAGTTTTTCTTTGATTTCACTCCTTATACTATCTTTTACTTCACATATCAATTTAACTATGTACAATCTGAATTCCTTCTTGGACATTTCTTCTACTGTATTATTAGTGGCTTTGTTGTTGAAGAACTACAACAGAAGTTTTGTTTGGGTTGCTTTATTTCCTTGTTTTTCATGTTTTTAGTGTGTTTTCCCATCTAGAAGTATGGATCTAAGGCAGCATAAATTCTACCCTGTAGACCTATAGTATTCCTGAAGGTTTCCAGCACTTTGCCTTTACTGGTGAGACCAATATCAACACCATCCAGTGTATACAATATATAGCCTTAAACCTAATAGCTCCCACTAAGGCATCTACTGCTTACTTGCATTAAACCAAAATGGTGAGTTCAATAACTATTTATAGTACAAACAGAATATTTGTTAAAATGATTTACAATTTCAAATGGTGGATGAGAGAACAGAGGTAGTGTAGCACGCAATATTTGCAAGGGAGGAAGATAGAAGCTAGAAGGAAAAATTCAAGGGAAGAGTGGAAAGTAGCTGCCAGAGACTGGCTGTTGGTTGGAGAAAAGTTGGCAAGAAAATCCAAGACAACAGACAAGAGAGAGGAAGAATACGAACAAAGAGAAAAAAATTAAAGACATAAGAATACTACAAAAATGCAAAACACCATTCATATATCATTGTCCTCCACAGACTGATGCATAAAAAACATCTTGTTCCAAATATAGTAGAGAGATTAGTGAATCAAAAAATAAAATAAAATAAAATAAATCTTGCTGGAAAGTTGAACTGCTTCTGTCAGTGTTCAACAGATTCTCAGCCTGTCTCTGACGCTCTTGGATTACCAAACCCAGATCAGTCCTCTCAGACTCAGTCTCTATCCCACCCATCGTCAGAACTTCAGGCTCTGCCATGCTTCAGTCCCAAGATCTCAATGCTGCTTCTACTTGCAGAGAGACCACCAGGGATGCACTTATGCAATGGAGCAACCCCAAGATTCAGCAGCAAGACTGGCTACCACCACTCTCAGTAGGAAGACCCCAGGCTCCTCCAAACCTGCAGGCACCCCCACACTGGACCTGCAGGTCCCATCTGGAGTCCCCAGACAGAGGCTCTTGTGGTGGTAAACCTGCTGGTACCCAGGCCCCAAGCCAGGCTGGTGTCCCAAAATGGGTGCAGTCACTTGCAGCCAAACCTGGAGTCTCCCCCACAGCAGTCCTTCAGGTCATGGTAGCAGTGGTAGTGGCAGTGGTTGTTGGCAGCGGGCAGCTGGTTGGCAGCAGCAGTGGCTGCAGTGGCAGCTGCAACTGCAGCTATGGGGGCAGGGTCACCTCCAGGGGTCTGCAGCAGTGATGGCTTCAGTTGCATCTGTGGTTGCAGCTTTAAGGGCAGCAGCACCCAGAAAGAAGTCCTCCAGGAAACCTCAGGCTGGCCGGCAGTGGAATCAGAGGCAGCATCCGTAGTGGTGGCAGTGCAGGTGGCAGATGATTGATAGGATAGTGGTTCAGCAACAGCGACCACGGGAGTAGAGTCAGAAGTAGCGACCGAGGTAGCAGAGGCCATGCCACACATGTTTCTTTTACAAACTTTTTTTTGGAGACTGTCTATTCATTCTCTTGACAGTGTCTTTTGAAAAGCAGAAAATTTTATTTATTTATTTTAAAATTTATTATTATTATTTTTTGGTACTGAGGATTGAATCCAGGAGTGCTTAACCTCTGAGCCACATTGCCAGCTCTCTTAATTTTTGGAGACAGGGTCTCTCTAAAGTTGCTTAGGGCCTCATTAAGTTGCTGAGGCTGGACTGGAACTAGCAATCCTCCTGCCTCAGCCTCCCAAGTCACTGGATTATAGGCATTCACAACTGCACCAGGCAGAAATTTTTATTTTTACTTAGTTTTTTAATAATTTCTTTCATTAATTATGCCTTTGGTGTTGCATTTAAAAAGTCGTTGGAGCTGAGTGTGGTGGTGAACACCTGTAATCCCAGTGGCTCAGGAGGCCGAGGCAGGAGGATGGTGAGTTCAAAGCCAGCCTTAGCAAAAGTGAAGCACTAAGCAACGCAGTGAGACCCTGTCTCTAAACAAAAAGCAAAATAGGACTGGGGATGTGGCTCTGTGGTCAAGTGCTCTGAGTTCAATCCCAGGTACCCCCCCCCAAAAAAAAATCGTTGCCAAACCTAAAGTCATCTATAGATTTTCTTTTATGTTACCTTCCGAAAGTTTAATTTATAATTTCATGTTTAGCATTTAGGTCTGTGTCCCATTTTGAATTATTTTTTGTGAATGTAAGATCTGTGTCTAGATTGATTTTCTGTATGTTGATGTGGATGTTCAATTGTTCTAATGCCACTTACTGAAAATAATATCTTTTCTTTTTGTATTGTCTTTGTTCCTCTGTAGAAGATCAGTTGACTATATTTATATGGATCTATTTTTTTTGGGGGGGAAATAGGCATATTGTGTTCCTTTGGTCTATTTTTATATTCTTTTGTGAATACCACACTGTCTTGGTTACTGTGGTTTTATAGTAATTTCTGAAGTCAGATAATACTGACTTTTGTTTCTTCAGATTAATCAATAATCATTGATTGTTGGCTATTCTGGGTCATTCGATTCTCCATGTGTACTTTAGAGTCAGTTTGTTGATATCCACAAAATAACTGACTTGGATTTTGATTCTGTTTACCTTGAACCTATAGATGAATTTGGGAAGAACTGACAATATGGAGTCTTCTGATCCATGACCATGGAATATCTCTGCACTTATTTAGCTTTTCTTTGACTTCTTTCATCAGAGTTCTGTATTTTCCTTATGTAGATCTTGCATATATTTTATTAGATCTATACCTCAGTAATTTATTTTTTAGGTGTAGTGCTAAGGATCAAACCCTTGGCCTTGCACATGCCAGGTAAGTGCTTGGTCACTGAACTACATCACAGCCCAGTAGTTCAATTTTTGGAATCAGAAAGAAAATGGTATCACCTCCCCCATTGCTAATATTCCCCACCAGAGCAGATCTATATTAACACATTATCTCTCCCAAAGTCCCTAATTTATACTAGGGTCACTCTGGGGCATTTCATATCCATACACATAGAGCTTGCTCAATCTTTTATTTTTTTGGCTTCAGAGTATTTTATTATGTTCCATAATTATTTGGCTACTCCTTTATTGTGAACATTTCCTTCAATATTGTTGATATTAAAATTTTTTTCTTCCAGTTTTTAAAAAAAATTTTATTAGTTCTTTTTAGTTATACATAACTTCAGGATTCATTTTGACATAATTAAAAACACATGGAATATAATTTGCTCAAATGTTGTCTCCCGTATTTCCCATTTGCCTCCCCTCTTTCTTTTCCCTATTTCCTTCCTCTACTCTACAGATCTTTCTGCTATTTACTTTTAGAATTTTTTTTTATTATGGTTAGTGTCTCGGGGATATACATGATGGTGAGATTCACTGTGGTATATACATATATGTGCATAGAAAAGGTAGGTCATATTCATTCCACTGTTGTTTTGTTATCCGTCCTTTCTCCTTCTGTTCCTCCATCCCCTTCAGACCCCTTCATCTAGTCCATTGGTCTTTCTTCTGTTTTGATGGAATCCAACCCCCACATTTTCCCTTTCTCTCTTTTCTTTTTCATCTTTATTTTGGGTCTAGCTTTACCAGAGAAAATATTAGACCTTTGCCTTTCTGAGTCTAGTTTGTTTCACTTAACACTATAGTCTCCAGTTCCATCAATTTAGCAGCAAATGCCATACTTTCCATTCTTCTTTCTGGCTGAGTAATACTCCATTGTATGTATGTATATACCACATTTTATATACCTTCCATTTATCTGTTGAAGGGAATCTTGGTTGGTTTTATATAGCTTGTCTATTGTGAACTGTACTTCTATAAACATTGATGTGACTGTGTCACTATAGTATGCTGATTTTAGATCTTGTGCATATATATTGAGGAGTGGGATAGCTGGGTCATATAGTGGTCCTATACCTAGTTTTTTGAGAAAATTCCCTAGTGCTTTCCAGAGTGGTTGCATTCATTTGCAGTCCCACCAACAACGTATGAGTGTATGTTTCCCCCCACATACTCACCAACACTTACTATTATTTGTATGCTTGATACTTGCCATTCTGAGTGGAGTGAGTTGAAATCTCAGTGTAGTTTTGATTTGCATTTATTTCCCTGATTGCTAGAGATGTACATTTTTCACACATTTATTGGTCAATTGTATTTTTTCTTTTGAGGAGTATCTGTTTAGTTCTTTTGCTAATTTAGTAATTGGGTTATTTGTTTTTGATGTTAAGTTTTTGAGTTCTTTATATAGTTTGGATATTAATGCCCTGAGAAGCAGGTGACGTTTTTTAAAAAAAAATCATGTCTATCTTGTTTAAGGTCTTTTTCAAAAAATTAATTAATTTATTTGTTCTATTTAGTTTTATATGACAGCAGAATGCATTTTGATTCATTGTACACTATTGAAGCACAACTTTTCATTTCTCTGGTTATACATAATGTAGCATTGCACCATATGTGCAGTCATACATATACCTAGGATAATGATGTCCATCTCATTCCGCCATCTTTCCTGCCCCTATGCCCCTCCCCTCCCCTAATATTTTAATATCATAACTATTTTATCTAGCAAAATACATATCAAATCACCAATGTCATCTCATATACAATCCATTTTCAAGTTTTCTCAATTTTCACAAGAATATCTTTGTAGTTTTATCCCCCTACTTGTTTGTTATTATTAGGAGGAGTTTAAATTTTAAATTTAAAATTATTTTTTACATTATTATCAAATTCAAGTTTTCTTAAATTGTGATTAGAGTGGTTTAAGAATGTACAATTTCTATTTTTGGAAATTTATTGTGGTTCAATATATGTTCATATGTGTGATCTTTATGATTACTTGAAAACAATTACTCCTAGAAACTAAAACATAAACCTCTGCTTTAGGTTTCAGAGTATGATGCCACTTAGGTTTATCTTCTTATTTACATACCTTTTGTTTTTTTATATCCTAACATTTTTATCTCTGCCTCCATTCCCTTTTTGTGACTCACTTTTAGCTTCCTCCATTGGCTTGTCAGGATTCTGGGTGACAATTCCCTTGGATATGTATTGGTGATCCCAAGTCTCATGTTGTTGATCCTGTCTCTGTAGTATCATTTGGTCAGTATTCCCTTGTGTTCCAATTAGCTCTATCTCCCACAATAATAACATTTTTATAAATGTTTGTGCATAAAGAAATGCTAGATCTGACCAGAGGAATGTTGAGTGTGGTTATGTTTTGGAAAGAGTTACATCTTTGGTCTTTAAATGAGTAGATTGGCAGCACATACAGAAATAGTTTAGTGATATGATGGTACAGTGTTGAAATCCCCAAGGGCAAGTATTATTAAATAGATGTTTCTAGTGACAGTATTAATTTGTAAAGAAATAAATTAAATATTACCTTGCATAGGGGAAGCAGCTTTAGCAGAGCTTAATGAGCAAACATCAATAAAATGAGAAGAAAAAGGACACAGAAACTGAAATTTCTTTCTTGTCTTTTAAAAATCTATATTAATTTAAGGTTGAAGTTGAAAAAAGGGAATTAGAATGTTAAGGAGAAAGTCTTGGAAGTTTGAACAGAATCTACTTGCCTTAGTTCTGGAGTTTATTTTTGACACAGAGACATGTTGCGGGTGTGCTAAAAATGTGAAAGGCTAAGGGAAGGAATATTTAATACTTCAATAAGTTTAAAGTGTCCATTAGGCATGATAGGCATCTAGTAAATGTTTGTTGGTTGAGTACAAATTATTATGATAAATACAAAATAAATGATCCAGCAAATTTGCAATGATATGTTAATCGAGTCACAAAATGAATTACAGAAGAGGGAGAAGGCATGATCAATGTGAGGAGAGGGCATTCTATGGGATATGGAGACAGAGTGCCTTTGCTTCTTTGTCCATTCACTAGAGAAGGTAAGAACTAAGTCTCTTCTGCAAAAAGCTAAAGATTCTGTGGGGATCAAGACATTGGGGGTCTGAAAGCACAGCAGGTTTTCTATGGCTTTGTATTCTCCTACCATGTTTATTTAAAAAGCCAGAATATATTATGGATGCATTCAAAGTGGCTTAAGAAATCCATATGCTGTGAACACTTGAGGATAAATCTGTCTTTTTTTCACTTAGATTTCCCCAGTGTGCTGAGAGTAGAACACGGGGCACCTAGAAAGGGTCTAGGTATGTGATACAACTGTGAAGTCATGAGAAAAAGCTGTCTGCTGTACATGCTGGATGAGAGCAGTGAGAGCATCAGTATCAGTTCTACCACTCACTCCTGGCCTGGCACCTTACTTCTCCTCCTTGGTCTTCATTTCTCTACCTGTAAAAAGGAGCCAGTAATACCAATTTTCATAGATATAAAATAGGATAGTGTCTGTAAAGGAGTAATTATGGTATTTTGCACATGGTGGTCACTGTTTTTGTTAGTTATTGTTATTACCATAGAAAGCTCACCAACCACTGTTGCAGACTGGGGGATGATTCTGCGGTTCTTTAAATAATCAAACCTTTCCCCCAGACTGGGGGAATCATTCAGTAATTCTTTAAGCTTAGTTATGATGCTGTGTATTGGAATAGATTAGCTCCATCTCTTAATCTGCAACACGAGTTATGATTTCGTTCGGAAGACAGTCCTAATCACCCTAACTCAAGGGTATCTTTTCTGTTTAAAAAACTATGATCATATTACTATTTGACATTTTTTTTGGTAGTGAGGATTGCACCCAGCAGTGCTTAAAAACTGACTACACACCCAGACCTTTTTATTTTTTATTTTGAGATAGAGTCTTGTAAGTTGCTCAGGACCTTGCTAAATTGCCGAGACCTTCTTGAACTTGTGATCCTCCTGCTTCAGCCGGCCAAGTTTCTGGGATTACAGGTGTGTGCCACCATTCCTGGCTTTATTTGACATTTTAAAATAGTTTATTTTTTATTATTTTTACATTGTGTGTGTGTGTGTGTGTGCGCGTGCGCCTGCACATGCTAAAGTGCAAAAGCATTAAGTAATACTTCAGGAAGTTCAGAGTGTCCACTGAGGATGATGGGCATCTAATAGATGTTTGCTGATTATTTGTTGATGATTATGATAAATGACAAAATAAATGATACAGCAGATTTGCAATATTGTTAATGAAGTCACAGAGTGAATTAGAAAAGAGGGAGATTAATTTGAAGAGAGAGCCTTCTATGGAATATGAGATATACCCAACTACAAACAAGGGAAAAGATGCAAATATATTAGCAGTTCAGTGAAGAGAATATCAATATTGTGGCGAGCTTCATTACACAGCAGACTAGCACTAAATGATAAAATAATAAAAACATTACACTTGAAAAGATTCCTTAATGTCACCTGCCTCAGCCCCTTTATTTTATAGATGATGAAACTGGGTTCAGGAAGTAAGCTGAGTTTGGAGGGATGGTAGAAAGAACGGAGTACTCAAATTCCTTCAGGGCAGGGATAGGACATGTTCACGTTCTTCTGATATGAAGTGTGTGCAGGGATAGGACATGTTCACGTTATTCTGATTTGAAGTGTGACATTCTTTCTATCATTCCAGGAACCAGGGAAAGTTAATATGGCATGGATGGTGATTTGCAAGTATCATTTTTGTGTAATTTTGTTATTATCCTGTTTTTACTCCATTCATCTGTAGATTCTGCATCATGAATCTCTTTTCTGACCTTGTACTTGACCAGAATGCTGTCATAGCCCAGGCTGTGTAATCCATCTACACCCTGGACTGAGCTACCAAAGTGGGAATTTTAGGGTTTCTCTATTATCTCCTCTCCTCATGAGGAAAAAGTGAATATGATTTGATAAAACAGGAATAGCATGAAGCTAAACATGAGGGAGTATTAATGAGAGTGATAGTATTGCATACAGGAGTAAAGACATAGGAAAACAAAGGTCATGAGAAATTGCTTGAAGTTTGGGGAATTCCATGAGCAGGAGTAATAAACTGTGAGGGAGAAATCAGAGTACATTTCCATACCCTTTCCCCTCCATCATCGTATTATTCCAGAGAATTCCTACTCCTCCAGTGATTTTCTGATTCCTAATTTTTTTTTGCCTAATCTCTTTTTTAAACCTGGAAATTTTAGGGAGTCTGGGAGTTAGAAGCAGTGGCTTGTTTTTGCAGCTATAGTTGAATGGCAAAAGGGTTTGTCATTGCTCAGGCAGTATTTTTTCCTTACAAGTTGAAACTCATGTAGTCGGTGAGTCCCTACAAAGCTTGATTTTTTTTTTTGTTACTTTCCTTTATCAGGTAATGCTTGAGACAGTTCTGCTCTCTGAGACAATGGATGGAGCCAACCACTCTGTGGTGTGTGAGTTTGTGTTCCTGGGATTTTCCAACTTGTGGGAGATCCAGCTTCTACTTTTCCTCTTTTCTTTTGTGTTCTACTTGGCAAGTCTAATGGGAAACTTCCTCATTTTGTTCTCTGTGACTTCTGACCCTAACCTACACTCCCCCATGTACTTTCTGCTGGCCAAGCTCTCGTTTCTTGACCTGGGAGGTTGCTCTACTGTGGCCCCCAAAATGATGTATGACCTTTTTAGAAAACACAAAGCAATCTCTTTTGGGGGTTGCATAGCTCAGATCTTCTTTATTCATGCTATTGGGGGCACAGAAATGGTGCTGCTCATAGCCATGGCCTTTGACAGATATGTGGCCATATGTAAGCCTCTGTACTACCTGACCATCATGAGCCCACGGATGTGCATTTTCATTTTGGTTGTTGCCTGGATCCTTGGCCTCATCCACTCAGTGGCCCAGTTGGCTTTTGTTGTAGACCTGCCCTTCTGTGGCCCAAATGTACTGGACAGCTTTTACTGTGATCTCCCTCAGCTCATTAGACTTGCTTGCACAAAGACTGATAGACTGGAGTTCATGGTCACAGCCAACAGCGGATTCATCTCTGTGGGGTCCTTCTTCATACTGATCATTTCTTACATCTTCATTCTGGTTACTGTTCGAAAACACTCCTCAGGTGGTTTATCCAAGGCCCTCTCCACTTTATCAGCTCATGTCACTGTGGTAGTTTTATTCTTTGGGCCATTGATCTTCTTCTACACCTGGCCTTTCCCATCATCACATGTGGACAAATTTCTTGCGATCTTAGATGCAGTTCTCACGCCTTTTCTAAATCCAATGATCTATACATTTAGGAACAAGGAGATGAAGACAGCAATGAGGAAACTTTTCTATCAGCTTGTGGGTTACAGGAAGATGTCCTAAACACTCTAAACCAAAATGCAACTCTACACTCAACAACGATGGGAAAAATGTAGTCATTGAAAGTTTTGATCTCTCTTAATGTAGTGCACTAGGTTACATTTAGGTATGTTACCATGTTACCTTGTTCTTGTGTATCTCTAGTACCCCCACCAAGTAAGGAGATGGGGATCTAGCAGTGGAGCTTCCTGTGCTTCAGGATCTGCACTGGGTGATTAACATAAATCATTTAATATTCATGATAACAACACAGTGAGTATTTTTACTTTGATAATTTTTAAACATAACTAAGAGATGCTTTCTGCTCATTCTCTTTGTAATTACAATGTAAAATGTTTCAAACCAAAGTCGATTTTTACCTTTAATCCACTACTTCCAATATTCTTTATACCTCCAATGGTGCCAAGCAGTGAGTTTAATTATTTAGAGTTGGAAATCAGTGTATTTCTCCTTTTCACTGTATGCTTTCCCTGTTTTGAATTTGTTAATATTCTTTATCCGAACTATCCAGCAAATTGCCCTAATAACTAAATGCTTGTTTTTTTTTTTTTTCCTTCCCTCCCTTTCTTTAGTATCTGCCTTCCTACCTCATCCTTTGGACACTTAGAAAACTCTTGATTATATAATAGGACAATGGAAATTTTAGAATTTGGGATCTAATTCTAAAATTAAATCAAATGGGATCATTTGTTACAACCTATTTATTTTATAGATGATAATACTCAGGAACAGAGATGTCACATGATAAATCTAAGTTTATCATGAAAATCAGTTCTCCTTACTTTTAGATTAAAAACATTGAAAATATATCTAAGCCTACTTGTTGATTTGAATTCCTAAGGTTTCTGCTAACAGATGAGTGCTCCTCTGGTTTCTATTGTCTTTCTGTTTCTGACTCCAAGCAGAAATGTCACAAATGAATCCAAGGCTCTTTTCATATTGGCATCAGCTTCATATGATGTCATTTCCAAATTCTTCTTTTTTTACAGTCTAATAATAAATTTCTTGGACTAAGTCCTGGTTATTTTATAACTGTATATATATATATATATATATATATATATATATATATATACACACACACACACACACACACCCACCTTATCCATGGCTTTTTAATGTCACTTAAAAAACCCTCCAAAATCAAACAGTATTCCTCTGTTCATACGCTTTTCTACTGAATGAATCCTCTAAAGGTCATTCAACATTACTTTTTCATTGTTACAAAGGTCTGTCAGTTTCTGATATAAGGTTCAAGAATTTGGGGTATGTGTGTTACTGTATGCTTTTGTATGCTTCTGTTAGTGGATCATGGTTTCCATGACTGAACAGCTGGGACACATTAGAAATTTTGGGCCCTAAAGTTAGTATAAGGACAGAGAAAATATTTCTGATTTATTAACAAAATAATTTATTGATTTATAAACTAATATATATGATATTATGTTAATATCAATTTATTTTAAGGAATCTAGAAAAATATTGCATTTATATCCATATCTCTGAAGTTTTGCTCTTTTTTTTTTTTTTCGCTACTGGGGATTGAACCCAGGGATGCTTTACCACCAGGCTACATCCCCAATCCCTTTAATTTTTTTATTTTGAGACAGGATCTCACTAAGTTGCTCAGTAAGGGCCTTGAACTTACAATCCTTCTGCCTCGGCCTCCCAAATGCTTGAGATTGCAGGTGTATCACACCACGCCCGACAAAGTTTGTTGATTTTTCATAGGTCCTTATGATGAATTCATTTCTTAAAATATTGGCAGGTCTTAGACTTTTTTTTAGGAAGTTAATTTATTCTTTCATTTTTACTTTTATTCTTATTTAATTTATTTTTTTAAAAACCCTTTTTATTGTGATTATAAAATCTCACAAGTAGCACTACAGGGCATTGAGTTGAAGGAGGGAAACCACTGGGTTAACCTTTGTGCTTTGTGGAGACACTTTGAATGGCTCCACCTCTACCCTTTGACTCAATAATTGAACTTTTAGCATTTGATCACAGGTTAGTAATATAATAAAGAAAATGTGTTATTTATTACATCATCATCCATTACCATGCATAATTAGAAATAAGTTCATCCATTAAGACAGAATGTTTAGTAATGTATAGTAAATTCCATTAGCTACACAAAATGAGCTGAGTGATTCTTAAAACATGTTCTCAAATATTTCGATTGTATCAATAATAAAATATGACAAAATGTAAAATTAACTGAGCAATCTTTAACACACACATGCCTTTTACTAACAGTACTATTAGTTCTGATATTCCATACTAAATTGTGCTCTAAATGCATAAACTACTTTACTTTGAAAGAAAAATGAGAAAATATGTGTAGTCTTATTTTATTTTTGACTTTTAAAAATTGTTAATTCACTTATAAATTATATATGTATTAGGAAAAATACAAGCTTACATTTTAACTTAACCAGGTGAGAAAAATTTCTTTTTGGTAAAATTAGCCATTGGGTAAGGGTTGGCTATGTATGACATTGTTCCTTTTCCCTTTTGGTATGCTTTGTTTATTTCTTTCTCTTGATAATCTCATGATAGATCTTTTTGTATATCAGTGTAAAAGAAAGTTATGTGACTCTCTGATTTTCTGTTTGGCAAATGGCAACTTAGATGTACAATCTTTCCAAATAAAATTCAGGTTAGTTTTTCTACTTGTCTTTAGCTGTTTCATTTACAAACCCAATTGAAGCCATCATAACTTTTTTCTCATCTATTTGTATTTTCACAACATATTTAAGCTCATTTGTTGTTCTCATCCAAATATCACTACCACCACCACCACTACCAATATCATTTCTTAAAATATTGGCAGAACCACTACCAACATCAACACGACCACTACCACCATTTATTGAATACTAATGATGTGGCGGGCAATATCCTAGGTTGCCTACACATATTAACTTCTTTAATTCCAACAGCAGTCAGCTAGGTAATCATTTTTATTCCACAGATTAGGTAACTAGTAGGCACAGAAATACTTAGCAAGTAGTTTAGGGACATGCAGCTGCTAAGCGATAGAGCAAAGATCTAAATCTAGGTGGCTTCTGCTTCAGCATCCCGCTTTTGAATCACCATATTATATTACCTCCCAGGATGGTGGGTCCCTTCACGTGTAGTTCTAAAATCTAAATATTTTTCTCTTTACTTAACAGCCTAAAATGGTAAAGATAAATATACATCAACTCAATACAATATGGTATTTGATTTTTTTTTGTACCAAAGATTGAACCCAGGGGCACTTAACCACTGAGCCACATCCCAACCCTTTTTATTTTATTTTATTTTACTTTTTAAAATATTTATTTTTGGGGTGTAGATGGATACAACACAATGCCTTTATTTATTTTTTTAATGTGGTGCTGAGGATCGAACCTGGGTCCCGCCCGTGCTAGGTGAACGCTCTACCACTGAGCCACAATCCCAGCCCCATTTTATTTTATTTTTGAGGCAAGATCTTGCTAAGTTCCTTAAGGTCTCACTAAATTTCTGAAGCTGACTGTGAACTTGTGATCGCCCTGCCTCAGCCTCTCAAGTCACTGGGATTACAGGCATGCACCACTGTGCCAGGCCCCAAAATATGCTATTTGAAATTTATGTTCTGTCATTTTAATATATCATTAAAATATCCATGGGTTTATTATTTGAAGGGGGTAAGACTTAGAAGTAATTTATGTAATAAGATAATTTTATAGGTTTCTCCTATCCATCATTATGGAGGTAGTGCATTGTGTACTCCTTGGAGATCCTTAGTCCACAATAGAATCATATCATTTGAAGAAAATGTTGAAGCCTAAGTGGACACTTCATGGGGTTCCTTCATTCTCATAGAAACAGAATTTAAATTAGTCCACTCATTAGTGGGAGTGAATGAGCCAATTTTCATGAGTGTTTGGTTTACAGCTGGAATTGACTGCCAGAGGGTAGCCTCGATGGAGCCTCTGGTTAGCCCATTCTCTCTCTCAAGAGGATGCAGAAGGTTGGGTTGTAATCAAAAGGTGACATGAGAAGAAAATTACCTCTAGATAGGAAAGAGAGGTGGGAGGGAAAGGGAGGGAGAAGGGGAATTGCATGGAAGATGGAAGGAGACCCTCATCATTATACAGATTACATGTATGACGATGTGAGGGAAAAAAAGAAGTGTGTCACATTAGATTGGGTAGAGAAAAGCGAGGGGAGGGAAGGGGGGATAGGAAGGACAGCAGAATAAAATAGACACTACTATTGCTGTATGTATATACGTGACTATATGACCAATGTGATTCAGCAACCTGTACACTCAGAAAAAAGAGTAATTATACCCCATTTGATTCAAATGTATGATATGTCAAGATCATTGTACTGTCATGTGTAACTAATTAAAACAAATAATAATAATAATAAAAAACCCAAAAAGGTGAGAATCAGTCCTATAATCAATGTCTCCAGGAATTAAGTAGGATTCAGAATAACTTGCTATGTGCCAGCTGGGGATGGAAATGGAAGATGAAAAATACACAATTACAAATTTCTGGGATATCACTGTCTAGTGAAAGAGAGGGTTAGGAAACAAATTGTTACAATAAAACATATAAGTTCCATATGCAATGCATATCCCTGTATCTATCTATGCATCCATAAATGTGTAAATCTATAATGAGGTGTAGGCATAAAGGAGCAGATGAACAATTCTTCTTAGAAGTCTCAGAGGAGAAAGTTGAGCTTGGTATTGCAAATTGAGGAGGAAAATGAATATGTCCTGGTTCCCAAACATTCAGCATGGTGACTATGGTTAATAGTGATGTATTGGATAATAATGATCATCAAATTCCACTATCATTAATAACTCCATGCCCCCTCCCCTCTGCTCCAACCCCTCTGCCCTATCTAGAGTTCGTCTATTCCTCCCTTGTTCCCGCTCCCTATCCCACTGTGAATCAACTTCCTTATATCAGAGAAAACATTCGGCATTTGGTGTTTTGGGATTGGCTAACTTCACTTAGCATTATCTTCTCTAACTCCATTCATTTACCTGAAAATGCCATGATTTTATTCTCTTATTGCTGAGTAATATTCCATTGTGTATATATGGCACATTTTTTTAACCATTCATCTGTTGAAGGGCATCTAGTTTGGCTCCACAGTTTAGCCATTGTGAATTGTGCTGCTATAAACATTGATGTGGCTGTATTCCTGTAGTGTGTTATTATCCAAAGTACAGGTATGAAGACACGAATTGGTGTGAATATACTGTGTATACAGCCAGAGATATGAAAAATTGTGCTCTATATGTGTAATAAGAATTGTAATGCATTCTGCTGACATATCTAAAAAAATAAATTAAAAAAATAACATAAAGCAAAGAGAAAAAAATAGTGATGTACTGTATCCTTGAAAATTTTCTAAGTGTGGATCTTATTTATTCCCACCAACAATAAAAGTAACTATGTGAGGTGATGGATATGGTAACTAGCTTGACTATGGTAATAATTTCATTACGTGGATACCTTTATCAAAACATCCCACTGCATACCTTGAATATATACAATATTTCTTTCTGCATTATACTTCAATAGCTGGGGAAAAAAGGGAAATTTGCGTAGGAGATTGCCACCTAGGTGTGAGAAGGCATTTCATGCCATGTGAACACTATTCAAAGGTGTGGAATACTGTACAAGGGCAGGCTTAATTGATGAATTCTGAAGGTGTTCTTTTGGTGCATCACAGCAATAGAGATCGGGTTGGAGGGGTAGGCAGAGGTCGTATTAATGTATTTGGTAGCTAGAACTAAGAGTATTAATAGGTAATGGGACAAACATTAACATGAGGGTAACATGAAAAGATTTTTTTCTAACATCACTTTTATCACAGTGTAGAGGGTGAATTTGGGGGGTCCAAAGGAAGAATGACTTCTGAGATGCAGGTAAAACTACCTGCAAAATGGCAATGAATTGAAGATAAAATGGGGATGAACTGAAGATAAATTTTTTTGACTTAATGATTATTTCCATCAATAATAAAGAAGTGGTGGTGAAGATAAGTTCAAGTTTAATGAGTTGTATGACTTAACCTTATATTAGATAAACTATCAAACTGAATTTCTGTCCACCTATAATTGATTTTAAATCAGACATATACGAACATACTCTTATAAATGATGGCAAGTCTCATAACTTGTGTCTTGCAAATCATAGTTTCAGAGCCATGATTGTTTCAAGAGGGCTTTGCATTTATTTTAAAAGCATTTGGAGATATTTTGGAATGTTAACTAATAGGATAATTAAAAATATCTCTTAGAACTTCCCAGTAAAATCAACATGTCACATTGTCAGAGTTCTTTTGATGAGAATTCTTAGGAATGCAGGCTGAGTGATTTATAGAATGCTCTCTCTCATCTTCATTATCATTGGTGGTACACTTAATGAATGTTTTCTATACAACCTTATTTGTTTCTTACAACAATTCTATGGATCAAGAACTAATATTCCTTCTTTCTTCCTTTTTTTTCGGGGGGGCAGGGGATGGGGGATGGGGTTTGGGTACTGGGGATTGAACCCAGGGGTGCCTAACCACTAAGTCACATACCCAGCCCCCTTTTTAATTTATTTTTAGACAGGACTTGCTAAATTGTTTAGGGCCTCAATAAGTGACTCAGATTGGAACTTGAAATCCTCCTGCCTCAGCCTCCTGAGTTGCTAGCATTACAGGCACGAAGCACCATGCCCAGCATAGTTTATTTTATTTTTGAGACAGAGTGTTTCTATGTTGCCCTGGCTGGGCTTAAACTTGATACTCTCCAGCCTCAGCCTCCCATGTGACTGGAATTACTAGCATGTGTCACCACATGCACTTTAGAAGTTAAAAAAAGGGAAAACTTGGAGAAGAAAAATGACTATCAATTTTGACAGCTTTCCTGTTATAGGAATTACATCCTTTTAGGTGCTGTGAAGAACAGTATATTAGTCACAGTCATCCTTTTGCTCAGGTGCATCCTGATGGAACATGGGAACTCACCCAGGGAAGCAGCAACCCATGGATCTGAGATGATGTCACCTGCTGGGTATCAAAGGTTTTTTTTTTTTAAGATTTGAACATTTCAAACTGATAATAAAAGCATGAAAGTTGTAAATATTAATGGAATAGCATGTAGTGTTATGATGCAAGTATATCATGTAACGTTTGCCCCATCACTAAACTATTCTTTCTACAGTATAGATCTTACTATATCACACCTTGCTAAAACTCCAGTGCCTCCTTCTCACCAGTAGGAGAAAGTTTAAACTCATTAACATGGTTATAAATCTCTTCTTCATTTGGCTCTTGTTTAGTCTTCAACTTTATCTTTTCCTCAACTTTATTTTTTCCTTTCCCTCTTTTCTATTCTGTGCTATTTTTGGAAATCACTGGAAGAAATCAAGCAGAGGAATGATAAGATGTTGTTTTCAACTGAGAAATATCACTTGAATTTCTATCTGGAGAACAGAGTACTTTTTTTTTTTTTCCCCCTGTGCTAGGCTGTACGATACCACTGAGCTACATCTTTAGCCTGGAGAAAAGATTTAAGGAAGTAAGAGTAGGAAAAAAAAGACATTTAGGAGGATTTGTAGTAAACTAGGTGAAAATTAGTAGTATATTTGCCTAGAATTTTAGCCATGCAGATGCTTCAATATTGATAAATTTGAATTTATTTTGAAAGAATAGACAAATCCTTTGAGTGTGCATTGAGTATAATAGAATGATCATTTATAAAGTAAGTCAACTGGGAGTGAGAACTACAATTGGGAAATGAGCTTTTCCTGAAACCCTGATGAATTTTTATGGCCATAGTTAATAATCATAATTGTCATATATAATAGTATACAGTAATCATGCATCTCTGTTATATAAGGTATCTCTGTTGTATAAGTAGGTGGAATACATCAAATCTCAAATGAAAAGATATCAGCATGCTTTCTTCATAGCATTTATATGAATGAGGGCCATAAATGTTTTGGCTGTAAATGAAGGGTTTTATAAGTAAAACCTTCCCCATATTGATTCACATATTTTGTAAACTTAGGCCTTGAATATCTTTGGGTTGGTAAAGATGTAGAATAATACTTGGAATAAGCAAAAATATTTATCTAGTTGTTCAACATTTTAACAAATGTTATCACCCACTATTCAATAAGCATGCATAGGAATGAAGTTAAAAGAATTTAAGACAATCAGCACGACTTGTTGAATACAAATGTGTTATATTTGCCACAATATTTTAAGACTTCTATGATCAGCTTGAGCAGCAGAGGTTTAATTTTTCCTTGGATTTATTTCCCCAAGCATTTGCACATAATCAGCACTGCCACGGTCCATGGTGCAGCCATTCTTCTTGGAGGACATAAGCCATGCATGACACATAGTTATCTACTTCTGACGTTGCTCACCTCTCTCAAGCTGCCAGCTCTGAGTTGCCCATATCATGCTGCCTGAAACTTTGTTGACTGCCCTGGCTCTTTTGCTTGGTTTTTTACTTCCCCTTTGCAGCTCTTTTAGAGGGACTTTTGAGTGCCTAGTTTAATGAGGCTTTTCTTACCACAGCCTAACCATTCCCCAAGAGTGTAGAAAACTGAGAATCTAGGGCAGTGTGGGGAGGGACAGAAAGGCTGTATTGGAAGGTGGCCATGCACACTCTTGATCTGTAGCTGTCTGCTCTGTCACTAGGTCCTGCTGCTTAATGTGGCTTACCCTGCTTGATATTTTATGCTTAACATTCCTAGGCTTTTTATTTTTTATTTTGAGGCAGGGTCTTAGGGCCTTGTTAAGTTGCTGAGGCTGGCCTTGAATTCGTGATCCTCCTGAGTCGGTGGAATTACAGGTGTGTGCCACTGTACCTGGCAAGACTTTTTCTTAGATGTACCAAATTTCTCTCTTTTGGATGCCTCAAGTTATAAGTCAGCTTTATATGTATCTAATCTCATTTGTTGATAATGAGAATTTTCTTTTCACAGGACTTCAAGTCTCTTTTCAAATCTTCATAGCTGTGTCTCTATTTCCTGAACAACTTTGGCAATCAAGACACTGTTCAGCTCTGGCAAAAAAAGCCTGTAGGAGTTCATGCAGCTGAGTTGAGATGTGTGCAGTATCAGGATAGAGGCTCAATAAGAAAATAAGAAGGCAAATCACTTATTACTAATTTGTTGAATAATATAAGACACAATCAGGAATGGAAGAGAGCCCCTTTGAGTTAATAAAATCTGGAATAATATCACTTTAGAGCACTGTATCAGGTCACTATATTAAAGTTATTTCTAACTGAATGGTGTGGTTATGGAATCTTTGGTTGATTAAAAACATGGCTAGGATATTTTATACTTCTTTCTGTCAACAAGTGAAGTCTATTTCTCCAACTTAAATTTGTCTTGGTGTTGTCCCTTGCTTTGACCAGTGGAATGTAGCAAAAGGGATGTTTTTTAAGTTCTGGAACTTTGGCAACAAGTTGCTTTGCAGCTTCCACTTGTGCCCTCTTGTGGCATTCTCCATCACCATATATGGAAGCTTGGGCAAAACTACTGAATGACAGATGACTCCCTTGAAAGAGAGGCCAGTCTATAAGCTACACTAAGGTTGTCTTAAACCTGAGTGAGGCCATCTTTAACCTTCCAACCTAGTCAAACTGCCAGATGACTGATGCCATTGGGGAAGCCCAAATGAGACCAGGGGAGGAACTACTCAGCCAAGCTTGGCCTGAATTGCAGACTCATGAGCAAGTAAAATGCTATTGATGTAAGCTACTTTGTTATACACCAATAGAAAATAGATACAGAGTATTGTTTATGAATGGCCCTTTCATTGACTGACTGTATACTTTTTAGGTAAATAAATAAAATATAATCAGATTTTAAAAATTCTGTTTTTTTTTTTTTTAACAGAAAAGACCTAACCTATGAGAGGTTACACTGCTAGTGATTTCCTTTATCCTACCTCCACTAGCATTTTGAGTCCATCCTCTTTTGTTTCTCTGCTGACACCCTGTTCATTTTTCCATATCTCACACATAATCAAGAACTAAATAAATATTGACCAGACGGCTGTGCATTTTACTACCTCTAATTTAGTTATCCTTTATTATGGGACACAGAGCACATTCAGATTCCACATCAGAGGATGCTGTTCATACTTTTCTCTCTCCCTTGTTTCTTCCTGTGGAGATGATATGCTTTATTTTCACTTTTTGGAAAATGTTTATTTTCTTTTGTGTGGAGTTTCTTCCCTCATAAATGAGAAAAACAAACAGGCAAAAAGATTAAAAAATATGAAATTTTCACACACACACACACATCCCTATTCTCTCTTATTTCCTCTCAAGTGACCCATTACCAATTTTTCTGTTTGATTACTGTGGCCAAATATCTGTGGTCCTTGGAAACAATTCCCTTGGCCAAATGTGCTCAAGAAGCCAATCCCAGGATTCTACAACAGCATTAAGTAATTTTTCAGTGCTGCTAATTAGTTACTTTGCCTCTATGGAGGTATTACCTGTGACTTTTTATGCCAAACAATGATAACGGTTCAAAGGCAAGAACTCTGCATTTTGTGGTCTTCTAAGTCCATGATAATTTTAACATTGGTCCAGGTAGGTTAGATGGATGGGAACTGTCTTTGATGGGGATCAGAACTCCACATTGAAACACACAATTATCTGAGGGAGAATTTCATAAATCTCAAGAAACAAACGAACTCTCTTATTTAACAGGGGAATTGCAGCAGATTTACTGATTGAAATATAGAAGACCAAAGGATGAATAGACTCAAATTATGATTTTGTGTTGTATTGTGATTGTATTGTGGGGGTTATTCTGATGGTGTTTGCACAGATGTTGTGCACATGGATCTCTAGGAAAAGAATAAATTAAGAGTGCAAGATTTGTCTAGCTGGAGTAATATGAATTTTGGACAATACTAAAGAAATATGTACACATATCCACTTTTGGTTTTCTTTTAAAAAATTTTAATTGACACATAATAATTGTACAGATTTATGGAGTACAATGTGATGTTTTGATACATGTCTAGTTTGTATAATGATCAAATCAAGATAATTAGCTTCTTCATTACCTTAAACATTTGTCATTTTTTTTTGTGGTGAAACTTTCAAAATCATCTCTTCTTGCTGTTTTGTAGATTTGGCATATTATGGTTCTGGGTCACAGACAAGATGCCAAGTGGAAATAACCTGAACTGATGAGGCCAAGAGTCAAACATATTAATTCTGGATTTGTTACTAACTAGTTATATACCTTCAGCAGAGTCATTTACCCTCCCTATACTTTGTTTTCCTTAATTCTAAAATAAAAGGATTTTACATTTACTAGTAAAATGCCATTCGGGTTATAGCAATCTACAAGTCTTGCTGCATTGATAGTAGTAAGAACAATTATTTTTGAAGCATGTAGCTCTGTTTCAAGTTCACATATATTGTTCCTATATTCTGAATAGGTCCTGAACTCTTTCTACTCATTTCAGGAAGAGTAAACTAGTGGACCAATGGAGGAACTTTTATCATCATCAGATTGAAATGCTTCCTTGCAAATTTCAGTATTACCCAGGAAGTCTAGTTTTAACTAAACTTTGTTAGTAACTTGAGACCAAAGGTTAGAAAGTAGAAGACTACATATCTTTATCTGAATGACTCCAAACATTGTTTAACTTTCTAAAACTCTGTAATTATCAGCTTTGTTCAATTGGTGGTAAGCTCATGTGATTTATAGTTCATTTCCTCTTTATACTGGCCTGTATAGGAATGAGCAGACCTGAGCAGAGAGTCAGCTGTCAGTAGATGGTTTTCTTTGTTCCTCCTTCTATTCTTAATGGTGGGAGTGTAGGCAGAGATGGGTGCTCTGTGTTACAACATAATCCTGGGGTTCAGAAAACTGCAAAGGCACCTGGGGTTTAGTTGCCTGTCCCCACTAATAACCTATTTTCCTTTTATATTAGTGACCTAACTAGACAATTTTTCACTCTATATTCACTGAAAGCTCAGATCCAAACTATGATTCTGCCTGTGTTAAAAAGGGATGTCATTTAGTGAGGACTAATACCAAGTGGTACCTGGATTTTTTTTTTTTCCTTTTTGAGATGGAGTCTTCCAATGTTACCCAGGCTGGTCTCAAACTTGAGAACTTTTTGCTTCAGCAGGGATTACAGGTCTATGCTGCCATGCCTGGCTCAAAGTGTGGTAGCTAGAGACATCAAGTTTTAAAAAATATTTTTAAATTAGTTCTTTGTAGTTACACATAATATTAGGGTTCATTGAGACACAATTATACAAGTGTGGTATATAATTGCTCTATTTCAGTTGCAGTAACTCCCCTTTCCCTTTCTTCTTCTCTTCCCTGTACTCTAATGGATATACATAAAGGGGAAATTCATTGTGGTCTATTCATTTATGCACATAGGAAAGTTAGAGGCCCCAAGATTTCAAAATAGACAGAACATGGAAAACTGGCTAGAAAGCAGAACTACCTAGTATACAAGTCTGCTTTCCAAATTTTTACCACCACTAGTAATACATCTAATTAAAAATCTTTTTTTTAAATTTATTTTTTTAGTTGCAGTTGGACACAATACCTTTATTTCACTTATTTATTTATTTTTTATGTGGTGCTGAGGATCGAATACAGAGTCTCACTCTTGCGAGGTGAGTGCTCAACCGCTGAGCCTCAGCTACAGCCCTTAAAAATCTTTATAATGTAATATACATGAAAATTTTAGAGATAAAAACAAGATTTTGTGTAAAAATTAAACAGGGTTTAGAATTGAGCTTGAATTGAGCACATTGATAGAATAACTGCCATTTTCTAGTGGAGCAATTTAGAATTCAATCATTTGCTTGGATCAATTGTTTCAATGGGGGAGGTTTCTAATGATAACCACTATAAAAAGAATCTAACTCTAAGCTGAACTGCTCTTTATGAATATGATTGTCATTTATACTGTTATGAGAAAGTCTGAAAAAAACTTTTTAAAGGCATATTGGAGAAACATTTCCTACAATAACAGGGAATTCAAAGGGGTCCCTTTTTGGAACACTAAGAACAGTACTACTATTATTAGTGTTTTTGGTTTGGTTACCGAAATATATGAAAAATTCATCTCCATTTAGTGCATACGAAAGTAAAATTATCAAAGAAGACTTCATGGAAGAAGGAATTTTACTGGGCAGTGTGTTGGAGAGAATGGGAAGAATTAGAGAAGTGTCATGAGGGCGAGGGCACTGCAGGCCCAGCGGATGGGGGAGTGAAGCACAGCCTAGGGTGTGCATGAGGGAAAAGAAAATACCATTCAGATGCACATCTAGCGAAGAAGTAGTTTAGCTTAGAGTGTGAGGTAAAAGGAGAAGTGGAGTCACACAGATAGATTATGATTATATCTTTGGTCATTCTGAAGATACAAATGGTGTAATTTCAAAATCCACATACTAATTTACCTTGCTGTAAAAATGAAATTGGTATATGCTGACTGCAAAATTTAAGATAGGCACAAAGTGAAAAGTAAAAGTTCTCTTCTCCTTCATCACTTTTTAAATTTAGAGACAATTATCAGTAACAGGCTTTTGGGTATTAACCTAGATGTTTTCTACCTATTTATTTTATTTTTAAAACCACATGGCAAATTGTAGTGCTGGAAATTACTGATCTCTCTCCTGTCTTCCCTAAGTACATTAAGTCTACCTCTGTGTTATGAATGGCTGCATGGTACTCCATGGAAAGTTATTTTTCTAGTCTCCTGGTCTATATATTGCATTGTCAAGCTTTTGCTCTTAAAAACAATACTTTAAGGGCTGGGATTATGGCCCAGTGGTAGAGCGCTTGCTTAGGACGTGCAAGGCCCTGGGTCCGATCCTCAGCACCAGGTAAAAATAGATAAAATAAAGGTATTGTGTACAACTACAACTAAAAAATAAATATTAAATTAAAAAAAATGCTTTAGCAAAAATAACAAAAAAATGTTATTTCTTTGGCCACTTTGTCCATGTACACAAACATATGTTCAGAAAAATTTCCCCCTTTTGCAAGTAGAACAGCCGAGTCAAAGTATCCGGAGCATGTGAAAGTTCAGAGGGTGTTTCCAAATTGACAAATATTTATAAGTGTGTTTTTCCATCACTCGGTATGAGACTGCTTGTCTCCTTCCCCAATACCCTGAATTTTGTTAAATGTGTAAATATCTGACAAACTGATAATAAAAAATCCCAAGTATCTTGCTATCTTAGCATGCATTCATTTCATGAGGTTAAACATCTTTAAATACAAGTAGATAAGAACATTTCTAACACTTCTAACATTTCTGTATTCACTCTTACTTGTTCTCCTTGGGATTTATGACTCATTGCTGTCATTCTGGTTACCTCTTTTACTTGATTGCTCACATTTTTTTCTCCCCCAACCCTTAGTCAGAATCTCCTCCACAGTACCTATAATTACACCAGTTTCTCTAGCACTCACGGTGAGTGCCATGATCTGCCAAACTCTGCTCTTGTATTTAATGCTCTCTTCTAAAATAACTCACTTTGTCCACTTTAAAAATAAGGGAAATTTATGTCTTACAAATAAGGGAAATTTATGCCTTTAAAAATGCATAGAAAGATTATGAAAGAAATTGGGAATATGGTTATACATATGGTATTAATATATTGAGGAATATCCGAGTTATGAAACCCACTGTCACTTAATTCTACAGTTAATGTATAAAAAGTTTTTTAGTTTGTATTTTTATATGAAGTATGACTATAAACTAATACTTAAAAACACAATAGAGGTCATAAAAAAGTGAAATAAATTATTCTGTGCAATATATTTTTGGCAATATATAACAGAGGAATATGAATTGCTTTATGATTAAAATTGTCTCCAGAAGAATAAATTAACTGTTGTTTGGTTTTCTGACAACTTTTGAATTGCCCATGATTTTGCCAAGATCAGTGCCATTTATCCTAAGAGTGTTCCTTTACTTTCTTTCAGGGAACATGAGTGACATCACTGCTGACAGAGGCAATGGATGAAGCCAACCACTCTGTGGTGTCTGAGTTTGTGTTCCTTGGACTCTCCAATTCATGGGCAACCCAGATCTTCCTCTTCTTCTTTTCCTGTGTGTTCTATGTAGCAAGTCTGATGGGAAACCTTCTCATTGTGCTGACTGTGACCTCTGACCCTCATTTACAGTCCCCCATGTACTTCCTGCTAGCCAACCTTTCCATCATTGATTTGATATTTTGCTCCTCCACAGCTCCCAAGATGATCTATGACATTTTCAGAAAGCACAAAACCATTTCCTTTGGAGGCTGTGTAGTTCAGATCTTTTTTATCCATGCAGTTGGGGGCACAGAGATGGTACTGCTCATAGCCATGGCCTTTGACAGATATGTGGCCATATGTAAACCTCTCCACTACCTGACCATCATGAGCCCACAGAGGTGCATTTTGTTTCTAGTTGCTTCCTGGATTATTGGCTTTATTCATTCAGTGACTCAGTTGGCCTTTGTTATAGACTTGCCTTTCTGTGGGCCAAATGAATTAGATAGCTTTTTTTGTGACCTTCCTCGATTTATAAAACTTGCTTGCATAGAGATCCATACACTGGGATTCATGGTAACTGCCAACAGTGGATTTATTTCTGTGGCCTCCTTTTTAATTCTGATCATCTCTTATGTCTTTATTTTGATGACTGTCCAAAAAAAGTCTTTGGGTGGTTTATCTAAGGCCCTCTCCACTCTGTCAGCTCATGTCACTGTGGTGGTTTTGTTCTTTGGGCCATTAATCTTTTTCTACATGTGGCCATTTCCCACGTCACATCTGGATAAATTCCTTGCCATCTTTGATGCAGTTATCACTCCTTTTCTAAACCCATTCATCTACACTTTTAGAAATAAAGATATGAAGGTGGCAATGAGAAGACTCTGCACTCAGTTTGTAAATTATAATGAAATTTCTTAAGTATATAGATGGTATATGAAACAGCAAAGTAAATTTGAATTTCAGATGAACACATGTTATGTAAGCTATGTTAAATTTAGCCAGAATGCCACCATCTACTAAGTTGTGCTCTGTTTTTTGCTTTCTGCCCATATTTAATTGTGATATAAGTCTGTTAACTGCCTTATAAACAGAATTGAAGATGAAAGGTTGTGGCTACTTCATCTCACTAGTGGGCTTATCTATATATAAGGGTAAGCAGAGTAACTTAAATGTTAAAGGATCCATTTTTAAAGTCAGTATGTAGTTTATTATCTATTATCTATTTTTTCCATTTTAAGTAGATGATCTTACTATAAATATAATATTAATTTTTACTGACTCTGATTTGTCTTACTATTTAGCTGATTTGTTTTCATCTCTTTACTTGTGAGCTATTTATTTGTGAATATGATTTTTTTCAAAGTCCAGTAAGAAGGCAGAAGCCATACCAATTTTTTTTTGAAAAGAGAAATTTTGATGTAAAAAGTTATTAACTAAATGCTCCATTTGTGTAAAAAATAAATGAAATTAATTTATAAAAAAGAGTTGTTAACTAAATATAAAATTGTACTATACAATTTTTGTTGGAAACCATTATTTTGCACTAGGAGCCTACACTAGGCCCTAGCAGGCCAGACCAAACCAGAATGGACTCACTCTGCTCAGTGTTATGCAATTAATCCTAACTTTGAAATGGGCCCATTTTCCAACCAAACCAGACCAAAACAAACCAAAACCAACCCAGGAGATTCCAAACAACCTGAATCAGTGGAACAAGGAAATCTCCTGTTTTAATCCTTTAAGGGAAGTAACTCTACTTTTTGTCTTTGATTCTGATTTCTTCTAGTCTTTTGTGGTATTAAAATCAACTTCCTCTGCTCAGCTCATTAGACATCTATTGTACTGTATAGAATGAGGTTTCACTTGATTTTAGAATCACAAATAAAACCAAATTACAGCTTTAAACAAAATTAGATGTAATTTTGTTTCTGACAGTGAAGTAGTTACTTGAAAAAGAATGAACTCTAAAGTCATAGATGTAGCATTTGTAGGAAGCAAATTTTGCCTTAGAATTATTAAAACTCAAGCCCCCAAACTATTAAATCCTTGAGGAGTGGATGCTGTCTGCTGGTGTCTCTGTTTGAAGGAGGGCCTATGGGACAGGACACAGCCCTGAGGGAGAGGTGCCTCTGGCTGGTGCTGGTATTCTTGAGAAGTGTGTGGGTGGGTTGTGTTCCTCTTATACTGCAACTACCCTGCTACTGCTTTAAAAAGTAACCAAGGCTGCGAGGTGAGGTTTGTGGTTGGGTGAATCTCAGGGGCAGAGAGGATGTCTACTGGAAGTCAACTGGAAGAAGCAAACCCATTCTTCTGCTTCCAGCCTTGCAGTAGCACTTTATCCCCCTCTAAGGGTATGGCTTAAAAAAGGAGGGGATGACAGAAAGAAAGTTGGCAGAGTCCCAGCTCTTTTGAATCAGAAAGAAAATAAGTACCATAGATCTGAAAGATTACATACAGACATGCAGTTACTTAGAAAAGCATTAAACTTACTGTGGATCATAAAGCTTTTGTAATGTAAATTGTACATCATCTTAGAGAGTTCACATTTTAGGAAGTTCAGCTACTGGAAAATTAAGTAATTAGCTCAAGATCTTAAAAGTAATGTATGAGCCAGGCCCAGTGGCACATGCTTGTAATCTCAGTAGCTCCAGAGGCTGAGGTAGGAGGATCATGAATTCAAAGCCAGCCTCAGCAACTTAGCGAGACCCTAAGCAACTTAGTGAGATGCTGTTTCAAAATAAAAGAATGAAACAGGCTGGGGATATGGCTAGGTTTTTGAAAGCCCCTGGATTCAATACCTGGTACCAAAAAAAAAAGTAATATATAAAAGGTCCAAATTTAGAATATAGGTTGATGATCTCCTGGTCTTTTGCTGTCTTTTATCATTTGAGAGCATGTTGCCTTGGTTTGTAAGTATGGTGTCCCAACTGGACTGTTAATTTTTCACTGACATACACCATATATTATTCATTTTGTACATTAAATGTCAAGTAGCAGAATTTCCATAAATGCTCAAGCATGATTTTTCATTTGATTTTTGCTGATATTTTCAGTTCTATTTTTACATTTCTTATTCTATTTAAAAATAAGATCTTTTAATGCTTTTATTAGTGCATTATAGTTGAACAAATAATTATACATAATAGTTGGGTTCATTTTGACATCATCATATGTGTATGGAATTTAATTTCAGTCCCCAGAGTCTCTTCTTTTCCTCTCCTCTTCCCTCTCCTTACTGCCCTTTCTCTCCTCTAATGGTCTTATTTTGGAATAAGTTTAGATTTACAAAAATAGTGTAAAGTTGGTAGAGAGGGTTCCCATAATGCCCTTCACTCAATTTTGGTTTCCCCTAATGTTATCATTTTACTTTTCTCCCAAACTGAGAAAGCAACACTGATACATTACTGTTAACTGAAGTCTGGACTCTCCTCAGATTTTACTAGTTTTCTTTTAATGTCTGTTTTCTGTTCCAAAATTCAATCCTGGATACTACATTATATTTAGTTATCATGTATTCTTAGTATCCTCTGATTTTGATAGTTTCTTTGTCTTATTTTGTTTCTCATGGCTGTGATAGCTTTGAAGAATATTAGTTGGGTACTTTGTAGACTGTCCCTTATTTTGAATTTGTCTGAAGTTTTAGACTTGGGTACTGAGTTTTTGTAAGGAACACCCAAGAGGTGAAGAGAGCTTCTTATTACATGATTTTGGGAAACATAATATTCACATTGGTCAGACTGTAAAGGCACTCTGGATACAGGATTGCTCCGGATCCTCTTCTCTTGCTTCATCTTTGACTCAGTTACTTTTTGCTCCTATCCAGACAGAACTCTTGGCCTCTTTCTCTTTGAGTTTCCTAGTTTTATGCCTTTTAGAATTGATATTTGATAATCTCTTGACAGTTAGTTTCCCCCAGAAATTCTTACTGAAGTATCTTTGGCTGTGTAATCACCTTGGTCAGCTCCTGGCTACCCTATATTTTACCCAGACCCTCTAGCCTAATTCTATTTGAGTGGGCATTTGCATACTGTGTCACAAATCTTTGACCTATAACTGCTAGCATGCCCACATGGATGAATTAACAACTGCTCTCTATACCTTCACATTGGGATCAAGGACAATGGGGGAAGAAAATGTTTTTTTTTTTTTCCTACATTATATTATTTCTAAGGCTGGAACTTGATCACTAAGTAGATCAGTAATTTGCCTTATTTATATTATTTTTTCTATGTGATAAAAGAGTGATTAATAAAATAATGATCACTGGTTCAAAGAATCATTGCCTCATAATGCTCGGAAAGACGCAATAATAGTCATTGCTGATCTTCAGAGAGACATTCATGAAGATGTCATTGCAGCTTTTATTATAGAGCAAGTGTGATATTCGAAAGAGGAGACAACTGCATGTATAGACTAGGACCTCTCAGAACAGATGCTGGCCAGAGTTGGAGCAGTCTGAGAAGTCCTTTTTTTTTAGGCACTAACTTTTATTAGTTAATTCATAAAGACT
The DNA here is from genome assembly GCF_047511675.1 of Marmota flaviventris. Classification (NCBI taxonomy): domain Eukaryota; kingdom Metazoa; phylum Chordata; class Mammalia; order Rodentia; family Sciuridae; genus Marmota; species Marmota flaviventris. Next base: position 82,288,432 of record NC_092499.1, on the reverse strand, counting down.
TCTGGGAAAAGAACTTGGGGATAGGTGAAACTCCAAGAGACTCATGAAAGTGACTATTCTAACCAGTATGTAAGTGTTTAAGAATTTTAACAAGTATTATTTTCCTGGTGTGTTCCGGCTGAATAATAACATTATTAGGATGTATGGGTTTAAGTTGGAGAAGATCATCCAGTTCTTCCAAAATCATATTGTAGTGGCTCTGAAAAACTTGGAGGTAATCTGGGTAATCAGGCATGTAGAAGGTGGTGCATACTCACCTTGGAGTGCTATTCAGTAAGGTGTACACATAGCAACATGGGCTAAGAGGGAAAAAACAATTCAAATGAGATGAATGAGATTATTTTATACATACATCCACAAAAATCAATACATGTCTCACAGTAACACACACAACAATAGGGTATACTTTTTAAAGACCAGAGTGGTTGTCTTTGAGAGAAAGGAATTAGTAATGGGGAATGGAGATTAAAGGTAACAAATAACCCAAAAAACCTAAATGCTGAATGTTTTATCTGATATAAGGATGCTGATTCATAATGGGGTTGGGGTGGGAGCATGGGAGGATTAGATGAACTCAAGATAGAGCAAAGGGGAGGGAGGGTTAGGGAAGGGGGGTGGGGGTAGAATGATGGAATGAGATGGATATCATAACCATAAGTACATGTATGAAGACACGAATGGTGTGACTCTAATTTATGATGGTTGGTGGCAGATCTGGAGTGGCAGTTTGTACCATGGCTTGGTTCAGGATAGGATGAAGATGAAGTTGTTAACCATACCAGGGAAACTTTAGAGATATTAAAAATGCGCTCTATGTATAATATGAATTGTAACGCATTCTGCTCTCATATATAACAAATTAGAATAAAATAATAATTAAAAAGGTAACAAATAAGTAAAAAAAGAGAGACAGAACTCTTTATAAACCAATGCATATAATGTACCATGAGTAGAAAAATATGATTATCTTAATCCTCTGAACACAAGGCAATGATAAATGTTTAAGATTATGGATAACTTAAATACCTTGAGTTGATCCTTACACCACATAGACATGTGAAGACATTACATTGTACCCTATAAGGATGAAATATTATTGTCTGTCAAAAAATAAAAAAGAACAAATCTTATTACTTTCTTTTAATATTTTGAAGTAAACACTTATTTATATTATTTCTCCTTCCAAATGACAAGCATAGTCAAGGGACAATGAATTATTTTGACAACTGGATCCCTTTGTTAAATTCATTAATTATGTTGGTTCACTTGACTGAAGGAAACTGCATAAGTTTCTTTGGAAGTGAACATGAGTTAAATAAAGCCTGAATTTCAAAATGCTTATGACAATGTGTAAAGTTTGAAATTCAATAAAAGTCACAAGACAGTTTTAAAATAACTTTTTTTTGGTAATTTATTATTTCACTTTTTAAATTTATTTATGCATAGAGAAAATTGACATTTATAAGGATATTTAATATGATGTCTATAAAGCTCTTGGGAAATGAGTATAATCAGATTACCTGGAGATATTTTAATTCAACTTGAGAGGACTTAAACTGGCAAACAAAGTGGTAGAGATTGATTTTCTTAACGATTCCAGTGTTACCTTGCCCTCCTGTGACCCATTATCAGCATTTTCCCTTGTTGTTTTGGACATGATGAATGCATTTTTGGAGACAATTTCCTTGGCTAATTGACTTTAGCTTTGCAGTACCAGGTCATTATAGTTTTGTTTGGTCACTGGCCTCCCCAGTGCAGTAATTAGCATTTTTTCATTTATAGAAACATTTGATACACTTCAAAGTAATTGAGATAACAGTCTGTGAATAGCTTTGAAGGAAGCATGGCATGCTCAGAACAGGAAGACATTAAATTATTTTAACTTCAGTGGTGAGGAAGACTCAGGTAACATCTTACTCTTTGCACACATCACTAAGTTGAGGACACGCAGAAGCAGGTGGTGGTGGTGGGGGCAAGATGAGGATCACAGCAGAAAAATAAATATGAACTATTGTGGATATAGAGAAGTAACCTTAATTTTAAACTAGAATTGGGAATGACTTGGAGATCCACAGGTGCAGCTGATGGTTGGTGACAGATCTGGAGTTTGTACCATGGCTTGGTTCGGGATTGGATGAAGATGAAGGTTAAGTTGTTAACCATACCAGGGAACCTTTAGGAAAATTTGTTAGCATTGAAAATACAACAGACACTAGTATGGCAATATGTAAATCAGTGGATGTGTAACTGATGTGATTCTGCAATCTGTATACGGGGTAAAAATGGGAGTTCATAACCCACTTGAATCAAAGTGTGAAATATGATATGTCAAGAACTATGTAATGTTTTGAACAACCAACAATAAAAATTAAAAAAAAAAGAAAATAAGGACAAATATGCTTATCATCTTCCTAACAAGTTTGTTGTCTGCTTTACTTTCTTTAGAGGAGAGCTAAGACATAAAGAAGAGGAAGTTCATTAGATACTAGCGACAAATATACTTAAAAAAATAAAACTCCATTTTTATGGAATCAAGAAGGAAAAAGAATGCCTGAAAACTTGCTTGGAAGAAAAACATTTAGGGACCTAACTTACCTTAAAGTGAAATAATGTGGTGTCAGTTAGAATTAGGTGATGAAAAAATGGAGAAAAAAGTGGGAAACTAGATGTGCAATGTTTAACAGCCAGGAGTCAATCTTTTGGTTCTTGTTTGTGTTTTTAAAACATTTATTATAATTTTTTCTAGGTCAATTCAACGAGAGGTTTGGTGGTGAAATGGGGTGAATAGGCAAAAGGGACAAAGGGATAAAAGATGGATCCTATGAAGAAAATCTAAGGGGATTAAAACTGGAGGGTACAGAGGAGTGACCTTTATTTGATTTTATCAAGTTTAAGGGTATTAAACTCAGATAAATATCTGAGAGAGTTGCTGGCAACTTCTTTGTGCCCACAGGGGGTGAATTAGGTTGGACATTGGCTTCATCAAAAGGATGAAAGATTTTCTTTTTGCAAAGGAGAGTCTTTTGATTATTAAGTTAATAAAAAGCAGGACACCCAGGAAATAAAATGAATTTTAAAACCTGGTTAACTGGGGAAGAACTGACATGTCCTGGATGGAAAAATATAAGAAAGGAACTGATTCAGAATATATTTTTAGTTTTCTTTTAGCTTAATGATTTTATTAATTAGAGATAATGAACAGCTCTTTTCCCCCCTGAAAATTTAAAATGTAAAGTTATCATGAAGCAAATCTAAAATATAGCCTAATTCTATTCAAATGAAGACAGAACTAGAAATCTCAGAGCAGAATATCTATCCCCTGCTGGCAATGATCTTAGGAGGGGATGCGCTCTTTTCCATGAGGGTGCAGGATGCCTTAAAGTTATCAAGTGCCCAGCATCTCCCTCTGGAAGCCATTCAGAGACTGATGCCCAGAGATGGATACTTAGTACTCACGAAATCTGAAGACTCAAGACAAGAGCTGAGTAGGTTTCCAGGTATGGTGATATTTTTCTATTTGTATTATTTTCCCTTTGTTCTTAAGAGCTTATAGAGTGGGTTAAATTTTGCTTTCAGTCCCATTAGTCCTATTCTTAGTTCTAGTTGTCATTCCTGTGAAATGAATAACAGTGCTTCTGTTCATAATCTGTCACTTGCAGCAACCCATCCAAGCTAATCCTCCATAAGTAATGACTCAGATTTAAAAGGCATCACATGTCTTTATTATCAGAACTCTTACATCTTGCGTGGGTAAAATCTCAGTTAAGGAAAGCCATCTGGTAACTTATTTATCTGTCTGTCATAGCTTAACCCTTACCTTAGCAGTGTGAGTGAGTCCAGGACATGCAATATGATAAGCTAAAAGAAGACAGTTCTGGATGCTAATAGAAAATATTTTGGGGCACTGGGCTTTTAAGATTTCACATTTAGCATGTAAAATATGTCTTAATGAATCCAACTATTATTTATAATCATAATGTACCAATGAAAAAGGATTAAACATTTAAATAAATGCCTATTCTGCCACTGCTTCCTCTCTATCATAAATTTCCATCTAATTGACTATCCAGGTCTCTTGTGGCTTTCAATTATTCAATTTCTCTTTGTATTTATTTTCTTCAGTTTTTCATTCATTTATTTCTGGTTTTATTTATTTTTTCTTTCTGATTTTAAAAATGAATTTAATTTTCTAAAAGTGTCCACCTTGCTCTCTGCTCAGGCTCTGTCTTTGTGTAGACTTTACATAGAATCATGTTTTCTCCCTCTGAATGATCTAATAAATCCTCTTTTGGTTTTTCTCTTTTCCTTATAAATTCATTAACAGGCAAGTGCACCATCATTTCTTTTCTTATTCTTATCTGCCTTTTGTTGCTGTCAGAATTTCAATTTGGAGGAACAATTACTTATAATCCTACTTTCTAGTATATTCTCATTGTTCCTACGTCAGGGGAGACTTAATAACATTTTGGTTAGAAGCATATTTTTTCCCTTAGTGATCAAGAGAAATTCTTTTGCTTTGGCTCATTCTTAGAGATGTTTTGATTAGTTTATAGTTCATGATAGGGGTTTGGATACAAATAATAAGATGGTTTATACTGTTCTTACTTAAAATTGTTTTGAAGAAGTCTAGCCAATTATGCTATGTCCATGTATGAATACACTGCATCTATTCTGTTTATATATAATTAAATGCACAAATTAAAAAGTAATAATAGAAGGGAGACCAGTAGAGTACAGCAAGGGGATCAGGTGAAACGAAGAGGGGAGGGAAAGAGAAGATACTAGGGAATGAGATTTTTCACATCATGTTGTGTGCATATATGAATATGTCACAGTCAACCCTACTATTATGTTTAATTATAATGAGCCAATAAGAAAATAAATTGCTACGACAACCTTAGGGTTTTATTTTTTATTCTTATTTTTATATATTAAATTTCTTATTCCATTCATTTATTCCACAAAATTGATATCTAGTTTTTTCATCTTCCTATTATCTCAAATTTCAACACATTGGCAAGCACTTTTGTAAATACTGTATAAATATTTGTTGAATTAATAAGTGAATAAGCCAAGAAATATTCCCAGCATTGTTTTTGAGTTGCTTTTCATTCATTCAGTACAAAGGATTATGATACATGAAACCCACACATAGTGTTTTATAAATATATGTGGGAAGATAAAACCAAGGCATATTTATTAGACAAAATCATTGAAAAATTAAATAGTGTAATAGAAGCTATCAGTACAAGAATTCAGATAAAAGAAGTCAGAATAAACAAGAAGAGACTTTCTGAAGGTGAAAATTAACTTAGTGGCAGGCAGAGTGTTTGGGGCTTCCTGGGTGTTGATGAATTACAGAATTTCTTCAAGTGTTTTTACCCTTTCTGGAGAAGGAAGATCTGTATGTAATACCAGAATTGCATTTTCTATGGTGAAGGCGAATTACACAAAATCAAGGATTTTTGTTAATGGGAGAACATTCGGCCTTTGGCTTTTTGGGATTAGCTTACTTCGCTTAGCATAATATTCTCCAACTCCATCCGTTTACCTGCAAATGCCATAATTTTATTCTCTTTTAAAGCTGAATAATATTCCATTGTGTATATATACCACAGTTTCTTTATCCATTCATGTATTGAAGGGCATCTAGGTTGCTTTCACAGTTTAGTTATTGTGATTTGAGCTGCTATAAACATTGCATCACTATAGTATGCTGATTTCAAGTTATTTGAGTATAGACTTTTTATTTACATACTATTAATATGAATCTTTATTTGCAGACTATTAATATGAACCTCACTAAATCAAGATATACTCTCTTAACTCCAGTGACATTCTTCAGTCCCACTGATTTTATTTTATTTTTATTTTTTTAAATTTTTATTGTTGGTTGAGTCCCACTGATTTATTTCTTCATTCAACTGGTGTGAAGCACTTATGTGACTGTTAGTCACTGTTGGTGATTGTGGTGGTAGTGGGAGCTGCACATGTGGACCAGACAGATTCCTGTACCCAAGAAGCTATATTTTAACTGGAGAGATGGATGTTTATATAATCATGAGAGGCAAAGCAAAATAAATGCTAGTAGTACAGATAGCATATAGAGATTTAGGCAGATTGGGAAGATCTCACAAATGAGGGAGTTTTAGCTGGGAAAAAAGAACTTTGAAAATTGGATTCTGTGAGAATAGAATGAGAGAAAATCTGAAAGTTGAAGAAAGAAGAGAAACACTTGTAGTTCATTTGAGCAATATATACAGTAGAACAGAGACTTTAAAAACTCTATGCTGTGTATGAGTAATTGTGACATGGTTCATATGACTGGTTGAAATCTGTCCATTCATAAGAAGTCAAAGTCTAAAGTATTTGAAGATGACCTTAGATGTCATCCAGGTAGAAGAACAGACTGGGCAGGAGGAAATAGAAAGTATCCATGTAATGCTAAACAAAAGCAGAAGGGAAATAGGTCTAGAGATGGAACTAACTTAGTAGTAGCAGTTTTGAAAATCATAATGCTATTTAGGAGCTAGCTATCCCTCTAAGTAGATACCAGTGTAAATGTGATGAAGTTATTTTGCTGTGTGAGTTGTTAACAGGAGAATTATTTCCATGGTTAGAGGCTTGCTTTCTTGAGTACTAATACTTGTGCATTTCTTTCTTCCCTTAGGGCACATGAAAACTGATGCTGTTCTCTGAGGCAATGGATGGAAGGAATCATTCTGTAGTATCAGAGTTTGTGTTCCTGGGACTCACTAATTCATGGGATATTCAGTTTTTCCTTCTTGTTTTCTCCTTGTTGTTCTACTTTTCAAGCATAATGGGAAACCTTGTCATTGTGTTCACTGTAACCTTGGATGCTCACCTGCACTCCCCCATGTATTTCTTCCTGGCTAACCTCTCAGTCATTGATATGGTGTTTTGCTCAATCA